>NC_142244.1:15912463-16223241 GCF_052056855.1 Sturnus vulgaris | reverse complement strand
TGTTGGAAAAGCAGCATATGCTCTGTAATTTGTGTCTTCTTTAAGCAACTGGTTGTGCAAGATGGTTTGCTGTTTGGCCTGCCTCATTTTAGTGACAGCAGAGAGCAATGTGTGTTGAGGTTTTGATTAGCTGTGTTCCAAATGTGTTCTCAGAGTGCAGATTTTTGTGCTGTTCACATTTACACGGGCTCAGGAGGAATTGCTTTCTAAAGCAGTTTTCCCTGCAGTTCCCACAGAACATCACTGTGTGTAAACTGGTGAGACCTGGCCACCTCTGTGCCACCAGCCACGAGTTGGTCATTTTCTCATGTTTTTATGATGAAATCTGGCTTCTAATAAAAGCTTTTTGGAACAAAATAAGACAATTTCAGCATGTAAATAACCCTGATAGTAGTTATTAGTGGTGTGAGTTTGCCTGGAGTAGCTTTGCCCTGTGAACCAGACCCCTACATTACACACATGATTTTTATTTTTTTTTTTGCTGTCTGAATGAGTTTTTCCTGTTTCATCTTGAGCCATACCAGAGGAAATTTGACAACATGCACGTTGCCATTTTCATTCTTGTAGAAAAATCAATGACAGCGTAGGCTAAGTATAATTGTTAAATTTCTCATTTGTTAGGCATATGAGCTGCACTTTTCAATCAGATGATATTTTTCATCTCTTTTTAAGAGACTTAATTTCCTTTTGTGGCACTCCCTGTAGCAGGTAATGTGTCAAAGAACTGTCCTCTTGGTCTTTTTTGTATTTCCTTCACAAGATGAATAGTGGTTGTTGTCCGTGAACAATTTTGGGTAGAGTAGCCCGATTATGACAATTGAATTTCCTGTAATACTAAATAGATGTCATTAAAGGCCCAAGGGACTGCTCCAAAATGTGAATGGATATTTGCAGCTCAGAAAAAAAAAACCAAAAACCCACTTCCAGACAACTAACCAGTCTCTGCCAGCAGCAGTGTAATTAATGACACTCCTAATTGTCCACAGGTATGATGTGTCTTGTGGGATCAGCAGAAATCAGGGCTCCTTGTTTGCTGAAGAGACAAGAAATAACTTAGGATTTAATTGCCTCTCGGCAGTTTCAAGTGGCAAAAATAATTAATATTAAGTCTTAGAATGTTTTTAACCTGGAGCTATTAATGAATAATGTTGTTATTAGGAGATTTTTTCCTAAACTTCATTTCATCATGTTCTTGAGACTGTTTTTTACTGATTAACTGGTAAGGAACAAGTTCAGAAAGTGAGAAATCTTCAAAACATGCTTGAAATAATAATGATGTACCTTTGAGGATTTGTTGAAGTCAATGCAAGGATATGACAGAGTGACATCTTTTATTTGCATAATGATGATTTTATTAAAAAAAAAGTTTCTGGCTAATTAGAAGTGTGAACACAAAGTAAATCCGTGAAGGATGTAATTTGATTGGTACTGTTAAAATTAAAAATGCTTTCCTTTTGTGGAACAAATGGGATACTTGATATTTTTGGATAGTGTGGGACTTCAACTGAATTACTTTCAAGACCTGCTTCACATAATGATCAGCCACCTGCTTTCAAGTTACAGCAGTAAATTTTTGTCATCTTTTTGCAATACACTCTAAAAGGGTGAAAAAGGATGGACTAGAGAACCAGTTGTCTTCAACACAATATCACCCCCTTATTGATCAAATTGCTGAAACCATTACTTCAGTGATTGGAAACTGGCATTATAATGTTTGAAATGTGACCTAAAGTACAACAAAGGGGGTTTGAGATCTGAGTTGAGCTGTCTTAATGAGGTATTGAAAAGATTTTATCACTTGAACTGGGAATTGAGCTGAAACCTGTTCATGCAGGGGTAGGTTCAAAATGAGAGAGCCTCCGAAAGTGCTGTGGGAAATATCTGTTTCCTAATGATTCATGAGGAACAGCTAATGTCCAGCTACTCTAACTTTACACTTTTTGCAGTCCTTTGAAGTGATCCCTTCACTGATTTAGTGTGAGAGAGTGCCAGAAGAGAGCTACACCTTCCCAAATTGTCCTTGACTCACAGCAGAATCTGATTCTGGGGGAGTGGAACAATGGTGTGAACATCAGCAGGTCCTGAGCACCTTTTGTTCAGTTGTTTCTCTTCTCATCATTAGTTTCCCATTTTGGCCCTGCCTGCACTTAGTTCCTATTTTTAAACTAGGATAGCATTTTATCAATACAGATGGAATAGATTAAATTCTATATATTTGACAGCCTGTTCCAGTTTGTGTCTGAGAGAGCAGTCTGTAGGATAATGGCACAACACAAGGTTTGTGGCAAGCAGAGCTGCATCATGTGCAGTCTCTAGACAACAACATTAACTGAAGTTACTGGGACAAGAAGGCCACAGTTAAATCTCCTTCTCTGAAAGGCTTAACATCATGAAGTTTGCAGCATCTTCTGAGAATCTCTTTTCACTGCCTGAACAGAAAGACTTTTTTCACAGAGATTTTGGAGCAAAGTTATTTTGGGTCTTTAGCTTCAAAATCTGAAGTGCAGAGCAGTGCCTCGGAATTCAGTGACATTTTGTGAGTAAAATGGGGAGAGATTGTGCTGTTAGATTTCATGACAAATTGTAGTTTTTCTGTTTAAGTGTGGATTAGATTGGAAAATTAGAGAGCATCCATCTTTTTTTCTGATGTTGGGTGCTGTTGTGTGCATTTAATGTGCTCTGTGACATAGATATAGGCCTTCTGCTCTCTATGACTATTTACATCTGAGGATAGCATGAATCATGGAATAAATAAACAGTGGGAGAAAAAGACTGACAGTACAACAGGAAGGAGAAAACTCTAGGAACTTTCTGTGCACTGTGTGCCCTTTATCAGCATAACAGGACCTTGCAGTGCTGACAAGTTTGAGATAAGGAAGCAAAAGGAGTCAAGGAACTCAAGTGCTGGGATGTGGGACTAGAAGGAGCCTGCTTGCCTTGATGGCACCTTGATACCTTTCCAACCTCAAGGATTAATAATTGTGAAGAAATTATGTGGGCCTGTAGGCGGCCCACAGGTTTGCTGAATGTAACTTAGATTGTTCTGGTTCTGGAATTATAAACATCAAAAAGAACAACTTTTTCTGGTTTTGTATATCACAGTTGTCTTCTATTGTGTTGTGTGTGTGAATAGATATCAGGTAAGAGTCTTGGAGAAGTAGATATCATGTTTATGAGCTGTAACCACCAGGAGTTTTTTCTAAGGGCATTATTTGGTTTTTTTCATACAAGATGAGGAGCAGTAAGCAGCTGGGGAAGGGTGTGAGGAGCATCCACATGTGGAACACATCTGCATCTAATCCAGGGAAAATGCTGGAACCTTGTGCCAAACTTAAATGCATGCATTGGGAATGGCAGTAGCACTTCTTAGAGATTTCTGTTTCTACTGACACAGGATATTCTCTATCACAGCCTTTCACTGCAGCCACTTTTGCTTTATTTCAGTGTCTAAAGCCCTAGAACATGAAAGTTCTGCTACTCTCCTTTCCTTGGCATATAAATAGGATATTTAATATCATGTTTGATCAGGTCAGCTGGCAGTTGCACACAAGAACTGACTGTTCTAAATAGAGGGTCTTCAGTAATTGTGTTTAGCTGGAGAGTAATAATTGTACCAGATTTTAAAGCCAACCAAAATTACAGCGCAATCTCAAATTTTTTTTTTAATATCAGAAGTTGGGTTTTTTACTCAGTATTAGTCCTTATATTAACTATGTGTATTGTGTGAAACTCTCTCTGCTACAGGTCGAAATGCACCAGTAGGATCAGTGGATGGCATTCTCCCTGTAGGTAGCAACCTCTGAAGGAAAATTCTGTTTCATGTAGTTTTGAAAATGGGTTAATACAAGCTTTGCTAGGGGTTTCAATTTAAAACACAAACCTGTGGGCAGGATCCATCCATGTTGCCAGGTCAGAATTGTTTTTAGCCTGGTTTGGAAGGAGCACGTGGCTGAAGTTCTGGGGAAGCATTACAGAATGCTGTAATTCAGTAGGCACCTCGTGTATTCCAGGTCATTTTAGGGTGAATGAAGGATGTGATTTGTCTGTGTTATGCTTACAGAGAAACCATTTTTCCAAGGAGCTGTAAAACTGAGGTCTTTGTACCTGTGACTTATCATAGCTATTTTAACACTGTCCAAGAAGTAAGATTTGACTTTAATATAGCATCTTTGTAGTTTTAACAGCTGTTTTCTGCTTATCTATATTTCCTCTTTGAAAACGTTTTACCGAGTTTTATTTCTTGAGCTGGAATTTTGTTGTAATAATGTTGATATTGGCTTGCAATAAGTCAATTAAACCATTAATTTGTACTTCATTGCAATCAAAGCCCTTCTCAAAATAGAAGTTAATTTATCTCCCTCCTACCCTGAATAATAAATAGCCCACAAGGTAAGCACAAGGGAAAAAAAGCCCCAGGAAAAGTAAATAATCTTGAAATAACTTGAGTTATTCTCCAGGATTAATTTAGTGTATTGGTGTGGTTTTGTTTTTGTTAGCTGTTCTATTAAACTGAGGTTCATTTCTTTTGCTGTCTGATTTTTATATACATCCCAGTGGTGGAATTTTTTCTTGGCGGAAAGGCTCACTCCTTTAAAAAACTGAGAAACCAAAATTCTGGATATTCAGGGCAGACTCTAATAATGGTAAAATTATTCTGAAGTGAGAGATGTATTAATTCTGGAGTTTCTTGGGTCATGCACGTATAAAGAATTACATGCTTAGTTCAATAACATGTTTGGTCCCACAGTGTAAAGGTACAGTGCAACTTCTGTCTTTTAAAACGGCTTTTGATATTTTGTTATCTGGGGTAGTTTGATACCATCTTGAGAAACAACTTCTGTTGAAGGCTCAAAATCTGTGTAATCAACAGATACAAGAGGTCTGCAAAAATGAGCTTTTTTTAAGCCCAGCAAGAAAGAAATTAAAGCACTGAGAAGATGACCTTGTGAAAGGCACAACAAACCAAAGTATTAATGAGAAAAAACTCAGGTATAGCTGCTGTAGGATAAGGTTCCTTCCTCATTTTCATCTTGTAAAACTTATTTAACAGCTATTATTTCCCAGGATCTCATTTTTATTTGATGTATGAAGACTCCCCTTGCATTTATCTTTAGATTATTTGATTGCTGTTTGAACTAGTGCTCTGTGGGAATAATCCCAGCAAAGGTAATATAACTCTGCTCAGGTTTTGGGCTGCTGCTGCAGAGCCCGGCTTTGCAAATGATTTTACAAAGTTGTCATTTCTCTAGGGAATTCTTAATCTGAAAACAAAACATTGCTTGTGTTCCGTTCTCATTAACTTCCAAGCTACCACCTGCTTTGCCTTGAATTAGTAATGTAATTGCAGGCAGATAATGTCTTTATAGCAGGAGGTGATGGAGGATGGCTCCTGGCATCCTGTGCTCTCTCAGTAATGAGGGGAGCAGAGGTGTGCAGTGGGAAATGCAATTGTTGGTGTTCAGAGGGTGTCAGTGCTCTGCCTCTGTCACCAAGGACAAGTCTGAGTGCCAGAAACAAGGAACCAGCCTCCAAATGAGAGTCTCTGGGGAGGTGTTCCTTCTGATGGGATCCTCTGGTGGTTTTTAACATCCTGGCTCGTACTGAGAGCTTCTCTTGTCAGCAGGGGAAGACCTGCAGAGGGTCTGCAGACATTGTTTGACTCGTCATTCATGGAACTTGAATCATGCTTGCATTTCTTTTGGGACTAGTGCAGATAAACCAACAAGAATAGAAACAGCAGACAGAAATAAATGTTTAAGGGCAATGTTGATCATACATAGGCCTTATAATTAGGAAAACTGCCTGCAAACAGAGCATTTAATGAGAGGCAGTCTTGACTGATTCTTTTGCATTATCTGTGTTTATTACTTTTCTCTATCATGATGCTCTGTTTTCTGCTGGGAGAGGCAGGGATTGTTTTAGAATGTTCAGGTTGGAATCTGTTGGAATGAACCCTCTGTGCTCCTCCTGTTGCCAGGTAAGCAGCAAACCAACAAAGCAGAGCATGTTCACACATCTCTGGTGCCTGTAGGGTCTGCACTCGGGTGGCAGCATCTCTGAGTAAAGTGGAAATGTAGGGCTCACCTTGGCTGCTCTCCAAGGCATCCAGCCAATAAAATCCCTCACTTGACAAGCAGGCTGGATTTGTATTGACTCCCTTCTCCATACAAGTCCAAGATGTTCCTGTGTTCCTGGGCAGGAACTGTTTAAGAAATGTCAAAAAGTTTCCACGGGTCACTTAGTGCAAGACAAACAGTACCCCGCCATATATTTCATTCTGAACAAAAAAATTAGTCTCTGAATCTGTTGGTTATGTTTTAATTTATAACAAAATCTGTAGCCAGTTGTAGTTTTTACTCTGCTGATGTGAAAAATACAAAACCTGAAGCAAGCTTCTTAATGGAAAGCCAACCTTACGTGCTTATTTCAAATGTTGTTGAATTATAAAAATGGAGAGATAATCCTTCCAAAAATACTTTTGCACACTTGATAGTCGTTGTACTTTTCTGGTGTTCTATGTAATTGTCTTCTACTTTGTGACTGCTACCATCCAGGTAATGAAATTGAAAGTTGATTTTTACCATGGCTTAAACAGCTTGATTCTCCTCTTACCAGAAGGAAGTAACTTTGTTGCATGGCACTTGTTTTTGAAGATATTAAAACTTTGAGTTGTTCAGGTCTAGCTGGGCAGGGTAATTATCTCTTTCCTCCTATTTAAATCAAAATTGACCATTCAGGACATTCCCCTGGCCCAGAATACAGTCAGCTCAAAGGGTAAATCAGTTTGAGTGGCTAGAGTGGTAAAGCTGCAATCTCTCTTGTTTTTGCTCTGTAGGACAGGCTAATATACAACTATTTTTTGCCAGTCCTAGCTGTGTGAAATTATATGGTATAAGAGTCATTTGTTGTGCAATCTGTCTGAGCCTGTGGCCTCCCTTTGCTACTCCACTTGAATACCTTCTGCAACCTGGAAACTTAAAGTAGATTTATGTTTCAGCTATTTCCCTCAAGTCTGGCTGCTCTTACAGTGTACACCCTTTATGTCTTACATTCTAATATGGTCAAGACCGTGGCTTCATGGTTGTGGAGTTTAAGAGTTTGACTACATTTTTTTAAGTCTTCAAAGATTTAAGTCAGATTGTGGGAGGAAAATAAAACCCACCTCCTTTCTAAGCAAAGATAAATGTCTAATTTATCTCTAAGCTGCAGATTTGGCACTTGCTGATTTGAGGCTCTTACCTTTTTTGTAAAATACTATTATTGTTTTTAACTAAAGCAGGCTCTGTATATTGAAAATTACAAAAGATTGCAAGCAAACAGCCTAGTCGAGAATGTAATGTGAAAAAAAATTTGCAGTAATTACAGCAATTCCAAAACCATCTATGGCAAATCATATCCACCTGGGAAGGTAACAGTTCCACTCATATTTAGTTAGCTTTGGATGGCTTCCCAACTCTCAAATTTTTTATCTCTGCATTTGTCTCATAGGCTGCACAAAGGCCCTGTATAACACCATAGAAATTAGAAAAGAGTTAATCCAGAAGTGATGGTGGAATCCAAGACTTGCTTTGGAAAATTTCTATAATTCTCTAAAGTGGAAAAGTTTAACCACATTTTCTTGCACCTTTTTTATTCTTAAATTGGTCACTACAGAGAATGCCAGTTCTGGAAACACAAATGCCAGAATAAGTGGTAGAAACTTGTAGAAATGAAACATTATTTGCTGTCTTGGTGTAACAATTCTTAGACAAGCACTTAAAAAAAATACTTAAATCCAGAAATGAGATAATCCTTTTTGTAAGGGTAGAAAATAATTTTTTTTAATAGTTGCTCTCTTGAATAACTTAGTCTCTGGATACACCAAATAAAATGTACCATCCTGATTTTGCAGCCTTTCTGTGCAGTCAGAAAAACCCCTCAGAAATGGTGATCAGGACTGGAGTTGTAGGTATTGAACTTTCCATGGGCAAAACTCAGAAGTGTCTCATGAGGTATCTGATCCAAGGAACAAAGGGCAGGGTTACTGGACCCTGTTCATTGACATGAATAGAGAAACAGACTTTAGAAAAAGAAAAGTGAAGATCTTGCATAGTATCATTACTTAGTTGAATTTATGTCAGTTCTTGAGTGATTATCCTCTGATAAAAGAGGTTGGTTTTGCATGATGTTACAGATATTTCAAATTAACTATTAAAACTTGAGTTTCTCCGAGGTAGTTGTTCTGAAAACTTTCACTACTTAAACACAAGATACTTTTCTAAGAATATCTTTGTCTTTCTACCAGCTTTTCTTTTTATGTATGTGTTTGGTGGTAGGTCTGTCTTGTGACCTGTAACTAAAATCACTTTATATCACATCACCACACCAAGCAAACTGGCAGCCTTTAATGATGACCAGTGAAAGATGGTTTTGTTCTACTTTTCCTTAGCACAAATACAGAGACATATTTGAAACTAATTTTTCCATTTTAAGTCTTGCAACGTTTTAATGATGGTACTTTCCATGAATTAATGAAAATCCACCGTAGAGTTATAGGAAAAATATTTTACTTTATTGGAGATGAATTAAAGATATTCTAATAGTACATAGTGTATTTCTGGCTTTGTATTGTGAAATACATCAGTTCAAATAATTGCCTCCTCTTAAATGTAACACTAATGTTTTCAGTCAATTATATTTCCTGTGAAAGAGGAAGCAAACTTGCTTGCTAGCAAATTTTTGTTCAGTTTTGGGGTATTTGAATGTCTCATGGAGTCTCAATTTGTGGCAAGTGACATGATGATACAAAAAAAAAAAAGCCTTGACTGCATATACAACAGGACTATAATGAAATAATTTCATGAATGAATGCATGTAAATTAGTGGAGAATAAGCCTAGTCATGGCATTCGTTTTAGTGCCTTCAAAAATGCCCTGCTGAGTTTCTATAAGCTTACTGAAAAGAGTAATTTGCAATTATTTGATTCATTTTCAGTAGCATCATTACTTGTCGTTAGCTGGAATAGTATTTCAGGACAGCTCTGGAAAACAATTCTCTCTCTAACCCCTTCCAGAAGAGAGTATCTCTTTCACTTATTCATGGGAGTTTTAATCAAATAGGTTATTTCCTCTTGTTAGGTTTTGTAGCTTCTCCTAGTATCTTACTAAAGTTGTGAGCTTTGTGCTCCTGCCCTTGTTTGTTACCCTCTGCCCTGCCTTAAAGTTCTCTCCTAATTGGGTGTTTTCCTTCTACTGACATTTCCCTCTGTAAAATTACCTGCAGCTATGTCAGGAGGGGAATAGAAATACTCTGACAGGATGCCTGTTTGTTTGATAAATGGACACTTTGCAACACGTGTCTCCAGTAGTACATTATTCTCCTCAAATCATTGAGCTGAAAGGCTTGGGGTGTGAGGTTACCTAAATATCCTAATCCACAGGATGTCCATTATGCTCCCACAAAAGACAAATTAAGTAGTTCAATTCTCTACTCATCCACCAGCCAGCAGTGCATTTGTTTTATATATGTGTATAATGTCCATATTCGGGTGCTTGCATAAAGATTTGTTTGTATTTCTGCTTGTGTTTTGTTAGGGACTGTCTGAAACATAAATCTGTTTTGCAAATACAGTATTGCCTAACCTAATGATTATGTATTTTTCTGTAAATTTTCAATATATTTCTTATAAGAAAAGGTCCCTTGACCCTCACCTTGTCACTGTGGTAAGGTGAAATGGGGACTGCCACTGAATTACAATACAGGGATGCTGTTTATTCCAACTGTATGCTGGAAAATTTTATGTTCATTAATATCAAATAAGCCAGTCTTTTTTTTTTTTTTTTTTTTAAATAATAGCATCAGAAGACTTAATGGTGTAAGAGGAAAAAAAGACATGTAAAATACAGACACTTCAATCATTTCAATCTGATGCTGTGCCTGCACACGTGCAATTCCTTGGAGATGGTCAATTACACAAACAAGTTTTACAGTAAAATCTGAGGTGTTTTATAGCTGCTGGTGGCTGTGGAGCTTCTTTCCTGCTTGGAAGTGAGAGATGATTAACAGAACACAGGTTTTCTGTGAGTCCTTTCAAGTGATGTGATTAAAAGTGCAAGAAGGGAGTATGAAAATATAAGATACTGTGATGGGGGGCAGAGGCTGTCAACAGCTTCTATTATCAGCTCTTTATTCTTTGGTGTTACAAACTATTCTATTGCTACACAGCTCTGGCTGTGGTTCAAAAACATCTCTTGAGATGAGTTACTGCGACAAAGTAAGAAGAAATGTGTATTTAATAACACAGATTGCTACCTGTTCATGAAAGGAATCAGTGTTTTATGTGTGTCTGCACACAGATTTTCCCTCTGGCTCTCTTCCTTATCTGTTCTGCAGCTTCTGGGACTGAAGTGCCAAGCCAAACACGTTTGGCTCCCTGTGGTACAAGCTGCTTAAACCAGAATGCATGGAAAATTGAAATTTAATAGATTCCAGTCTCTAACAAAAAAAAAGGGGTTTTTCTGCATTATCTACATTTCAGTTCTTGGTAACCATGCAAGAATTGCTCCAAAAAGCCCTTGAGCTTTCATGGTTAAAGTTGTGTGCATTCTATTAAGACATACACACAAAAAAATACTTTTACACTTCCCTAGAAAATAACCTCTTAAACTACCAAACTCAGGAGTATTCAATATTTTTCTTTACCCAAGGAGGGTAGAGAAAAAAAATACTTTGCCAAGTAATATTTGCTATTTTGGAATCTGGAGGTCTCTAATCTATTCTAAGTTGGGCCAAAATATTTAGCAAGCAACATAAACAGAAAAAAATGTGCAGTACGTTCAGAGGGGGAGAACTTCCAACATTTTGCCTTTTTTTTTTTTTTTTTAATAATCTTAGGAAGCAAAAAGCAACAGATGAAGCTTCAGAGTTAGACTGTTGACTGTGGTGCAAATGTTGGTTATTTTGGGATGTAGTTTGTGATTGCAGAGAAGGGTCTGTGCCAAAACAGGCTGTGCAATAGAAAATAGAGGAAAAGTTTGCAGGTGGGGGAGTGTGGTGCTTTGAAGCATGGATTGGGTCAACTCCTGGCTTTCTCCTCTACTACAGGCTTTCTCTGCAGTGCAAAACTAATCTGTTTAATCTGGTGTTTGACTTTACAACTAGAACCCCTTTCCTGGAAACTTATGGGGACAGCTGATAAGTTTTGAGTTTTTTTTTTTTTCCCCCCGTTGTTAAAAAAAACCCAAAAAACAAAAATGGAACAAACCTTTCCAACTCTCTTATCATAGTGGAAGTCTGATTTGTGTGAATTTCTTGAGCAAAGTTGCTTTCAAGGGATATGGATATGTGTGTTATCCCTGAGTCTACTCCAAAAGCAGAAATTAACCTCTTCTATTTGCCATCTCAGGCCAGTAGTTGCTGCCTGGGGCAGGTAGGTCACAGTGGCTCAGCAGAGGTACTTGCAGCTGATTTGGGCTGGTTTCCTTCTTGCAGCTACTTGCCAGCCCAACTAGTTAATTCACTAGTAATTCATATTTTTAATAATAATTCAATTATTAGCATTCTATTATAATAATATTAGTAATGAATATTATATTATTATACTTTATTATTTTAAATAATAATTTAATTAGTAATTCATAATTTGAAGTAGGATCCTTAGCTTCTTTTTAATGGAGCTGTTAGTCAACCTAATAGGGTTTATAATGTTATTTTACTCAAGAAATCCATGCAGACTGTGAGTAGAAAACCCCCCAATTACTCTTTCAGCATAGTAATAGCAAGCAAACAGGACGACTGAGCTATAAAATAAATGTTTATTTTCTTTGAGCACCATGTCATAGGTTTAGTGCATCAAGACATTACACTTAAAATCCATTTCAGAACATCAAATTCCTGTGAAGACAAAAGGTCTCTCTGCATTATTGCAATGTGGAAGAGATGACCTTCTAATTTCCATTTTTTATAGCACAGGGTAGGGTTTGTCTGTATATTTGCCACTGAAAGACATAAATAATACTGCTGTTATTTATCTTGTGTTCAGTTAGCTCTTGGGAGAAGGAGACAGGAGGAGAAAAACAAAGAACACTTCCAAGCACATACAACCAAATCTGAGTGTGGTTTGAACATTTAACAGTGGAGTAAAATTTATAGATTAAAACCACAGGTAAAATGTACTACAATGACTCAGTAAAAAAGTGTATTTATAATTTCCCCTCACTGGGATCTGTCTTCCTTCTGTGATCTGAAGATGGAGAGAGAGGCTGAGTGTAAATACAGCAGGAGTGTGGCATCATGGCAGGTAAAGCGTGTCTGCCTTTATTTCTGGAGCATTTCAAAGCATTCAGAGATATTTCCACAATGCATAATCTGCAGGCTTGATGTACCTGCCTAGACACAACCAGGATGGAAGAGGCAAGGAAATAGTTTACAGGACATCAGTTAATGCATGACATGTTCTCTTTGGAGGTCAGAGTAATTGACAGTGCAGCCAGATTAGAGCTGTAGCATCTTCTACGAGCAGGGGCTCTGTTCTGTGCCAGCTGCTCACACAGACCCTTCTGTGGCAGCAGCAGGAGGAAAAGCAGCTTGAGCCATCAGAAGTGTTAGAGAAGCAGCACATGGCACCAGCAGGTAACTGCTGCTGGCCAGACCTCCAAACTCCTTAAAATATCACTCACCAAAACTTTACTTGAGGGAAGTTTCTGTGCTTTTTTGCATTCCCTGTTTTTTCCCCACAGTAAGATCCCCAGCTCTGGCATCGAGTTCCTGACAGGCTTCTGCCTCCCCAAATCCATTTACCTTTTCCTGAACTTGATAATATCGTCCTATGCTTCCAGCAGGAAGAAAATCCCTTGATGTGCCTAAATTCCTGGGTCAGCTTCTGCAGTGCAGGAGGAGGTCAGTCCAAAGGAGGTCATGGTGTTGCCTCCACCTTATTCCAGGTTCATCCCAACCTCCCAGGTTTCCTCATGACTGCCACAGGTAAGTTTGTTCCCTGTTGTGGGAAGCAACACTTAAACACCTGGAGGCCAGAAAACACATCCCAGCCTTCAACTTGAGGCTTCCATGTCCTTTATTCCTCATCTAACTCAAGCTGCTGAGGGATTTTAGGTCAGATCCCTCCTGCCCATGGACAAAAGGCTGGGTGTTGAGTCACTGGCTTTTCTTCAGTCTCCTGGGTGCTCATTATAAAAAATACATCAATTCTATGGAGCTTTATGTATATGTTGTGTAAATACCTTATACCATTAGACTGCTTATCTCAGCCCATTGCTTTAACCAAGGGGGGAAAAAAAGGATGAGAATAAACACAGTCTGATATATGAAACCAAGATTTTAAAAAAAATCATCAGCTATATGTTGCTACTTTTACTTGTATAGCTGAAACAGGCACTGCAGTTCTTGTAAGCAGGAATACCTTCTCAAATGGGTATGGGCTTGTTTTCCTTGGACAGCTTGTCCTGGTAGTTATTGTTTAAACAGCAGAATTTCAGTTTGTGGATGATGAGGCTGAGTACTTGGAAAGGTGCTATAACAAAAATAAAATGTTTGTTCCTCACAGAATGTGGTTTAGATTGTAATCCAAAACAAAATTTGTATGTTTTAGCTCTGGCAGCAGACCCAAGGATTCTCCCAAAGTGCTGGAGGTAAATTCAATGTATTCCACCTGGTTTTCCGTTTGATTTATTGTATTTAAGAATTATAAAACCAACATATTTATTTGAACAAGTTTTTCTTATGCTAGTCTTTGGCAGCTTGACACTGGGGAGCTCCAGAGATGGCAGGGCAGACACAAACTTTTTTGTAGTGGAGAAAGGGGCAGAGTGAGGTGGCAGATAATATGTGCCAATATAGCAAAATGAGGACAGTAAGAAATTACAGAATGTATTTGAACTTAAATCAACACCTGAAGTGGACATTTAAGAGCTACTTAAAAAGTAGGAGATAAATCTGAGTGAAAAGGTTTTCTTTTCCACAGAAAGCATTCAAATCTTTTTAATGTTCTGTAACTTTGAAGGAGGGGTAGTCCCACTCAGCACACAGTGGCATGAATGAAGAGCAGAACATATCACAGTTTGAAATGTGTTAGTATTGATTAGTAACAATTAATAATTAATAGTAATGATTAGTGTTGCTGGGTTTTGCTGGTTTAGTGGTCTCAGTATCATTTTAAAAGCAGTTTTTGTGCAGATCTCTTAGGAGTGAATTGTGGCAAACTTTCTCCTTAATTGATTTGGTTAAAAATAACAAATATTTCTTATCTGAGTCATCTTCTCAGTCACTTGATTAGCCTGATGTTTCAATCAGGTCTGTTCTCTAAACAGCATCACTGACATAGGGCTGACACTGACAAGTGACATTTTATTCACTTTTTGTCCTATAATTTGTCAGCATTTATTCAGCTCATTCTGTATATATCCCATGATAATGTTTGCTTTGAATTTTAATTTAGGGTCACCTTGAGGCTTTAATGAAGGCAAGGCATTGCACGTTACATATCTGGTGCTCTGAAACTCGAGGGAAAAACTAAAGTTTCATCAAACTTCCTACAATTACTGTGGGGGAAGAAAAAAATTGTAACTGTGGAAAATTTCCAACATTCCGAAGTTTGCTGATAAAGTTGATGTCAGAAAGGGTTTTAGATATCAGGTGAGTTATCAAGAGATTTAATCCCTCTCTTCAGCCCTGCTTTATTAAGAAAGTAATAAATGGCACAGGCTGCTTAAAGGGCTTGAGGCTCCACACAGACACCTTGCAATGGCTCTTCTTGAGGCTTCTGAACAATTCAGGACCTGGGATCCAGAAACTGGAAACTTGGGGCATTTCCCTGTTTTTACTTTACATCTCTACTTCTGGAGAAAATCTCATGTTTCAATATGTAAACTTGGCCTTGGTAGGGACTTGACTTAAAACCTAAGCTTTTTATGTCAGGTTTAGTCTTTGGTTCAAATTGTTCACAGCTGAATCCAGTGTGTAGAGATGAGTCAGGATAATGGGTAGAGGAGGAAATGACTAACAATGCCTCATGCTCTCTCATCTAGGGAGATGAATTATTCTAGGAAAATAAACAATGAAGGTGATGATCAAATGAGGATCTGATGGTAGTCAATTACAAGCAATTAATGAACTTAAGAAGGAAAATATTAAAAAAAAAAAGACCAAGTGGGAGGGAATTATAAGGTCTCTCTCTGGAAAGTTACAGTGCTGGATAAACTACAAATTTCTGGGTGGCCAATTATTTTGTGGGCATTATTTTAGAAACTAGATGAAATCTAGGACTGTAGCCTTTTCCATTAAGGGAATGTTCCATTATTTTAGCATTTCCAATGATCTAGTACGACACAGAGGTTATTGTACTCTAAAGTATTCCTCAGACAGAACTATATTACTGAGAATACAACCCCCAACTGCATTTTCAAACTGAAAAATGCCCATCACAAGCCATGTATTTCTTGGCATCAGGCAGAGGAGGTATCTTGGAGCAGATTTCCTTGCTGGGGCTGATCCTAGAAACAAAACTTAATGTCTTGGATGTGTTGTTTGGCTTTTTATTTTTAAGGGTTGGAGTTTTTTCCCCATCAAGATTGGTTCTGCTCTGTCACATTTCAATTGTTAAAGAAATATTCTTGCTTGTTAGGAGTTTAATTTATACTTGGAATATGGAGGAGGTAATAAAATAAGGTTAACATGTCTTACTTTGCTTGGCAGTATAAGGTGACTTAATTACAGTGTAAAAATACATATTTTTCTGTATAACTGTTATGCTTTATTTAGAGTATATTTCCATTATTAAACTAAAAAATAGTTTGTCATATTGGCAACATTGCTGGGATCATAAGTCTCTCAAATCCTCTATCAAAATCCCTATGAGTAGTAGTGACTTTATTCATGTTTCACAAAAGTCTGTAATGTCAAAATAACTTTGTGATCCTCATTACTTGCTTAGTAAGTAAAAATTCATATTTATTTGAATCAAAAAGAAATCATCGTGCCAAACCATAGCGTTTCAATCAGATTGGCTTTGCAAGAAGCCAAGTTCCTTCCTGCTTAAATCATTATCAGAACTATCTTAGAGATGAAGCTAACTCTTTAAATAGATACATGACAACGTATGCATTCAAATCTTTTATCTCAAGTTTATAAAGGACTTCGAGAATTCTTAAATTTTCTTTAATTTATGTGTAGCAAGTAATTACAGATTTTTTTTGCATCACTAACTCTTTGGATCTCTCCTACCGCTTTAGCAGTTTGACTAAACTATCCATATATATAGTTGGTTTATGGCTGCTTAGTGTTCAAATGGTTTTTTGTCCCTTTATTGTTAAAAGTTTTTGGAATAATTGCATCATCTTAAAAATGATGGCTTGTAATGAGCCATAATCCTTTTGTTCTTCTGAGGCAGGAAAACTCCCATTATATTATCTGGGTTTTCATCACAACCAGTGTAAAAGATGACTTTTCCCTCAGTATTTCCTTTGATATTAAGTGTCTAAGTTGTGAGTTCATATGATGACAGGGTCATTCAAGCTGGAAGGGACATGTGGGGGTATCTAATTCAGCTTCTTGTTCAAGCCATGGTCAGTCCTGAGGTCAGGGCACGTTTATCAAGACACGTGTTGAAAATCTTCACACTTGTACTGAGCAAACTGCTCCACTGGGAAATACTTCCTTTGATAAACTTTCTCCTTATGGCTGATCTCAACTTCCCATGTTTCAGCTCACTCCTTTGTCTCTTGTCCTCCTGCCATGCACTGCAGTGAGAAGTTGGCTTCCTTTGGGCACTGGTAGATTGCTTTAAGATTCCCCTGAAAGCAGCTCTTCTCCAGGCTGGACAGCCCCCATTCCCTCAGCTTCTCCTTCAGGGCAAGAGCTCCAGTCCCTGAGCAGCCTTTGCTGGCTCCTGGTGAGCTCTGTCCATGCTGGCACCAGTGTTTCCCTCATTCTGCCAGCTGCACTCCTGTCCTGGCACCTGAGGATGTTGTTGGACACCTTTTCTCCAGAGCACAGTGCTGGCCTGTGGCCAGCTCCTTTTGCTAGAGCTGCGTCCAACAGTGCCCAGGCAGGGGAGGGCTCCTTCTTTCCATGGCTTCCTACTTGTTCTTCCTTAAAATCATGAAGGTCTGTGTTGACCCAGAGAAGCTGAGGCTGGCTCATGCCTGGGAGTGTCCAAGGCCAGGTTGGATGGGGCTTTGAGAAACCTGCTCTGGTCTTGTCCCTGCCCATGGCAGGAGGTTGGAACTGGATGATCTTTGTCTCTTCTGACCCAAACCATTCTAAAGTTCTATGATCAGATGGCCAAGATGGCTTTTTGAGCCTATTCAGACTTGGTGTTAGCTAGCAGGGCTGCTTCTGTGAAATAGTTTGTGCAACACAACCTATGAATGCATGAGAAGTGCTTACATGAATAATTCCTGTTTGATGTTATTGGAGCACAGTTTCAGGCCATGGCTCAGCTGCCAGGCTGTTTCACTGGACATTTCCCAGACCTTTCTGCCATTCTGCAGCTATTTGAGGAAAATGGAATGAAGATGTATGGAGGAAAAGGAATAAGTTATTTCCTTTTCATAAGGTCTGATCCAATTTTCCATGAAAATATTACTGAGAGCTTATCAGAGGGTTCAGCAATAAGTACAGTCAAGGGCAACTCATGACTCTGACAAGGAATCCTTCAAGGGTAGCCTTGGATAGAAGCTAAGAATGCACAGATATAACAAATTCAAATCTTGGAATTAGCTATTGAGTTCTCTTCAAATGGGACAGAGAGGAAATGTGAGGAAAAAACCCACGAATACACTGAATTATGCCCTGGTATAAGTAGCTGCAGGTCCATTAACTTTCTTTGCTTTGTATTAGTCTGCAGTCTGACCTTTGAAATGTTGGTTTATCCATACAGGAAACAATCCAAGTCCTGAAGTTCTATTCATCTGGAATTCAAATTATCTTAACTACTCTTTAAAAAGATTGCTTTAGCGGTGAAATAAAACTATAAAATTATATTGTGTGTTGCAATCTTCAACTGCTTTCAGTGGCTGTCTTCTCTGATGAATTATCTAAGTAAGATGAATTATTCCCCTCTTTTTCCAAAGTATTTGCACTAATTCATGCAAATCTATCCAAGACTTGCAACCAAGAGTGAGGTTTGCTATTTGAGCAAACTTCCTGCCTGACTGGGGATTGATTTTGTTTTACAAGGGGACGATTGCAGCCAGTAGAGTGGTTTGTTTTTAATGGGGCAAGCAGTTTTACACAGGGCTCTCCCACACCAGACCCCAGTGCAGGCAACATCAGTGAGGATGTGGCACACGTTTGCACAGGGCTCTGAAGAGCTGCCAGTAAGGGACCAGAACGAGCAGAAGTGTTTGCCATTTAATTTCTCAGCAGTGATTTGAAGCTTTCATCTCTGCAGCAAGTGTGGCTCAGATAAGTTCTGTCTGTCTTCTGCTCATGCTGTTTGGAGATTTTCCCCTTTCAACCTCTTAATATTTAATTAGTTGAACACACAGAGCAAGGGAGACTGTCCTGCTGACTTTGTGGGAAGGGCACTCTGCAGTGTGGTGAGAGAGTCTGAGTCCTGGTTTTGCTCTGTCATGCACAGGTCTAACCCTGAATAACTCTACTTTGAGGGACCACCCTAAAATAGCTTAACCAGGTTCTTTAACTTTGTCTTTTCTCTCTTAGTTTGTGTAACAAACCTTCATTTAAATTGTTTCCACTCCAAAATCAGAAAGTTTTATCTTCTTTTGTTCCTGGTTCCTCAGCTCCTCAGGGGAAAGACAAGAAAAAAAAGAACATTGTGACCAACTGCAGCAGTTACTTCTTTTGTTCAACTTCACAAAACAGGTATAAGACAAAGGGAAGTTGTAATATCAGAAAAATACTGTGATTAAATAGCTGGGAGTAGAAGCTCAGCATTAAATTTTCATTCTTGTGCTCAGAATATTTCCATGTTCATTTTCATTCTCTGCAGTTCTTGGAGCATATGAATTTTGTGCTGCCCTCTTTTTATGTCACATTTGCTCATAAGTTCTTCAGTGCACAGAAGGATTTGGATGCATAGAGGAATATTCTGTCTCCATTAAATTCAGTGCATGATTTCTCTGAACTCTTCTGTATGCTTTTCATGCTAACTCCTATGTAACATTTTATGAGCAAATCATAAGACCTGATGGGAGGATAAAATCCCCATCCTTTCCTAGCTCATTTCTTATTTCCAATATCAGAGAAACAAAGGAAAATGCTACTATATCAGCTTGGAGTGATGCAATATGTATCTTCCCTGTGAAACTTCCACTGAAGGAAATTGATTTATAGTGGGTGGAGTTGCTTTGGAATAGTTTACAGATCTAAGGTAAAAACAGCAGCAAATGCATGTGAGATGCTGTGACAATGCTTCTCTGTGCTTAGCATAAAAGTGAGCATAGTTTAAAATAAAAAATTGTTGATCTGAAAGGAAACAAATTCACTTCTGCACGGCTGCACATCTGTAAGAAAGGGGAGGATTTATTTGAATGTGGGGTTTCAGCTGGGGCTTCTTCTGTCTCTGCAGGGTGAACATTCCCACCTAGTGGCTGGCAGCAGTGCAGGTGAGAAGAGCTGCACAGGATCGAGTGTAGACCAGGTGAGTCCTTTGGAAAGTCTGCTCACCACATGTGGGAGGTTTGATATCTCAGAAAGACCTATCAGGTTTTGTTCAGCTCAGTCCCCAAGTATTTCATTGCACTCAGCAGAAATCTTTAGCATGAAAACACAGAACAAAGGGACATTAAACTTGCAGTTGTGATCAGAAATCCATTGGCCTCTGATTTGCTGCAGCAGCAAGACTGCCCCTCTCCAGCAGATGTGTGGTGCTGCCAAGTAGGTTCTGCACTCAAGGGGAAAACAGCTGGTTAAAAACAGAAATTAGTTCTTAACTTATTCAAACTTTAAATCATGTTTTTCTGTAACTTAAATAACGGAACTCTTTATGAGGTTTAATTTCCCTTATGCTGGCAATCCAGTTCTGTTGCTTGCTGTGGTGCTCTATCACTCATTGGCTCATTGAAAAGACAAGAAACTGGAAGAAATTGGGTGTCTGAAATAGCTCAGGTATTTGTGGTTTCACTAAGGCTGGCTTGAGTAGGCAGCAGTCCAAAGAGTGAGTTTTATGCCTTTTTTTTTTTTTTGTCTTTGAAGATGAGCACACTATAACTTTGTTCCCTGCTGGTGCTGCTGCCGCCACCAGATTTTCCTGCATCCCTGGGGAGTCTGGAGTCAGTGGGACTGCAGAAAGTAAGCTAGTAAGGACACCTAGTAAGTACTGGCAATTCTGACAAGAGGAGCAAGCTAGAAGCTGAAGTGGAAAAGCTTTCTTTTATAACAAGTGTGATAAATGGATCAGAAACGAGGATGAAAAGATCTATATCCACTCTTATGTCCCGGTGTGTGTGCTTAAACCAGGAAGAGTAATGCTGAGATTGCAATTGAACCAGGTCAGGAAAAGGAGGCAAAATATTCATTATGAATACTGAGAACAGTTCTACTCATGAATTTATGTATTTCCATGCTCAGTAGTGTAGTCTTTGGAATATCTTATTGTCAGCTTGTGGGTCTTATGTTCTCATGGACCAATTTTAAATCTTTTGTATGCTGCACATGCTCTGAACTGTAAATGAGTTCTCTTCTGTAATAAAAATATAGCTATTTCCTCTTGAGAAGATGCTAGATCTACCAAACATCTTCGAATATATGCAGTAGGCAAATATCTGGAGTTTTGGCAATGACATTCAGAGGAATTTTATTTGTACGTAAAATGAAACTTAGTGACTACAAACACCCAAGGGAGTTGATAAGTATAAAGTGGAGGAGGGAACGACAATCACAAAGTTGTTTTATCAGAAGAGTTGATACCACATCATGTTGTTAGTTCTGAGAGATTTAACTTTCTAATCTCAAATGGGCTTTGTCGTGAAAAGGACTTCACAAATGAAATCCAACATCTTGCAAGTGAGGCTCTGTAGCAGCTGATGACAGGATTGTCTTCTAAGTGTTGATAATTGTTCAGTCACTTGCAAAGAAAATCTCCAGACATCACTGTCTGTTCTGTATGAAACGGGGCAGGGGAAGTGGCTGCTTCCTGAGAGCACCATTTCAGTGGTGGAGAATAAAATGGGACCAAGTCAATAATTATTTTTTTAAGCCAAAATATATCGTGTTCAAATAATTATTTTCTTAATCTGGTCCCCTCACTTTTGCATTGTCCACTTCCCACACCCACAAACGGAAGAGACCTGCCAGTGCTGATTGGAAACTTGGTATTTTTTTCCTTCTACATTCCACTGAGATTCTGTTTAAAGTCAAAAGGTTTTTGCTAGCTAATAGGCTTTAGAAAACTTGATGTTTTTTTGAAAACAATCTTTTGTAGTGAAAAATACCACAAAAATAATGATAGGGCAGTATATTGATTATTGCACGGAATGTGTTCAGGAAGTCCAGGAGTTAATTTCTATCTATATGAGAGAGAAGGCTGAGAAAACCTGTTTAAAGAGCAAATTATTTTAGCCTAAGATCAAATGAAGAGCCCAGCATCCACTCAGGCTTTGACAGCGTATTTCTGGTTAGCCATTTAATGTAAGCCTCTCTTCAAAAAGTAGGCAAACTTTATTATTTTAAGATTTCTCAGTGGCCAAGGACAGAAGTTCCCGTAACTGCTGAAAAGACATCTGGAAACCCATGAATAACCTCTCTTGTTAGTGAAGGAAAAGCCTCTTGAACAGATTAGTCAATAAAGCATTAATCAAAGAGGTCATTTGTTCTTCCTGATGGCAAATTCTTTATACAAATGGCATGTGCAAACAGGTAGCAGTGGCTGCAGAAAAATCCAAGGTTTAAAGAGTTTAAGGTGATGGATGGTCCAGCAGCACAAAGCTTCTTGTATTGAAATTGGCAACGTGTATTAGGTAATTCCTTATTATTAGCTGAATAATTATCTGTGATAGAAAACCATCTTTCTTCAGCAAAGAAAAGAGACTAGGAAGGTGACTTTTTATACATGAGAAAACAGTTAAACTGTTTCTGATACAGATGCATCCATCCTAACTTCACTAGAATGTACTCAGCTTATGCTTTATTGACTCCTGCAGGGCTTGAGCACACCCTAAGCCTTGAGAGGGTATTTGCTGCTGAGTAAAAAAAAAAAAAATCAGTAAACCAAACCTTGTGTTTAGTACTTACTTGAAAGTCCTTTCCTGAACTGAAATTTGCAGCAAAAGACTGTTTTCCTCTTCTGCAAAATTGAAGTAAGTTTTGTAGAGGAGAAGTAAAGCATGACAGGTTATTAATTTGGGATGCAAAATTATGGTACCATTTGGTTGAATTTTTTTTGCCAAAAATGTTTATGATTTTTAGGTGCCTTTTATAATTTATGGCTGAAGGCTGCTGTATTTTATAACGGGACTCTGAAATGATTTAAGCAAACAATTTTTCTGATGGCTGCTGCAGTACCCATTGATGCAATAAAGACCTATAATGTGACTAAAAACTGGGGCAGAGGCATGTCTTGACTCTATACCTTATAGCTGATTAATATCCACTGTTCTTGGTTAAATAATTCCATGAATTCCATTAGGCAGTGTCTGCTGGAGAGTGAAGCAAGCAGGACCTGGCTCTTATTGATCTGTGGATCTCTACCTTGGACTTTTGCCAACAATATTTAATTGAAAGGAAGACTGAGATAAAATTACAGCCTTGTGAATGCCAATGTGTTCTTGAAGCTTTGTTAACCGACTTGTTTTGAATCTCAATGAAGCATTCTTGCATAAATAAACCGGATTATTATAAAATAAATGACGCACAAGATCTGTTTTATGAAACTAAATAAGAAATAGCAGACTGGACTCTATTACTGGTCTGTAAGTGGTTTAGCTATCTATAGTACCAAAAAGGAAAAGTAATGTATCTGAAAGTGCAAATAGCCTTGCTAGAACAGAGTGAAGAGAGAGATGACAGAGGAAACAGAAAAACCTTTTTGTATCGTCTATGTTCTTGAATATTCTTGTTTTCCGAAGGATTAAAATGGAACATAACTGACAAACATCAAGACAAATCATGTCCATCTTTTGTTTGGAAGAATTTCTCTTCAACAATTGACAGCTTTGGCACCAAGAAGCCTGTCGTGGGACAAATCCTTTATGGTGCATTGCCTGAATATCAGCTCATTACTGGTCTCTTGACAAATTCAGCTATTTCATTCTTTTTCTTGATAGTCAGAAGACCACCAGGTGGCCCTGTCTGAAATAAATGGAGTGGCATAAATACCTAAAGAGAAAGGGAGAGGGGAGGGAATGTAGGGAAATATGGGACATAGATTTCATTCTTACTCTTACTAGTTTTTTAGGCCTACTTCAGTTCTTGAGGATGGGGTGTGTCAGACCCATTTGATCTTAATGGGAGAAATAAACACAGATTTACAGATTTAGTGTAGCCATTGAACTAGGATGATAGCTGACATGAATCCTGTGGGCAAGGGACTTTGGGAATGCAAGTCTGTGCCAGCTCAAGGTCACAGGGGTGGCTCAGGTCCCAGTGAGCCCATCAGGGTCTAAATGAAGCAATGTGGAGTTTTTTTGGAAAGCCCTGGCACAGATTAGCTGTGGGGAGTTAAAAAAGATTAGTGAGCCATAACTTTTTAAATTGCTGCAATGGTTCCCACAATGATTTTTCTCCAGAGCATCAGATATTTCCTTTATCATAATTTTAAGTGAGTCACTTCAAGTTTTTCTTCTCCCCACCTCTTTTTTAAACCCTTTGGCATTAGGGGAGCCAATCCAAGTTTCCAAAAATGGTGTTTCCTTGTACATCACTTAGCCTGGAAGAGCATTTCCCTAGTATCAGCTTAGCAAATTGGAGCCAAGGTGCAACAGGCAGCTGTGCTTGTGCAGGTGAGTTTTATAACCTGTATTTCTTGCTTAATTAAAAGGCAAGTTAAATGTGCATCACATCTCTTGGTATTTTTAGCTGCAACAAGAAGAGAGCACTGAAGGCCTTTGAAGAGATTGTTAAAGAGTTTTTGCATGTGATAACAAACTTTACAGATAAATATTTCAGTATCAGCAAAACTGAATTTGTTGTACGTATAGCATTTTCAGTCCATTATCATGCTTTATTTAATACTCACACGCACAAAAAAAGGCCTCCAATCCTTGAAACTTTCTGCTGCTTGTCAAATTGTGAGTAGTAGAATAAAGGAAAAAGAGCAGATGTGGAAAATAAAATTTATTAAGACACCTTTGTAAAGCCTAAAGCGATCTGTGATGTCACAAATACCAGTAAAGCTTTTTGTCAGGCACATGGAAACTCTAGAAATTGTTGCATGAAAACAAGCAGAACCTGAGCAATGTTAAGAAAACAAATATGCAGGTCTGGGGCAGAAGGAAAATCTACCCTGAAGTGCATGCAGTAGATTTTGCTTCTAATGCTCTTTATAATGAGATTATTCTGTGATCCTCAAGAGTACTGGCAAATAGGTTGCACAGAAATCTGCAATTGGTTCATGCCCAAATCACAGCATATAAATTAAAGGAATGATGCAGGGTGAGTTGCTCAGTGATGCTGTTCAATAATGTCAGCACACCAGATCACCTGGCTGAGCTTCAGTTCCCGGGAACAGCACATTTAGCGATTTAAAGCCAGTTTGACTCCACTGAAGTACACGAAGGTTAGAGAACCCTTGAAGGAGTGAATGTGCAATGTGCAGAGTAATTGCTTAATGGAGAATGTAGTGCACTTGATGGAGATTTGTATTGATTAGTGGACGGGGAAATGGTGTTTTTATGGAAGTCATTGGTATCTTCTTGCACTGTACAACTTAAGCGTGTGATTTATTGGAAACTTCAGGAGGAGGGAGGGGGTATTCAAGTCTGGAAAATTTCATATGGGAAACAGTTTTACAGTTTTATGTATATCCAAATAATCCAAGTATACTGGCCTTTTCTCAATTAAAGCTCTGTTTCAGATCCTGAACTTGAACACATAGAACCAAGAAGGACTTTGAATAATTTTTAGGATTGATATTTGTCTTTGATAACAAAATCTCAAAATTGGTTTTATTCCTAAGTAATTATACATATCTAATGTTACTCTAGGCATTTATAAAGAGTTTATTACTTATTCATCTTTTGACTGGGTATAAACCTACCGATGTGAAGATAAATGACTGAATTAATCTCACCTACGTGATTTTTGTTACCCTTGGGGCAATGCCTTCACTCCTTACAGGGTTTGTAGATGGAGTTAAACACTGTCCAAAAAAGAAATGCATCACTGCTGTCGTTCTGCAAGGAGAACCAGATTAATTTCTGGAATACGCAATTTTAATTTTTAAAGGATTTGCTGACAATAATATATATGCAGGAGCAAAATACTAAGCTTGCTCAGATTGTCAAATAATGGTTTAGGTCCAAAAAAACAGGAGCTGGAAATTTATTAGGAAGAAAAATTACACACATTGTAATGCATTTCCCACACATTGCATGCATTTCATTAATATGTTCATTTACTATTTCCCTTCCACAAAAAGTGAAATATTTTCTGAAATACTGTTCAGACCAAAGAACACTTATTTAATGAAGGCTGTCTGAAAAATAACCAAAACCAGCCACCTGAGCCATGCTCTGTGTCCTTGGCCAGCCAGAGCTGGCTTTGTCACAAGCATGGCTTAAGTCCTTCTCCATCTGTCTGCTTTGCCATCCCTCTTGCCTTTTGCTAAAGTAATACACCCTCATTTCCACACCTTTTTTGGGGGGTTCAGAAGGGGCAGGCCGATCAAGGACATTAAATGGCAATTGTGTTCCTGCACCTCTTCATGCATCTGCGAAGGAAGTGGAGGAATTCCTGCCCATCCCTTGCGGTTCTGCTCTCTGCACTGCAGGAGAGGGATGGGTGTGAAAGGGTCAGACTTCAGCTTCCCCAGGGAGCTGGGGCTCCTCTAATGCTGCTGATGGCTCCTGGAAATGAGCTGCTGCTGCCGTGGTGTCTGCTGACTACTCATGACCCCAGAGTTTTGAAAGTCGTTTAACTTGCCAAGTTTGAATAGATAAAATTATGTGATTCCAACATCAGGGACACACTCTTTCTACTCATCCTTCAGTGCCTTTAAAGTAGGTATCAGAGTTTTTAAATTAGGGAATGTTTTATCCTTGCTAAAAGAATTGGAACTCTTTTATTCTGATTTTCTTCCTGAAATGGCTGACTTCTGTAAAAAAAATAACCCCCACACCACCCAAGGCAAGGAGGAAAAAAAACCCTCCTTGCCCCAAAAGTTCAGTTTTGGCAAGAAATATGATATAGATAACACCAGCCTCAATTATTTGATCTGTTAGTTATAAAAGAATGAGTAGAAATAGTCTTGTCCAATCTAATGATAAAACAAAGTATCTTTATAGCTGATTTATTCTTATGTGTGTGTGTTTATAAATGTTATAGTTCAAAGCTGGAACTTTTTCAGCTACCAGTCTTATCAGCAAAGCATAGGCTCTAAGTAAAGCAAAACTGCCCATTAATTAAGGATTCTGTTTATCAAATGGCTAATTAGGAAAGAAGTCTTCACCAGAAGATCAAGTATTATGATATATTCAATAAGGGATAGTGAAGAATATTGAAGCTCAGTGCCTTCTTCTGTAAGCACATTTGATATACTGCTGTCCAGCTCCAAAGAAAATTCCCTAATCTCTTGTATATCAGACATTCTGGTGTTGGTTGTTCTGGCATTTCTAATCCAAACCTCTTCAGTGTCTCCTAATTTAGCATTCCTCTCCATCCACCATGGATGTTGAGGGTGGAGAGGAAGCTGCTGCCCACCCCTTTATTCCTTGGCTTCATTTTATTCCAGGTGGCTGAAAAAGAAATGCTCTGATTCGAGTTAGGCAAAAAGAAATGTTAATGAGGATTTCCTACCATTTGAAGTAATCTGTAGTGTTAAGTAATACGAGGATAGTGGAAATGCTTCTATCATTAATTCTCTAGGAGGTTTAAGTGATAGATGTTCTCCTGTAAAAGTGCATGCTGGGAAGTTCCCTTTTATCTGAAGAATATGATTGATTATATTCCTGAATAGAGATGTGTTTCTCTAAGTAAGCTGAATAAGAAATGTCTAATTATCACCTTTTGATGGCAGCAATTAACCTTTGTGAAATCTTCTGTTAATAAGATGTATCTGCAAAAAAATTATCTGTATTAAGAGCCTTTGTTAAATCTTTTAATTCCAACTGCCCCCTACAAATTTCTATTTGCATTGGAATTGTGGAACATAATTTGTGAAAAAAAAAAAATTAAAAAAAAAAATCTCATGTTTAATAAGAAGTTAAAATATAGCCCAGAGGAATCTTTTGTTTTTCTTATACTGGCTTTTGAAGTTTCATTTTTGTGATTTATTTTGCCAGGATTAGAATAATGTTTGGTTTTGTCACGTATATAGTTGCTCACTATTCCAAAGAATTAACACGAGGATATCCTTTTCCAAACAGTAAGATGCTTTTAATTGCTCCAATAGGACTTCTGTACAAAAGTATTTGTTAGGGAAAGGCATTTTCTTTACATTCATTTCAAAGGGCAGGTGTTCCAAAACAAAATCCCTTGCAAAGTGAGACTTGCCCTTTGCCAGTATACAATTAGCCTTATATCCAAATACATTAATAAGTGTGATTTTTTCTTTTTTTTTTTTTTAGTGAACAACACATGCCAACTCTGCATAATTCTATAGAAATCCATGCATAGGACACTTCAGAAGCTTCTTACACTTAATTAGCGACTGTGAGGCATCTTACACATACCCTGTACTTCAGCCATCCATAGAACAAGACTAAAGAATTAATTTTCAATTATTTCCCTTCTTTTGAGATGCCTTTTTAAAATCATGTACTGCTGCCTATATTCGTGTTGTTCGGTTGTCATACCTCTGGGGCAAAAGACAATTTGCTTGTAGACAAGCAAAGAAGAGGAAAAAAAGCAACAAAAACATTTCATCAGCCAGGGGCTTCAAGATAAGGAGGTTCCCTGTGGATTGCACATCAAAGGGACAAACACGTTGTGAAATAGGAGGTTGAAAACTTCTAACAAACTGTTAATTGAGCCATAAATGAGGATATAGAAGTGTGGAGTGAGACAATGATCCTTAAGGCCTGGCTGGAAAACCTCCCACTGTGGTCAGGAATCTGGAAATCAGTAGCTCTCCTGGTAAATTCTGCAGACCTGAAATACTCAGAGGTGAGATCAGTCCCTGGGCATCAGGAGACACGTTCTAGGGTCCACCTAATAAGTACCTCAGCTGATCCTACAAATCTTGACCTAAGCATTTCTATTACTCTGGACTATCATATCAAAAGAAGGTATAAATTCTTTCCTGTAGCCTGTATCACCCCCAGCTTTTACAGCACAGCATGATACAAGCCTTGGCTCCTAATAATGATTGCGCTTTCACAATGATTGTGCTGGAAAATTACCTTGCAGTGATTTTTCTTATGATGACACCTCCTTTTCATATAGCATGGAAACACTCTACAGTAAGAATAGTTATATTGAAGAGTTTCTCAAATTTTTGCTTAGATCAATAAGATACCTCAGACTGCTACTGGTCAGCAATTGCTTGTGATAGCTTTGTAAGGCCTGTCAGTGCCTTCAGGGCTCTGATCCTGGATTTATTCACCCTGGAGAAGGAAGGATTTGGAGAAGTTCTGGATGCTGTCCTCAGGTAGCAGAGGGGCATTAGAGAGATGGTGATGTGAGCTCCCCTTGGCAGGGCACAGCAAGAGGACAAGGGGAAACAGCCATAAGTCATGAAAAGACAAATTCCAATAGAAAATAAGAGGAGTCGTGGGGAAAAGAGGGTGGATTTGCTGTCAGAGAAGTTTAATACTGCAGCAGATGTCCAGGGAGGCTGTGGAACCTCCATATGTGGAATTATTGAAAACTTGGATGAAACTCTGACCCATTTGGTTTGACTTAGAAGTTTGTCTTGCTTTGAGCTGAAGGTTGGACTGGATCATCTCTAGAGACCTTTCTACCAGTATGATTTGTAGTTCTCAAATATCTGGACATGTGGTCAGATTCCCTGGTATGGAGGGAGAGGGTATATAAACCAGCATGTTGTTTCTTTAAATGTTTTAGAGGAAAAAGAAAAGACAGAACAGTTAAAGGTCTCATTTTGCTCTCATGGGAAGTAAAATGTGCTTGAAACTAGGCTTACAGATTCAGAAAACTGTTTCCAGCTGCACTAAAGCAGCAAAAGAAATGACTGAAGTCTCTACTTGCTACATTCTACCAAAAGCCAGCAGACTTGTGCCTCACCTTTTCCGTGATTGGTGCTATTCAGAATAGGAATATGAACAAAAAAATTGCTTAGATCTTCAGCTTTAACTCATTTTTTTAATGTTCCTATTCAGCTATCATCTTCTGTACTGGTTATTCTACTTCTTCCCAAATCCCTTAGCAAAACTTAAAAGAAAATAATCCTCCTCAGTATGGCTCATTCCACCCATCGTTATCCCCAGGATTAATAGCATTTATGATAACTGCAATAAATTGGACCATTTCATGTTACCATGGCAGCCAAGTTGAAAGTAGCAATTTTTTCCCCAGGTTGGCTAAAGACACTCTTGCAGGTAGAAGATATAAACTAATATTGATTAAAAATTTTCATCTGTGTTACACCAAAATATCTTTCTCTACATTTCTACTTCTCTGTGATAACTACCTGGAGTGTAGGAGTATTTCATTAAAGAATAACTGGAGACAGAAGAACTTCCTATTTGAGTGTATCAGTGATTAAATGAATTTGACGTTTTTGTCTTGAATGAAAATGAATTTCAAGTGCTACTGTGAAGAACTTTTACCAAGTATATAATTGGAGCTTGTCAAAGAAAACTTACTTATATTACTGTTAAAAAAAAAAAATCAGGTTATCTTCTAAATTACAGCAAAACTGAAACAAATGGCAAAAAGAAAAATCAACAAAAAGACAGAATTTGTAATTAAAAGAAAGCTGTCTTTTCTGTTTTTCATGGACAGTAATACCCTGAAAAGTCTATAAATGTAATGAGATTCTTTTTCAAATCTGCCTGTTCTGTACAGTCTCTATTCCTCTGTCACAATATCCACTGGTTTCTCTTAGGTCATGCTGTAATACTGAAGACCCTAAAAGTCTGTCATTTTTGCATCCAAACATGTAAAGTGTTTTCTTTCTGTATTCAAATGACCTAAGAAAACTTTTTTGCTTATAAAGAGAAATTTTGGGGGTCACGTGTTGGAGGTTTAACAGGAGGAACTGAAAAAATGTTTAACAAGGCATTAAGGCAATAATTTGATAATTAGGGTCTTCCTGTAATTTTTAATATCTTCATCTTAATGCCTCCAATTCTGGGAACACTGAGAAGCTAGATATTCCTGTGGTTTTATTTAAAAGTGTTAATAATATGATAGATTTGGTATTAGCATGTGCTGAAGAAAGGACAGCAATTCTAGCATCAGTAAGGAAATATTTTAATGTGCATATGGGGAAAAAAGGGCATTCACCCCAATATTGTCTGTCTGCAGTTCTGGGTTCCTTCCTCTTCTGTGAGCACAAAGTTTGATGGCCAACAATGTATAATACAGTGCTTAACCACAGGTTAAATGGAAACATCACACTCTGTTAGCTGAGAGTTCCAAACATTTACATGATGGATGCAGTTACGTGCATTAGCTCCTAAAAATGTGTTTGAGAATTTGTGGTACTCAGTTTCATCTCATCTTTACTTCCTCTAATCCAGCCTCATAGTGGAGTTCCTCCTGAAACAGAATTCTTCCTGAAAAAAATAAGGATTTTTTTTTTTTAAGGAATACAAGGGATGAGTGGGACTGGAAAGAAGGGAAATGGGTGTGGAAGAGGCAGGAGAAGAGATGCCTGTGGGTAAGGTTGATGTGAACTGTGGCTTGTATTTCTATGTATTTCTATTTCTAATTCTTAATGGCCTGCCTGCCCTTTAGGGTTATGCACCTCTAATCAAGCCTTTGATGGCTGATGATGGGTACCTGGTGTTTGCAGTATTACCCAGGTTTATGTGTAATCCCAACCCTTTTTTCTGTGTCTGGTGTAAACAAGTGGGGTCCTGCAGCAGTGCAGGGCTGGATGAACAGCAATAATGATCCTCATCATAGCAAATAATTTGGATTTCAATGCTACTCTAACCATGGACAGTGGTGTAAGGAGGTTCTCATGCTTGCATGAGCTCTGCTGTGGTCATTGCAGTGACATTTTTCTATTGTCACAACTGTTTTTAAAAATAACCACAAAAATCTTTCCTTGTCATTCAGTCAGTTTTACCTGACTATATTTGCATGCAACGATTATGCCTCCATCTTTTATCATACGTGCTGTAATATTACACTGCTGGAGCTCAGGATGTTTTGGTTTGTTTGAGCAGAAGACAAAAAATGTAAAAACTGATTGATAGGGTAAAAAAGGCACCCTTCATCCCCTACACCTGTCTCATGTTATTATATAAAGATCTTTGGTTCTTCTTGCCAACTCTTCGGTCTTGAATTCATCATTTCCACCTCCAGCTGTTTCCATCCATCGGTGTCCAGGGGTTTTGTTTCCCTCTTCTCCTTCCATATTGCCATTTTAGACATTTGTCCTGTGTTTGTATGGGAATTCTGGGAAGCATTCAGGAAGTTTAAGATCCTCCTTTTTTCACACTGTGTGCTCCTGTTTCAAGGCTTAGCTGAAATCTGTCTGAGCTGCAGCTTCCTCTCATACTGTATTTTTTCCCTGTATTTTTCCCAGGTTGTCTGACAAATGCTGTCCAGTAAATGTATTCTCTTGCCTGCTGTGATGCAAATTTACTTGCTGCTTGTCTTCCTAGTAAATAAGTGTTCTAAGAGTGGTAGTTGCTAGGATAGAGAAAGATGGCTGTATTTTGAACAGATTTTGTATTAAGTATTTTAATAGGTTTGATGTTCCTTTGTTTCAGTCAAAGTAATGCCTCTGCAGTGGGTTTGGATGGCACATCTCACCTGGAAACTGTTGCTAAGTGGAACTTACTTTTGTTGATGAATAATTTTTGTTGGAGCATCTATCAGTAAGAAAATGGGAAGCAGAATCACAAATGAGGAGGCAAGAGGGCTGGAAATGGTAGGCTGTGAGTAGTATGGATTTGTGTGAAGAACTACTTTTATTTATGGAGCCCGTTTAAGACTAATTCCATTATAAAGTTACCTAGGTTCATCTTTGATTTATTTTTTTCTTTTTTGGAGGGGGAAACTATTGGCTGTTTGCCCTTTGTGTGGCATTATTTGGTGTGGGTTTTTGATTGTTGTTTTCTTCATGGTTTTTTAGTGAACTCCTTACCAATGATCTTAATTGAGCTCAAGTTTCTTTACAAAGGAAAGATCCTGATAATTTGATGGGCATGGATTTGTGGATAAAAGAGACAACTCAAACCCGTGAATTAGGCATAAATAACTGTCATATCATAACAGGAACAGAATTTGACATAAGAGTGCAGCACAAAGATGTCACCTGTGGGTGATTGTGTCAGTGAATAAGAGAAATACAGCCTGCAGTGAATACAGAGGAATTTGGTAAAAGGCCAGCTCTGTGAAAAAATAAAATCTGACCGCCAAGGACAGAAAATCACAGGAAGAGCTGAAAACAGCAGTGAACAAGTGTACTAGAGGTGACTTGCTGTAGAGGGTCAGCGTTAAGGAGCATCTCCTGCCCTGATGATGCTCCACACTGGGACTTTCTTGTCTTCCCTGTGTGGGATCTGACTGTAATTAGCTCTCCTGCCCAGTGCTGCTTGCCTAACTCCCAGCTCCTTCTGAAGACTGCCAAGTGTGTAATTGCCTTCCCTCAAGAGGCAGCAGCTCCTCAAGTGTGAAGAATTCACACACACAAATCCTTGAACTCTCAAGGAGCTTTTCTCTAGGATTTCTACCCTTTTTCTGTGCTAACACAGCTGGTCTGGGACTGTGGTACTGCACTTCAGGATGGGAGTGAGAGGAAATCTTCAGGCTGGGTTGCAAATCATCACAGCCCCTTCTCAGAATGAGGGAAAGCAGAGTCTGTTCCTACTCTGACAAAGTTATCTGTCACCTTCCTGTCTTTTACAAAACCATCTTCTCTTTCATGTCTGGTTCTTAGATATTTGGAGATGAAGTGCCATCAAGAGGGTTTGTGTCCAGTTGAGAGTATGTGAGCCTGGGTATTCAGTAATATTGTCCTGTTTGTCTTTCAACTTATAGGCTATAATTTTGCCATTTGAAGATCAGCCCTCATAAGAGCCATTGTTTTTCTCAATTTATTTTTTTCTGCGAAGATTCATTCTTGCTACGGTATGTAAGGAGTTTAACTTATTGAGACTTCGGGTGTGAATGGAGATGATCAGGATTTAGACCACGCAAAAAGATCAGGACTGTGCCAATGTTTATCTATCAAAATTCCATGATAATGACCCTCTCCTTTTGAGGAAATGTGATTCTATAATCTCCAGTCTCTTAATCTGTGACAAAATGCAACTCGTACTGTTTATAAATTTATGGTCTTTTGGGGACCCTTAATTTTTTTTTTTCACTCAGGATGTTAGAAATGTTGAAGTAGGCTCTGTGTGGTTAAAGGTTGCAGCTTTTATCTATCTATTTCTCTTTAAAAGATACAATTAGCTCAATGCTGTTGATTTTATGCAGGAAGACCACAGACTTAAACAGGGACAACTTTTGCTGGCTTGGTGCTCTACAAAGCCTTTGAATTATGAGATTTCTTTGTACATGACAGCCTTGACATCAGTGGGAGAAGTTGCCTTCTTGTTCCAATCATTACCCAAAAACAGGTGATGGCTCCTTGTGCTGTCTATTTTTGCCTTTGGCACTTAAACTTCTTTTGGAAATTGGGTTGTAAACTTTTTGATATAGTTTATTTTATCCATTTCCAGCCTTAGGGCTTTCATGTATCTCCAGCCACAGGTTTAAATTATATTCCTTACATTTGATAAAGAGAGGAAACTTGCTCAGGAGAGCATTTATATGTGTTGCATGCAGGCTGGGCAGACTGACTTGGCCACATTTCCAGCACATGAAAAAGGTACTGAAGTCAGTGATTTGGGGCTTAAAATGTTGATAAGAAGAGACAGGAGGCAGCCTTTTCTTTGGAGTTTCTTCCCTAGGTAAACTAGAGCTTGAAATGCAGAGTAGGAGCAAATGCAGCTTCTCCATGTGAGTCAATGAAATAACTACAGCCTTTTAATTTTTTAGGGGTGCAAACACCCTAAAAGTATTTGCCATTCTATCCTTCTTTCTTCTGCTGCCTGTCCCTCGTTTTCTTCAGTGTGCCCCAGATGTGTTGCATGTTTGCAGCCCTTTCTTTTTTCTGGCTTTCTGGAAGGTCATAAGGGCCTATTGAATTAGCAAGGAAATTGGCTTTTCAATGCAGGCATCCCTGCCCTTGCTCACGAGAATATTTCACAAGGAGGTAGAAGGGCAATGCCTCAACTCTACAGATAGCAGATGGCTTTGCAGCAGTTCAGGACACAGGAATACATGTCTCACAAAATTATCTGAGAGTACAAGGCTCAGCAACTTTTCTTAAGAGTCTAAAAAATCCTTAGCTGTGACACATTGCAGCCTTCCAAGCTGCACAGCATCATTATTTTCCTTCTTCTCAGTCTACCCCTCCCAGTACATGATATGTTGTATTTAACACTTAGGAGGGAGAAGGCACTCAGCAAAAATCTCACATTTTTGCTGTTTAGAGTATTTAAGTCTTGAGCAAAGTCCTTTAGAGTATTCCTGTCAAAGACAAAATATTATTTTAGTGCAGAGAAGCATGCAACATACGTCCAGTTTAGCATCTTACTCAGAATGTGTGCTTTAAAGCCTCTGTGTAGCAAAAAGAAGTGAAGTTGAGGTGACAGAACTCTTATAATCTACAGTATAAGTCAGTAAGAATAATTCTTACTGGATGTAAGAATGTGTATGAGAAAATGATGTTTAGGTGTCACTCATTTTACTTAAGATGTTTAACATGGTATTTGAAACCCAAAAACATCCCTGGCCAAATAATTAAATAATATTTTCAAATTCTGTGTATAAAGAGCCCACTGTCAGCATGACTGGACTGAGACAGGAGCCCTAATGCAGGAGACCAGTGATATCTACTCACCAGGAGCAGTGCATTAAAGGAGAAATACACATTAGAGAAGATGAAAAAAATTGGCTGCTGGCATAGTAATTAAATTAGCAGAAATTGTTAGCAAGGCCAAGTGCTAGTAAGACAAGAATTTTTTAAGAATTTGAGTTGTCCTAGAAACACATGGACATTTTGATTATTTTTCTAGCAGTTTGTGCAATGTCTACCATGATGTATATCTCACGTGAAATCCAGGACTCCAATTTTAATGTGCAAGACTTTATATGATATTACAGTACAAACTTTCAGTTTGATACTGCCTTTTATTCTTGAGAAAACCTAGGCTTAAAAAATTACTATAAAGCTGAGAAAATTCTTTGCATGGTGCCTCTTTCAGCTATTGTCTGTATGGTGACAGGAATATGGTATGCAAAAGTGATTTACTGCTGGAATCTGGGTTGATTTGCAATCACTTCAAAATTCGAGACAAAAGGGGATTGGTTGGGGCTGTTTTGTTTTTGTTTCTGTTGGGATTTTTTACTAGTTTGAATACACAAATAAATGGTTAGCTTGCATACTTGAATTTTTGCCAGTTCTGAATTTAATAATCTATTATGTGATTCATAATTTTCACTGCTGGTGGTATTCAGCATAAATAGGAGTAATTAAATTAAAATAGTAGTAACCATAATGTTGTACAACTTATGAAGGAGTCCAAATGTCAAGTTTATTTGTCTGTTTCACTCTATAAATAGGGTGTTGAAACAGTTCCAGAAGCAAGTATTTTGAAAGTTTTATATTCCCCAAGTAAATGAACAGGAGCAAATCAAGAAATATTCTAAGGAATTAGATACATTCTTTTGATTGTGCATAGTTGTTTTAGGCATGCTGTAATTTTGTAGATCAATGTGCATTAACAGAAGTTTTAAACACAGTTTTAAGCAGAAATTCTGTAAGAGCTCTGACTTTTCACTCTATGGAAGGATCCACACCAATCAACTATTAATCAAATATGTATTTTTATAATGAATCTGAGCCTTCATTCCAAGAGAGACAGTTTGAGTTTAAAAAGTATCATTTTAATGCTGGATGGATAGATCAGAATCATTTTCCTATGCTGTGTGGGAACCATAGTATGGACATGGAGTTCCATATGGTCCATTAGGATCACACTATTCAAACTTCCTCTCCCAATGGGATAAAATTCTGACTCTTAGCTCTACCAAAAAATTGAAAAAATCCAATTAAAAATTTATTTCTCAGTGTTCATTTGGGTTTCCCACAGAACAGAACAGTGTGCTGTGTTACATTTAGATTTTCAGATGTAAAAGAAAATTTTCACATTTCAAAATCCATGTGGTTCTAGTAATGGTTTCAAGAAATGTGAGAAGAGGATCTACCTAAGAGATGTGCATTGCTCACCATTTGCATATACCCAGCAAAGTGTGGATTAGCTGGCTAATAATTGCTAAGAATTTAGGTCATTTAAAGCAGTGTGTTAATATCTTGTGGAGGATTATATTAAGATTATTACATATAATGTATAATCTTAATATAATATATTTGCATATACAATATATCCTAATAATATTATATTATCATCTTTCTTTAGGATTTCATTTAATATCCCCACCTTGGATTTAACTAAATAGGGAATAGCTGAATAGATTTACATCAGAGAAGCAGGGCAGGAAGCAATAACATGGATGACCTTGCAAATGAAAGATCAGAATGGTTATGAGCTGATCCCAGCCTGCTGCTGCATTATTTACAGCAGTGTCCAGAGAGACAGAAGCTGCTCTTTGGGCCTTATTTTATGGAGCATTTTACAGACCTGAAATCAGGTTTGAAGTTTAGGAAAGTGCTCACAGCTGTACAAGCAGCATGTTCTTTTTGTTATTTCTCTAAAACCACTGCTATCTAAATATAACTGATTTTGAAGCCTTCAGTCAACTTCAATTCTCATTTCCATGACAAAAGTTCATTTAGTTTCAGTTGTCTCCTCTAAAGGAATGACTTGTTTGTTTAAGGACAAGGTTATCCTTCTCACAGTCAAATGGCAATCTGTAGATGACTTCCCATTCTGGCCTTGGCTGTGACACCTGACCTTTATTTTGTGAAATATCAGTGACCTAATGAATGTTATGCTCTTCTGCTCCTTACAGGAATTAACTTCCATTCTCAGCTTCTGACAATCTCTATTTTGTCCATAGAGTTGGTAGGTGTCCTAATAACCACGGAAAGAGTTGAGATAAAAATATCAGTGCCACTAGACCTATCACCTTTTTCTTTTTTGCATTTTTTTGTCCTGTCAGGAACTTAAAATAACACTTTCTATCTGTGTTTGTTGTTTCTACTGTAACCCAAAATGCAGTGATTAGTAGCTGGTTGTCCTCATAGCTGTGATGTATGAAAGTCCACAACAGCTCTCAAGTGAAACGCTTTGTTACCTCCTAGAAAATGTCTGGAGAGTGTTAGGAAGGGATGTGTGGCTTATGGAGAACATTTGTTGTCACTTCAAGGTAGACAATGAACCTGCTTCAGTGCAGGCTCCGAGACCACAGCCAAGGTTAGGAAGGAAAATATTCTGTTTTGTCATGCCTCCACCCTGAGCATTTGCCACTTTCCTGCGTGCTGTGTGATGAACAGGAGATGGCCACAGCTTATCTAGACACAGAGAGCTCATTGGAAATAGAAAACCACCGAGTGTTTGGCTTCTGAGAGGTGAGTGAATTAATGTAGGAGATCTCTGCAGAAAGCAATGCCCACAATCTGGGCAAAGCTGTTTCTGTGCAAGCACATGAACACTAACAGCCTGGGAAGCAGGTACTGGTCATCATAAACTGACTGATGCAGTCAGTTCACTAAATTTGATGTGGTTTGGATGCCAGGTTTCAGTAGGGCATGATGGCACTTTTTGGATGTGTTGTCTATTGCACAGAGAGACAGAGGCTTGGACAATGATGTCTGCAAAAGAGAGGATTTGGACTAGAAAGGAAAGTGGTTAGGTATACCTTGAAACCTGAGGGTTATTCAATTAATTTTTTGAAAGGCACAGTACAAGGGAATAAATATTCTGACCAAGCATGGAGTCATCTCATACAATCCAGTGCTACAGGACAAACAGACATGATTTTGGTGTGGCTGTTGTGTTTGGGTTTCTGGTTGGGTTTTTGTCAGGGGAACACCTACACCTTTTTTTTTTTTCCTTGCCTATGCTGTTTTTACCTGGAATTAAGCTCCTTATGTATGTTATTTGGTATAGTTAACTTCAACCCAAAGAGTGAAGTAAAAGAATATTCTGTTATGTTTTCTTTTGTTTGGAATTTTGAGCTACTTTTATTTTGGTGGGGGGGAGTGGGCAGAATTCTAATGTGTTAAGTCAGATCCATTAGAGAGGAGCAGCCTGCACTTGTAAATCAAAGACTATGATTAACAGTGGGTATTTTTCCTCTGGAGTGGCAGGCACACCAAGGGGAAAACACCATTTTCAACTTGAGAAATTGCACTTGTACTTGAAGTGGGGCAGTCCTGCTCAACCCTGGACATTTCTAGAAAAGATGTGTCTACCACAAGCCAAAATTGTAGAAGCAAACTACAACACATACATAATCTGTATTTACTCTCCTGGAGTGCCCAGAAATTTGATGAGAGTGGCTTAACTAGAGAATTAAATCTTGAAGCTGCCTCCATCACTCGTCCATCATGCCAACATGACCAAAGTGGTACAGACTTAGAATCACAGAGTGGTTTGGGTTAGAAGAGACATTAAAGATCATCTATTTTCAATCCAACTGCTGTGTTCAAGGACACCTTTCTCTAGAGGAGGTTGCTCAGAGCCCCATCCAGCCTCCTTTGATGTGTGCTCTCTTCCTGAAGAGTTAATTTAAACCAGCTGAAGGACCACCCTGGGCTGCCCTCCTGTCTCCTTTTTGCATCTGTAGGGGAGTGAGGACAGAGACAAGGGCTTGGGACTGCCCCACCTGAAAAGGGCTGAGTGACCTGTTGGCCAGGATGCCCCCAAGGCAGAGGGAAGCCAGCCAGGATAATCTGCTCATGAGGAGGGCACTGGAATACAATGCCTTGTTCTTTCTCTCAGAGAGTGAAGAAGTACATTTCTGAAATCTGGAGTTCTAAGACTTTAAAATGGAGAAGGTAATTTTATTTATTGCTTTTTTTATTACATCTCACACAGAAGATGACTGCAGGCAGATACCTGTTGTTGAAGCTGGTCATAATTTGCTGGTATTAAATCTGGGTTCATTCTAAGGCTGTATAGTACATTTTTCTTTACTTCAAGAGAATGACAGGTTATTTTGCAGGCTTATTTTTTGGCATCAGCTCTTACAAACTTCTCTGCAGGATTATCTCTGTTTATAGAGAATTCCCTGGTAGGACATGACTAGCAAAAAAAGGGAGCTAATGTAGTGCTAAACAAACTTAGCAGTCATCAGACCCAGAGCATGGCACTTCAAAACGTGCATGCATTCTCAATATTAGAGTGGCTTCTATTTTCATATATCCAGTTATAAAAAGATAAAGGCAAAAGCCAGACCAACCAGTGCCTAAAAAATGTGGTTATATTCTTTTTAATTTATGAAGTTTGGAAGTTAAAGAAAATACATCAGATATCAGTGATCACTGGAAAAAAAACGCACCAAAACAAACCAAGATAGAAAAATTATTCACCTAACATTTTCTCGATGACTTCCTTGATAGGTCTGTATTTGTGTGGGTGTCTGTGTGTGTATATATATATATATGTATATATTTGAGTCACTTTCATCCAAAATGAAATCATTGCAGTATTGAACTGGAATATTTAGAAGAATTGCCTTGCATAACAGGGAAGGTAGTAAATGTGTTTAGTGCTTTGCTTTATTTCCCCATCACTGCCCATGTTCTGAGGCACAGCAAAGAGCATTTCATCTGTACAAACAGAAAATGTAGACAGATCTGTGGACCTGTAGTCTTGTAGAGTGGGAAGTGTTCCCTGCTGAAGTTAACAGCTCCCTTGCAAGGATATGAAGTTCTAGAACAGTGTTTTGATGAAGATAATGAGCACAGAAATCCAGGCAAACAGTGCCAGAGTATCACTGGTGGACTTTCCAGAGCCAGACCTCTGTGCATCCACGGCTGCCATGGGGGAGGGCATTGTAAAAACCCATTTCTGTTCAATTCCAGTGGTGTGAGCTATAGCAGCTTGGACACACAGCGCTGAGTGTGGGTTGGATTCTCCTCCTCTGGGTGCTGCCTTCTCACTGTGGAGACCTAGGAAAGGAGAAGGGAAGGAGCTGAGCTCCTGGGGGACACAGAGAGGCCTCTTCTTCAAGAGAACTTGCTGAGCTTCTGTGTTCACCTTCTTCTTAGAGACCTAGAGGTTTTGAAACTTTTCATTGTCCAGGCTTCTGCTGACCTGTGTGAAAATACTTCCTCCATGAGCACAACGTCTTTTGTAACTACCAATTCAATCTTTCTGATATTTTTGAATCTACAACCTGAATTTTATGCCTTATATGATCTAAATATAGAGTTTGGGATCTGGCTCACCCTCTCTTTTCAAAATCCTCACTTCTGCTCCTTTATTAGCACCAGAAAAGAGTCATTTTGACAGCTAAAGTACCCTGGGTTCTTCCTGTGACAGATTTCAGCTCCTGGAGTGTAAAGAACAGATGCTCCCATTGACATGTGTTTTGGGTTCTGTGTGTTGGGAAGAGGAGGAGGAGTACTTCAGCCTTTTCATAAAAACACTTTAAGAGTTCATCCCATGTCAGTTTTCCTTTTCCTGCACATTTCAGTAGCACTAGAGGGGTCTCATCTAAAAAACACCTCAGGTGTTTTTCCTTGTGTTTGCTTTACATTGTTTGCTTATTAACTATAATTAAATATGAATGATGGAAATAAGATAGGAATAGGTAAGTGTCCTACCAGAAATGACTGAAGAAATTAAAGTTTGTTTCTTTTCTATCTTTACAGAAAATAATAAGAGTTTTCAAATGGCTCTTCATCCAGGGATATTAAAGCATGTCAGGAATAAAGGTTTCCTTTCAGAAACTGAGGAACTGAAGGCCAGACACACAGTTAAATTCCAGAGAGCACAAGAAAAGTCCTAAAAACCACCGGTCACTAATTCAAGTGCCCTACTCCACCCACTGCCACTAAAAGCAGTGAGTGGTGCTTTGAACCAGCAGCTTTTAGAGGAGTATGGAACACACATGCAGAGATAGTAAATATTTTGCTTTTTCCCTTGAAGATCCCATTTCCATATTTTGGGACTGTATTTGGGATGGCCTGCAAACTTGCTCTGCTCTCGGGATCTCTGCTAAGATTTTTGGTGAGAATGCCAGTGTTAATTTGGAGTTTTGTTCGTGCTCTGGGTACCTTCCTGTCAGGAAATTAGTTGGAACAATCTGGTCTTATAGGGATTTTGAGGGAGAAAAACAATCTGTCATTTTCATTCAGTGTTTAAGTAATATTTTTTGGTTTGTACAAGAATTAATTGTTTAAAGTCTGGGTTTTGAATTCATTGAGAATAACATTTATGGGTTTCAGTGGCAACCTCACAAAGCTCTATTTCTACACATCACAAACAGGGTGTGTCAGTGCAGGCTAACACAGAATTCAAGAGAAGGCTACTTCTACAAAAAAAATGTTTCCTTTACTGTTTTCCTGAAGAGAAAGCAGTTTTTTAGACACTTGACAGCCTGGAAGTCTGTGGGCCTACAAGGCATCCTTTAAGGGAAACAGGGTCTTGTCCTTTTTCTTGATTCTGTAGTTGTTTTTTTAAATCTAGGGACTAGCTTGCCCTCTGGAAAGCACCTGTGTTTGCAGCTTTGCCACGGCATTTGCTTTTAACTAAGAAAATATTAAACAGAAGTGGGAACATTCTCTTATCTTTATTTATTCCTTGTTTTGCTTTTTTTTTCCTCTGTGTGTGAGAATGTGCATTTGGAGCAGGGGCTGGTGTAGCAAGCATTTCACAGTCCACTTTCTGCTGTTTTATGAACCACCAGCAGTCCATGAACTACAGACTAGAAAACATTTCAGTGTGCTGGGCTGGAGCCCTCTCCCTGTTTAACCATGCAGAGCAGCAGAATAAAATTTTGGCCTGATGTCTGAAACAGGAGAGAAATAGAGGAAGATATTTGACTGACCATATCTGCAGGTGTGCCATGAGTCCTGATTTCTTGGCTAGTGAGCAATAGGCAGCTCATTCCCTGCACAGCTAGAGCTGAGGTGTTTATTGGAAAGTACACACACTACTCTGTGTCCTTGTGGCCATTTCCCTATGTTTTATCCAGCTTTTGATCCATAAGTAGTGAGGATTGTTTTATAACTAGGTTCCTGGTTATTTGTTAGGAGTATTCATTTTCTGATTCTCTTTCTTCAAAGCATTCTGGGTGCAGGTGCTGCTCTCTGGAATTTTAATTCTTTTCTTCATGAGCTGACTACTTTCCCAAATCACTGAGATTCAGAAAGTATTCTTAGGGTTTGACATAATCTAATCAGTTGTTGCTACTATAATATGCAGCTTTCTGGTAGTATTTTTCAAATTATATTACTGAATTTCCAGGAGAGTAATTTCTGCCAAAGATCTATTTCCAATGCTCAGAAAGGCTGATGGTTTCTGACTCTGTATTTGGGAAGAGATCACAGTGTAAATGAAAGCAAAAGCAAAAGATATCTCCCTCAGGGAAGGGGTTGGGGAAATTAGCCAAGGTTCAGGAGCTTTCAAATCTAAGGAAATCTTCAGCAGGGGAAACCTGAGGATCAGAATGGAAAAAAAGAGGACAGATGGTGTTCTTTGTTAAAACCCTGTGAAGCTGTGGCCTTCCTGAGTATCTGAGCTCTGGTTATTATTCTCCTCTGTGCCTAGCAGCATGCCACACTTTCCTGATCCATAACTAGAAATCACTACCCATCTGAGAGGGAGTAGCCCTCCAGTAGCAGGAAAACTGACTGGATTTCCTTGGAAAAAACCCAGCTCGTTCAGCTAGTCATGCCCTTTGAAATCATAACGGTAGTTATCCATCTCCAGGAACAGTCCAAGGAGCAGGAGCTTAGGAAGTTGTCATGTACAGTCATAATTTAGAGTCAATCCTCGCTGTTCTTGCGTTTTATATTCTGGAAGAGAATTGGGAAGTGTCATTATGTAGCCAAGATGGAATCAGTTGAAATATATTTAGACTTGATCCTGGCTTACTGAGCCTTGAACTGATGAGGTCACTAAACAGCTGCTTGAAGTACAGTGGTTTCTCTTTTTTGCTGTCTTTCCAGCATATCAAAATTAATGACTGAATATCAGATGAGGCATCAGTGGAGGGAAGGCAGATTGTATTAATATGGATGCCATGCATGATAAAAATATTACAGAATAATGAAGGTAAATACAAAAACTGCTGAGGTGGTCACAGGTTTGTTATCTCTTAGGTTTGGGGTTTTTTTACTGTACATAAGCTCCTTTTTTCAGTCCTGCCTGGTAAGATACCAAAGAAGATTGAGATGTGAAGAGCTTAGCATGGGAACAGAATCAGGAGCAGTTTCCATCTGTCCTGAACATTAGTACTGACCCTTAAATCAAGATATTGATTCAGCACATGAACTTAGCAGCGTGGCACTGCACCTGCTGGAGCTGGAGTTCAAAACACACACACTCTTACAGGACACCTGGATTGGGATGGTTTTTTCTGCAAGTTCTTTGTGCAGTCTCTAATTTTGGAAGCAATGCTGCAGTGACATAGGACAGACAGGCTAGGGGACACAGCCTGGAACTGTGCCAGGGGAGGCTCAGGCTGGACATCAGGAGGAATTTCTTCCTTGAAAGGGTTGTTAAATATTGGAATGCGGAGCCCAGGGAGATGACAAATTTACTGTTCCTAGAAGGGCTCAAGAAACAACAGGAAATCTCACCCAGAGCTGTGGGCTAGTTGGTGAGGTGCTGATCTGCCAAAGGTTGAACTCAGAGCCCTTTTCCAACCTTAATGATTCTGGGATTCTGCAACAGTGATCACTGTAGTGATATAATGCCCTCTTCTCAGGCATTGCTAAGATTTATTCAGTGTTTAAAATCCTTCTTCTGTTTGCCACAGAACAGTAAATCAGTGCTGAGCAGTGTTCATTCACGTTTCTAGCAGGTGTCCTGTGCTTTTAGAAAGTGAAAACTGTACACCACATGGGATACCACTGTCTCCTTGCCCTTGGCTTTTCAGTAGGAGAAGTCTTTTGACTGATTCACTGGCACTGCCATGACTTGTCTGCTTCTAAAGCATTTGATTCTTTTAGCACTCTCTTCAAAATGTGAGTGTTCACAATGTCAGCACATGAGATGAGGTGTGTGCTAGGTGCTACTGTGATTAAAATAAATACTGTATTGAAACCTGAATGGACAAAGATTTGTAATTTTGGTGTGATTAATTGAGATGGATTAAACTATTCCCACAGGTTTATCAGCCTATGCTGAGATAGAAATGAATATATTAAGCTAAACATCACGAATGAAGAAATTTTCTTCTCAGTGAGCTCATCTAAGACAATTATGAGTTAATTCTGCAAGACATCAAATAAACATAGCTTAGAGACCAGTGATTTTTAAGATTTTTGGAGTATTGAACCCTTTATATTCAGAACATAGTCTAAGCCTGAGAGTTAAACCCCTGAGAAAATTAAGTTTTTCCTGTTGTTCTCTCACAATTTTTATTATTGATATGTATATGAGATGCTTCTATCAAAGGATTAAATCAAATACTTAGAGGCTAATTCTCTCAGCTTTACTCAATCAGTCAGCTTGATTCATTGTTCTTGGCTTATACAGTTCTCATCACTTAACTTATTCTCTCAATAGGTGGTCACATAATTAAAATGGATTTTTATTGCAATTAAAGCATGAAGTTTTTTCTGTTTGCCAGGAATCATTCATATTTTAAACCAGTGTATGAGAGGAGTAAAAGTATTGGGGGGCGAGTGACGATGAAAATGGTTTGAGAATGTTGGGGAAAAGTTTTATTCTTTGGAGTACCAAGATGCTTTTTAGTTTTCCTAATGAGATTTGATAAGCATGTGGCTGGATTGCTTCTGAACTGGTGATGTAAATTGTGCAAAGAAATGTTAATGGCTTTTCAGAGCTCTGGGGAGGGAACTTTCACTGAGAAAACGTGTATATAGGCTTGTTGTGTCTGACCTGCTTGTTCTGGGTTTGTTTTGTTGTCAAATAGGAGAAATAGACACTTTTTGTTCCAATTCAACTCATCTGGGGGAAAAAGAATGTAGTCTAAAAACGAATCAGACAATTGGGCCCTCAAGTACTTATTTCTCAGTATTGATTATAAAAAAGTCTGAGGCACCAGGCCCAGCTGCTGCCATCTTCACTGTAGATCTCTGAAGTGAAATAAATCAGCCTTGCAAGTACATGGAAAATTAATCCCACTTTGGCCACAGGCTGGTTTTGTTCCCCCTGCCTCTCTATTCTTTACTCTGATTTTAACAACTAGGCTGGTGTTTTGTCCTTTCCTCCACCCTGAAGACTAGTCAGAGGACTGAAACCAAGCTCTGCTCCTCTGGCTTTGTACCTTTCTTACAATCTGTTTGGGCTTCTTTTTTTTTTTTTTTTTTTTTTTTTTGTATTGTAGGATTTGGGGTGGTTTTCAGCTAGCTATTTGTTTCTGCTTGTTGTTGGATGCTTCATTTGTTTGAAGAAATCAATTCTTGTAAATCCTTGTGAGCTGCCAGCTCTAATGGGCTGAGCTCACCTTGCATCTTCTTCCCAGCTGAGATCTGGGCTCAGCTGCTTGCATTTTGTGTAGTCCAGCCTGTAATAATCCATACCACTGGGAGAGAGCTCTTGGTGTGCCAGCAGATGTGCACACACAAAATGCAGCTGCAGCAGCCTCACCCTGCTGGGAAACCGGGATAATGCTTCGCTGGCACTGCTCCCTGCTGGCAACAACAGCCATAACTTGATTTTTGCCTCCCATGGAAGCATAAATGAACTACAAGAGTAGTAAAAGGAGAAATACTCCTGAAAACTACAGGAGTATTTCTTCTGGTTAAAGGTTTTTTTCTTTTTTTTTTTTTCTTTAAACTTTTTGTTGTTGTTGTCGTGAAAATTTGTTTTGAGTGTGTCTAAAGTTGTTTTCTCAAATTTAATTTGTGTGGGTTTGCTGCTGGTTTATTTGCAGATTATGCAAATCGCCAATTATTCAAAGAGCAACGCTTAAATTTTATAAAATGCCAGGGCTCAGTTCTAGTTCACTGAAAGTTTCTTTTAGCCACTTTAGCAATTGGCTTTTCAAAGGGACCCAAAAGAGCTGAATTCAGCAATCCCATTAAAAGTCCGGGTTTTCAATTTGCCTATAGCAGCTTTGGAAAGTTCATCCAGAAATGCATTTCAAAAGCTAGTCGGGATGAAAAGAGTAGGGTTTTTTTTGTGCCCAGAGCTCAAGTCAGCATTCAAAGAAATCTCATGATACACAGCCTTTATTTTGTCTGAGGAGGATGCCTTTCTTGTTCATTTTTCAATTTTCCAATGAAATACTCCAGAGCATGGCTAAGGTGACAGGCAGAGTGAGGTGCTCTGGATTTCCTGGAATTAAGCATGACCACCTAACAGCCCATATTGCTTCTGTCTCAAACCCAAGCACACAAACTGTGGTGATTTGCAAGTTGTCACATTAATAGTGCTGCTGTCCCCATCCCTTTGCCTACAGCCCCTGTGCTGCCTTGAAGATTTTCTGCACCATGTGGCATTGAAAGCTTATGTCCATGTTCAAATTCAGAGGTAAATCGTCTCAGAGAGGAGAGGAGATGTTCTCTGCTCCAAAAGGTGTGGGGTGTGTGACAGCTCTGTGCTGGCCACTGCCAGCCTGCCTCAGGAGCTAATCTCATTGTCTTCTGCAAAACATGGATTTTGGCACAGCCCAAGGATGACCAGCTGTCTCCTGGCAGTTGCTGTTATAAAACCCTGTGGAGTGTGTGCCATCTGCTGCTTGAGCAGCCATTGGAAAACTTGGGCATAGGGGAGGTCTGAGACATCCCTGTGGCAGCCACAGGGAAGGAGACACTTTCCAAATATGAGGTGTGAATGTTGCTTTTTCCCAGCCTGGAAATGAAATTCGAGATAATTTTAGTAAGGAGGGACTATGAAAGGGGATCTTTAATGAAGGCCTTCAGGGCCAGTTATGAAAAGCTGTCCACAAAAGCTCACCCCCCTCCAGGGGTGAGTACATTTTTATAGGTTTTAGGAAATTACCATAATTGATAAAAAGCACCAATTAGGAGGACAAGTGGTGATGGAAATCCCCCCCAGGTCAAGCCCCTTCTCTGGAGCCCCCTTCAGCACTGGCTGTACTTTGTCCATGAGAATCTATCTCCAAGAGTTGTTCTCAGCCTTGGTTCCCAATGGCATGGAGCCTTGTACCTCCCAGAGCTTGGAACGCTGAAATTTGTTTTGTCTTTCTGCCTAGGGAAATGCCATGGAAAAGTACTGGGAAAACTAGCTACTAATACAAAAGGCTACAGAGCTACAAATGTATGTGTGAAGAATACAGGGAACATGTAAAAGAAAAAAGGCAAAACCCAAACAGCATCGTGGGAACCTGCAGGGCAGGTGTTTGAAGGGGACTTGACATAGCAGAGTGGTTTTACTGAAGGCCATGAAGTCTCTGCTCTCTGGTCCTGCTCCATCCCATTTTCCATGCCTCTCTTTTGATCCTAAGCAGCATGGAATTAATTTTCAGGTGGATTCGGTTGGATTGTGGATATGGGCTCATGGGACAGTTCTGCAAGGGGGAACAGCTTCTCCTTCTTTCTGTATGGGTATAAGGACAGGGAGCACAGAACGTTCCCTCTGTCTCATTTTTTTTGTTGTTTGTTTGGTTTGGTTTTTTGTTTGTTTGGTTTTGCTTTTTTCCCTCCCTCTCTCCTTCCAGTTCATGAAAGAATTATTTTCTACTTCTCTCCCCACCTTCCCTGTTCAGGTGTATGGGCATTGGAGATGAGGCAGGTGATTCCTTGGTTTCTAGCTCTTTCTTTAAAGGCATTTGAATGTCTTTTTTCTTTTTGTCAAGACATTTGAATGTCTATTCATTCAAAAAATGTGTTGAGCTATGACCTGTTGTTGGGACTGCCCTAACCTTTGTCTGTTATGTTTGCTATTTTATAGTTGCCTGGCTTTGACACCTCAGGATCAAATTTTTCATGGTTAGAAGGAGTCTCAGATAAATATTTATAAACACTTTCACCAATTCCACTTTTATGAGAGAAGAACAAGGGAAAATTGCTTTGATATCTTTTAAAAACACCACCAAAAGAAAAAAGCACCTTTTCAATAATCCATATTTATTAATATTTTCAAGACGGTGATGAGCAGTGATGATGAGACAGATATGGGCATATAAGAAAGGAGCAGGCTAGAGAATACAGGACAAAAAAAAGTTAAACATATAAAGAATCAACAGAGAAGAGCTTGCATATTTGTCTTTCCCAGAATATGTTTATTTTGAAGTGGCCCTTTATGAAAAAACAAGGTGAGACCTACATGGAGCTGGACATTGGATTGACTATGACAGCATTCATTTATCCACTTTAGTGCTTTAGTTTGAATGGAGATACAAAATGCCTGCTGACACAAAGAACCCTTACTTTTGATTTCTGATGTGCCAAAAATTCAAGCCAATGCTATGGAAAGAATACAATGCATAGGTGTGTGTGCATAAGTGCACAACCCTTTTTAATTGGTGTCTTCGTAACAACTGACTCATTTTTATGCTAATTTTTTCTTTAGACAGAATGCAGTATGTTGTAAAATCTGCAATTCAATGTGTTGTGAAATCTGAATGCTGTCAGCTACTTCTTTTTATGAAAGATGAATTTTGAAATAGATTTATGGCTCCTTTATTTTTCAAATAGTAAGAAAAAAACCCCTGATCAATTACTTTTATTAACCTTTCAGTTTATTTCATTTAAACCCAAATCACAATTTTTTTTCCCTAGTTATTTGGTATGAAAGTTTGCCTGTCACATGTGTTCATAGGTCCATGTTTTTTCTGTAGGTGATCTTCACACTGAAGTATCTGAGCATATTTTTTTTTCATTTACCACCATGGTGGTGATAATCTTCATCATGTTTTATTTACTAGTTCATTAATTTAAAAAAATCTTTCAAAATTTAATGCAGGGAAGAGTCTTTCTGAGGTGCTAAAAAGGATTTTAAATGAATGTGCAGTTTACATTACAAATCTAAAAGTAAATGGGTACTAAGTAAGTTTAATTTTGTGATAACTGTGTTGAAGTAGTTGCTAAGAAAGTTTTGCATGTTGTATAAATAAATTTTATTCCTAAGTGAAATTTATTCAAAGATTACACTTAGATATGACACTGAACCTCAGCTCTTGCTCATTTTTGAAGCATATTTTGAGGTGTCATATTTAAAGCTACAGCTCTTACTACCAGAGAGCACAAAAAAGGTGGCAAACTTTCAAACTGGAAGCTTTTAACAGTACTTTCCCCTTCACAGTAGTGCAAAATTATTACTTCAACTACTAACCCACATTTAATTTGCTTTGGTAGAAGTACAGCAAAAAACCTTGCATACAAATGCATGTTTTTAATCTGTATCAGTTTTCCTGACCTAACACACCCTGGTACCAGAGTGTGCTTCTTATGTTCTGTGCTTTGTGATGGGACCAAAATACATCCCAGGATTTTTAGTTTATGGCTTCCACTATGCCATTTTTTTCCTAATATTCTTATTTCTTCAGCTTTACTCAAAATTGCTAATATTTATGAAAAATGTGAGAATTATTAGTGTCCTTTCATGGAACTAAAAGCATCTCTGTTTTGAAGGAGCCTGTACAGATATGGAACAGCTTCTATGTTTCAGCTGTAAGTGTAATATAAGAACACAATCAGCTCTATCCCTCTGTCCAAAGCAAAGCTGTAAACTGTGTGAATCCATTTGCATATAAACAAATATACCTTGCAAGTTTTGCCCTTTTCCCCATGGATTTTCCTATGTTGAAAAGATGATTTTCAATCACAGGAAAATTCCAGTCTTGCAGAAGTCACCCTTTGAGAGCTGGCAGTGAGAGCAAAGCATGCTGCCACAACTTCTTTTAAATTAGCAGCCTTATTTTTAACATGCAGTTTAATGTAAGAACATGGAAATTCTCTCCAGATTTTTGATGTGTTTAAATCCAAACTCACACTAAAATGGTGTCTTGCCTCCCTTTTCTATGACAAATAGTTTTGTGTCAGCATACAACTCCTTTCTAATGTTCCTTTCTAATATCACTCTGATATCTTTCACTACAAAGGGGATATTTTTGAAACAAACACAACCCAGTGTGATAATCTGGTGATTTGTATAATTTTTAACCATTGAGCAAACAGTGAAAATTAAATAAGCAATCTTTAGATTGAAAGAATGATTATTTAAAGCAAAGCTATTAATAAAATCCTCTGACAGGTGGAGGCACTTAGTAATATCAATTAGTTCTCTCTTTAGATATGAAGTATTCATTTTATAAATTTATTTATTCTCTATATAAAGTTTGTTGCCTCTTGAAAAATGGCTTGCCATTGGGAATACGTCTTGCTATTCATTTAGAAGAATATTCTGTAGGTGATATGGACAAGATTTCAACAGTTTGAGGGGAAAAAAGAACAAGTGGTTATGTTTTGCAAACATGAAGATGAGGCTGAGTGTTGGATTAAGAAAGAGATTAAGAGATGGCTTTGTGGAAATCTTCTGTTCAGGTACTGTGTTTGCTATGTGGAGATGAGAAGTTATAGGCATTGTTAGAATTCTTTTTTTTCTGTAATTTCTTATTTCTTAATGATCTTTCTCTGTTAAAGAGAATTAACGTTGTTAATCTCTGTTAAAGTGAATTAGCATTGTTAATCTCTGTTAAATCTTTTGGAGATGCAAAGATAATTTGTTTCAGGCTGGTATAGAACAGTCATGAAGGGCAGAAGTAGAATTTAATGTAAGGACCTAATTCATCATTCAGGTTACTTGGCTGATGATTTGCATGAAAATTGCAAAACAATAAATACCAATCAATAGCTGCGAATCATATCAGCATGGGGACGTTAAAAAAAATCAATTGTTTTGGGTTTTTTTTCCCCAGGCATTTGGAAAAGTCATTATGAGAGAAGGGAGATCTGATTTCATGTTCCTTTTGCTCTGTGTTTGGGGTGCAGAGAGGGAGGCAAACACCTGCGTGCTCTCTGCAAAGGAGCAGTCAGGTAAAGCTCCAGGTACTTTAAACAGCTCCAACAGGACTGGAATTGCAAAGTTGGTGTCTATTCAGTCTGAGGAAACCCCTCTCCTGCAGGGAAAGTAGATATTTACTCAGTCTGAGAAAATCCAAAGGGAAGTTCTGGGAAAATTCCATTTATATTTTATAAAACTAGTGTCAAATAGAGGTAATTGGAATATGAGGGTATTGCTCTGATCTGTTTCTATTAAACGCTAAGTGGCAGAGACAGTGGTGTTGTTTTTTTTCCTTTACTATAGTTTTGTGACAGGGGATGCTCTGGGTTTTTCATTACTTTCTTATTTCCCTTGAAAATACAGTAATTCACCACCCAGTTTCACTTCTAGTTAGATATAAACAGGTTAGGCTATGCCTAATCTCTGAAAAAATTGTGCTAATAGAGACTTTGTTTCTGACATGCCCATCTTTTATTTAATATGCTGTATACTTTTGTCCAACCTGTAGTTTTAAGTTTTACTGGGCAACAAGAAAAATATGTTGTTCTCCAATGCAAGTGATTTTTGCACCATGTGGTTGAGTCGACTGAGTAACTGGAGGGAGTTTGGAAAAGGGAATTATAGCCTGTTCCAAGCTGGGGGGAAAGCAATGCCTGAAAAGAGGAGAAAACAACAAAGAGAATTAATAAAGTAATGGCATAAAAGGGAAAAATGTCCACGTTTGTTTGATCATCCAAGGGAAGATGCACTCAGCTGAATTCTGTTTTTCAGGGTAACATGTTTTGTACAATTGTGTCGCCTCAGGTTTTTCTTGTGGTTTTTGCTGGATCGTGTCACAGGTCAGTTTGTAAAAGTGGCCATTAATTTTCTTGGTTTATTTTAGATCTGTTATTTGTTGAAAATTCACTTTGCAGGGCAGTGAAGGGATCATGGCACCATGATCAGCATAGACCATAGTGAACTCAGAGATGCTATTTACAAATCATGTCCCTGTGCTTGCTTCCCCTTTGCTTCTGAAAACACTAATTCATTCTGATCCGAGAGTGACTGGGGAGGGAAATTCTCTTGGAATTCTTCCTTGAGCAGTGTTATGTGGATAAGGGGTTCCTTTTTTTCCTGCATCTGCACAGGCTTGGTCCAGGTATGTGGTTAGGAAAAGTTGGTATTTCCCTGTGTATAACACTTTTGGAGCATGTAATCTGCACGGAATCCTCTGTGCTGCTGACTTGTTATTCAGCATCACACATGGATAATTATTATTCTTGTAAAATAAAACCCAATAGTTTGACAGTGACTTACAAAGAATGTTATTTGTGTTACGTTACAGCAGGGGTTTGGATTATGTTTTCCTTGCAATAACTCCTTTATTTCCTCTCATCCACTGCAATATCCTGGTAAATGGTGTAAAAGGTGTAGGGAATGGTGGTCAGTTTGTGTTCTTTTTCCTTCCTCTGCCAGCGGAGGCTGCAATGACAGGTGGTGGAATTTCATTCTGGTGAAATCCTTGCCCACACAGGAAGGAGTGCACAGAGAAAAATCATGTTTAAAGTCCGTGGGTTTTGTGTGTTGTGCTCTGGGAGTCCCTTGAACTAAAGCAGCTTTTGCAAGAATGTCCTAACAGAGACCTCATTAAAAGCCCAGCTCCTGAGATGCTGTGCAGATGGTCATGATGTGGAAGGTGAAGGAAAAGGGTATGGCCTGGAAGCATCCATTCCTTGAGGGGCTTCCAGGCACTGAAGAACAAGCTGGGCAATGCTTGACTGCTCTGGAAGGGAAAAAAATCCCAGATTTCATTTCCCTGGAGTGAGTCTATGTAAAGAACAGAAGGGCTCCCCCTCTTCTGCTTCCCCCCTCTCATGTATGCATTTCAATTGTGCTTTTTTTGTTTTAACACCTTAAAATGGTGTGGTGTTTTTTCTTTAATGTCTACTTCTTCAGGTCAGAACATTTGCTGATGGAGAGAAGCTTTTAGGCATATGTTAAATGTACATGCTGTCAGACTCAAGTGCAGTGCTGGGATTTAAAAGGAAATTTCAAAGCCCTGTTGTTCCTGCCTCTTACCGTGGTGTCTGTGTGGTTGGGCTCTTCAAAGGGGTTTAGCAGAGCACGGATGTGGTGAAAGGGCTGTAGACACAATTCCAAGGAGAATTAAAATATTTGCCTTGGGGAGAAATGAAAACGTTTGAATCTTTTCAAAGAGTAAGTAATTCTTCTATGTCCATGCAAATTGTAAATAACAGTTGCTCCAATCACTGTTGTTTGAGTTGTGTTTTGCTCTGGGAAGTTCCCACTTTCCCTCTTCTACCTGAACAGTATTTTAAGAGGCGTGTGTATGGAAAGGATATAATTTTATTTCTCAAAAAAGCCAGAAAGCGCCCTCTCTCTAACCCCTATTCTCATTTATATTTGAAAGAAAAGAATATTCTCTCAGCTGCCAACTTTCACAGAGACTGAATCATCTCAGATCTTGGACAGTGGCTTCTGAATTCTAAAGACTGGACTAACATGGTCCTTTGCCTGTGGACACATCCCAGAAAGTGCAAGTGGAATTTCTGAGTTCTTATCTCAGAGGTTTCACACTTTTCCCCATGGCACAGGAACATATTAAAAAACTGTACAGTTTTATCAGTGAAGATCAGATCAAAATGTCATCAATAGGTCTGGCTGCTATCCCCAGGCTGGCCTCTGATTTCATATTCTCTTGGGCAAGCTACTTAACACACAGTTTCCTCGCCCAAAATATTCAAGCAATGCCTTTTGGGGAGAAAAACGAGATCTTGAGGAGACAGGAGACACTGAAGGGCAAAAATCATGCTGTGCCATGATGATTATTCTTCTCCTGAGAAGGTGCACTTTTCAGTTTTAACACTGCTTGGTGATGATTAATCGAGTTGTGTGGATTAAATTTTCAGCGAGAGTTATGAGATACTTTCCTAAAGAATAATGCATTTTAAATGTTACGTGAGATTTAAGAATTAAAATTTTATCTCGTATTTCAAGGAATTTTAAATGACCTTCAGACTGAGGCAGCCGGTGGTTTGAATATGCTAATGAAATCACTTTGCTGGCGAGATGTTTTGTTTGGTGGTGAAACACAAAACTGCTGACCGTGTTGAGCTGCTGCTGTTTGTCTGTCCAAGACAGGAATATTCATCCTTGCAGTGTGTGCAGGCAAAGTTCAGGGATGAATATAGATGACCAGGATTTTCTGGGAGCTCATATAATAGTGTCCTTTAGGTTTTGATCTTTGTAACCAGCTGATGACCTTTACTTTACACTGCTAATGAGGGAAAGTGGTGTTACTCTATCACTCGTCTCCATGAATACAGAAATAATTGAGTTCTCATCACTAATCATTTTAGAAAATCAGAAGGTCCCGTTTAACCCACATCTTGTACTTTTACTGAGCAATGTTTCTGAAGTATTATGAAAATGTTTACTGCTTAATTCACTGCTCAGTGAAGATATCGGTCTGATTCCAATATTTTGAATGCATTTCAGTCTTTTGGGGGTTGTTTTTTGTTTGTTTATTTCTACTTCATTGTTTATTTTCGTTAGACTCAAACTAGAGGAATATAAGTAAATTTCCAGGTTGAAGTATGAACATTACAATTGTCTTGGTAAAAAAGAGCAAAATGTATCTGCACAGGTTGTGATCTAAAGTATTATAGTTTAAAAAAATTAAAATCCAGATCTCAGAAGATTCAATTATATTTTTAAAAATCCACAGATTTCCTTCTAATCTTGTGCCTTCACTACTGTAAATCTTTTTAAGTAACGTTGTATAAATTATCACAAATCTGGATTCATCCCAAAAGAGTGGATGTCAAAAAAGTTGCAGTTTGTCTGGGAAGTTTTCCTCCCATAGTTTATGCTGTTTGTACAATTTACCTCATACGGTGGTCACAATGCTGCAGATCAAAAAATTTGGATATTTTTTCTAAAACAACCTCAGGCAGTCAAAAAAAGTTTAATTTATGAAAGCTCATGAAAGATGCCCAGAGCATTAGGAGACAACTTTGATACAGGTTTTGAAATTCTGAATTACTTTTTATCAGCACTGAAAGTTTCCATTTAAATTTGTTGATTTGATTTTATGCCGAAATTGTTGAAGATTTTACTTTTAGTTTTGGAGCAATTTTAGAGCTGAAAAGTGTTCATCAGTTCTGCTGGTCAGATACCCAGATGTGATTGGGAACATATAATCCAGTTTCTTTTTTGTGTGACACATAACGAGGGAGGAGTGGGGAGCAGGGACAGGAGGCACGGAGCAGATGAGCACAGCAGAGGCTGATTTTTATTCCAGAGGGAGAAGAAGGGGAGGAAAAAAGAGAGCATCCTCGTTATTCAATGCATTTTCTGTGAATTTTACCACATCCTTTTCCCAAGCTTCCAATAAAATTGAACAATGGGTAAAAGTATTAATAAGTCTCACAGAACTTTATTTCTGTGGTTGTCTATTATGTGCTCATCACACTTTCCTGGAGAGGTTTGGGCATGTGAATCATGGAAAGGTGCTGGCAGCTTTTAGGGAGTGCTTGGGCTAGGAAATCTTCTAGGTTATTCCTTTTAAGTAAGTTAATTTATAAGAGCTGGAGATGGGGCTACGTAGGTGGCATGGCTCATGATGATTGTCTTGCTATGGCAGAAAATTTCCTGTGACCCACCAAGGGCTGGACCAACACTGAGAACATGCAGTTCTTTTCCCCAGGAAAAAGCAGAAGGTGCCAGCTGTTCCAAGGTGGCACAGGCTGTAATGCCAAAGGTTCCTTGCTGTGGTAAACAGCCATGGAAGAATGTTTTGAGCCTTTAAATGTACTCTGAACCTTTCAGGATTTTTGACCTCTACAAGGAAATTTCTGAAACCCTTTCAAAAGATGGTGAGGGTGGTATTCAATGCCCTATCTGGGAACTAAAAAGAAATTTTACTTTTGGAGACATGAGAAGTGAAAGATAATTACAAGAAAAGGATCTGGGGGGTTTATTCACTGTCCTTTTTTCACTCAATTGCTTCATTATGTAAGCCAAATTTCCAAGAAAAGGTTGTGTTCAGTAGATTTTTGCACTGTGGGCAGGTGACTAGCAGTGCTAGCTAGTACTGCTGGTTAGATTCTGGTTTTTCTGATGGGAACTTTTGCCAGCTTAAGCGGTGAAAGGACAAATTCATAGCAGATCTGCAGCGATAGGTGATGCGTTCTTAGGTCATGTGTGATGCTGATGAATTTCAGTATTAATGTAGATATTCAAATGGAAGACCTGGGTGGTTCCAAGGCATTTTCTAGGGCCAAATTTGTCATCTCAGCAATCTGGCTTAGCAGCTTTACCCTGGCAAGCTATCTCCCTTAAGTCCTGTTCATTTCCTGTACTTTTTGCCCTGCTGTACTTAACACTCATGGAATTTTTCTCTTACTTCCATCTTTGTGTTGTCTCAGGGTATGTCTGAAGGGGCATTTCTTGGCATTTCAGATGGAAATTCCCCTTATTTCCTTTTTCCCCCCTCTTTTACTTTTTAAATCACCAAGACTTGCTGATTAATGATTAACAACTTTTGGGGAAAAAGAAGTATTCTGCTAATGAAAGTATAAATTCAGAAGCAGGACATAGATATTTTGCTCCATTTTATGTTATGTGAAGGGTCCTTTAAAGAGCATATGCAAGATTCAAAGTGCCACTTGCACTGGATTCTGTGTGCAGGAGTATTTACCAAAGCTTTGTGAAAGCAATGTTTGTCGTGTGACTTGAAAAGCAAAACTGGGAATGAATTAATGGTTTGATTACTGTAGCATGATGAAAACTTCCTGTGGTTACAGATCCCCTTTCTAAAATGACACAAGAAAAATGGAAAGAAGTCATTTGGAGAAGAATAAAAGCACTCCCTGAAAAGATAGGTTTCTAGAAATAGCATTATGTGGATTTAATTAATAACTAGGTGGATAAATTTCTTTCTCTCTGTGGAAAAGTTCTGATTTTCCAAAGGAAACCAAAGTTTACTGAAGTTGTTACACTGTCCTGAAGAAACTGAAAATGAATCAATTGTAATACATGTGAGTTTTAAACTTGACCTTTAACAAACGTGAAATCATCATCAGCAGTAATATTTTGTAAATGCTTTAAAGTTGTTGAATACAAGTTGTTTTTTTTTTTTTTTCCACATACTTGACTAAACTCATTCCTGGTATAGGTGCCCTGTCTGGTCCCAGTCACAACTGTTTGCAGTTATGTTCTTACCCTATTTTTCACTGGAATAGGGCTGGAATGAGCTTGCATCCCTTCCATGAAGTGTCAGGGTCTCCACCAGTATATTTGCAATGTGAATCATTTTGAGGACCACCAGTCTGACTTGGGAGCATGAAGAAAAGCAGTGGAATTTGTGTCTGTTGTTTCAGGTTGTAGCTCTTACAGATGAGTTTAACCATATTTTATGGTGGGAGCTGCTGCCCTGGCTCAGGTTGTTGTTTGAGAACCGTGGGAACAGCACCTTTACCTGCAGATAACAGATCATGTCTGTGCTGCACGTTCAGGGGGCTCTTTTCTAAAGTTAACTTAAAGTTAAGTTTCTAAAGATTTAAAGTTAAGGACAGGTGGCTCAGAGAAACAAATAATCTTAGGTTCTTTTTGGTCTTTATCACGAAGTCCCACTCGGTCTAAATCAGGCTTTAAGGCTTTTGTTTGCTCTAATGCAATTGCACATGTGTTTTACTCAGACTCCAGTGAGCCAGACTTTGGCAGCAAGACTGGATAAGCTTTCTATAGGTTTTTAAAAGCAAATTGCATTGTGCTGCTCCCTGGGAAAGTGTCTTCCTTGAAAATGTTTAATCTGCTTTCCCTCCCCCCTTCAGTTGTGAATGAAACTATCCTTGGTATACACTGACAGTTTGTGAGTCAATTTGTGTCTTACCTAAGAAAGAAGATTTTTTTTTTTTTTTTTTTTTTTACCCTGTGCACAGTGTTATGCACTTAGAGATGTCTTTTTTCATTTACACTGTGGGGAACAAACCATGGATCTGTCGTATCCCTCTGCCTTGTGGGGATTTCAACAACATGAGCATGGTCATTCCAGTTCAAGGACTTTTCTGGATAGGAAAAACAAGGGGAAGAATTGGGTAAATGTGCAGAAACGTGCAGAGCTTCAGAGCAGTTTTATAGTTTTTATATCGTTTTTATCCAACCATGGTAAAAAATAACCACAAAACCATGATAGAGTTAAAACCTGGGAATTTCAGTATTCTGAGTAAAATGAAATATGACGCATAGTACAAAACTGTATGGGGGGACAGGATGCAAATTACTTTTTTACATAAAATAGTTGAAGATCACCCTCTCCGTGTGCAGGGAAGGCAAAAAAATAATAAAACTTCCCATAGAACCACAAGTTCTCTGAGATGCATTATGAGGAGATAGACAGACAGACAGATACTCCTCTCCAGAGTGTAAATGTATAAGTGAGTGACTGTTTCAGTGGGATGTGTTTCAGCTGCAGGACTGTGATTGTGATTAAGCTCGTAGAGACTTCCATTTCTGCAAGCTCTTTATTTGAACAGACCTTATAGTTTACAATTTATCTACAAAAAGGGCTTGGAGACCTGGGAAAAGGAATGAATGAATCAATGATGCTGCCAAGACTTGCACTGTGCCAGATTTTCTTTGGAATTTTATGATTCTTGTCAAAGGTGAGGCTGGAAATCCATGCTGTTGACTGGCATGGAATCATGTCTTGGGAGCAGAAATGCTGTGCATTTTCCAGTGGATGAAAATGATGGTGTTTCCCTGCCTATCTCCTGGCCAGCCCTGAGATCCTACAATGAGATGCTATTTCTGAGCTAAGAAAACCACATAAAGGGATCTTTATGCCACTAAAACAGACAGTTTAATGCTGTCTTAAAAACCCTCAATGGGTTTTGATGTCTTTCTTCATTATTTTGGGATTCAATCAGAAGAGATTTATGGGGCAAAGAATCATTCTACTGACATGGAATGAGGATTGGAGTCAACCTAAGGGAAGACATTAAGGTAAGCTCAGAATTATTTAATAAAAAACAGTGTAAAAAAGGTTCAGTCATTAAAATCTTCATTTCCTCCCATCTTCCTTATAGAAATAATTGCCCCCCAAAAGGCCAGTTTAACTGAGGATTCAGCAGGAAGCAGATGGGATTCACTGTCACATTTACCATCATACCACCATCCAAATGGAGAATGGGGTCTGGGTTTCAGGGCAGGAAATTCCCACTGAACTTTGGAGAGCACTTGTAATTGTGGAGAAGGCATGACCTCTTTCAGTCAGTGGCCTGAAATTCCTGCCAGAAGCCTTCAGCTGGACCTTGTGCTGTGGAGCAGAGTCTTAAAACTGAGAAAGCAATTGCAATATGTGGAGCCACAGGGTAACTTTGGGTCAGGCCATCTGCAGCCTTAGCACTGTATCCACAGAGGGTGGTCACAAAGCTCTATGAGTGGTGCTACTCCTGCTAGAAATTAGCTCTGATCCATGTGAATTTTTTCCAATACCCAGTATTGATAACAATCCAGCTTTCCAGGATCCTCAAAAATTATGCAAAAATACCTTTATTTGAAATTGAATGCAGCTAAAGAAACTTGATCATAATCAAAATGAAAAATAGTAAAGTTATTAGCAAGAAGTAGGCAATATAGCACAAACCCCAAAAAATTAGAATTTTTTTTTTTTTATCCAGCACTATGTAACACAATAATGCATAGCCAGGGCATGAAAAAACTCATTTGAGGTGGTGTCTGGAATAGTGTCACAGAACACCTTTATACTGCACTCTGAAGGAAAATTCAGTGCCTTGTGACTCCTGACAATTTACTTTGCCAGTCCCCATCAGTCCCAGCTCCTGTGGGGTGAGCAGCATCCACAAACCCACAGCCACTCTCTCTAATTAACTCCATTGGTCTGGAAAGCCTGAGCACCTGAGCAAAGCTGGGAAAGCTTCTCCCAGGGGAAGAAATGGAAATCTGGAAGTGAGCTCTGTCTGCACCTGGGGACAGGCTACAACTTCTTTGCATCAAGACAGGAGTTTATGGTGAAACTGTAAATTTTCTGTTTACTGAATCACTATCTACAGTGATACCTGTTGGGATTGGAGAATAAAGAATTGTCAAAGATAGGGATGCAAAGTTATTCTTTTTCTCCCAGGACTTCAAAACTCTGGTACGTGGAGAGATTTATAATGCCCCCCTCTGAGGGAGAAAAGGAGGTGAAAATAAATAAAATAATTTTTGAATATGAATCCACAGACATTAGGATACATTGGGCCAAGCTCAAAGTAATGCAGATGGGGGTTAATTTGATGTCAGTATCTTCCATAATATTGCAATAATTATTTTGATGGTTTTTGTTTATTTTGCAATCTGAAAGTGCTGTATAAGTAGAAGATAACCACTGTTAAAGCACATGTGCAGTTTTGTCATATGCACTAATTCTGAAATTTCTTCACAATCTTAGACAAGGCCTTTCCCAGGGCACACTTAAAGATAATATAAAGTTTCTGCAGAATGGCTCAATGCAATACCATATTTCTGCAGTATGAAAAATGGTGCAATAACAAGTGTGATTGCTCCCATCTCAGGTATCTGAAATAGGTGCTGTCAAAATTCTAGTTCAGAAATTTAACCCAGTTTGGAATATAAAACACTCAAAAAATATTGTCATCTTCACATAAAATATGACCAAACATCTCTGGTAACAAAAACCAAACCAAGCCTACCTTTATTGCATCTACATAGAGTATGTGGCTATGGTGTACTGCAGAAATGTTCATCATTTTTAGGGTAACCTGTATGCTCTTTAATGCTCCAAAATTATTCCAGTCTCATGTCAAAAAAATCACTTTTCTTTGAGTAAGGATCCTGATTTTACTTAGGATCTTCTGGAGAAGACTTTAGATGCTGCAGTAGTATAAATTAATAGGAGGAACTGTGAATGAGTTTTAAGGGATACCATGGACTCTGTCAAGAGCTCATCTTAGATAAATGTTTATCTAGACATTTAGCCCATCATGCTTATGGAAAGCTAGCTGTTCAAAAACTTCCTTCTGGCTACAGCTGCTTCGTATTACATATCTCTGATTTATACTGGTGCAGGCCAAGACAAATGATCACTGTGCAACTGCTGGGAATTAGGTTAATTCAGATTATTTTGCTATAAGTTCTTGACTATTGCAGACTCCTGTTTGAGCTCTCAGACAGGTTGCCTTCCAGACAATTGCCTGGATGAGATTTTGGAGGCAGGTGTTAACTGTGGAAACTTACTTAGTATTAAACTCACTTGTCTGTTGCCACTGACTTTGGAGACGATGCTTTTATTTTTTTTTCTGGTCATTGTCCTCCACAAAAGACCTAATTGAAAATATCTGTCAAATCATGTCTCTGGTTTCCCTCTTCTTCCCCCGCCCCATTAATTGGACATGCATTGTGTTTGTGTGGGAAGGAAGGAGGCTCTGTAGCAGGGTAGCAATATTGCTGGGAAAAGAACATTAAAATGGATAAAGGGATTTCCTAGTGGTATAAATACCTGCACACGACCTCCCTGTGCTCCAGAGCCCTCCTCTGTGTGTATATCCAGGTAAAATCCTGGAAGAGAGTTTGAGGTGCCATTAATCCTGGAGGATCTGCTCTGGCAGAACACGGGACAGGCGGCTCTCTTGGAGGGTATGAGCTGCCAAGCATTTGCTTCCTCAGACACCTTTGTGCCCTTGAATTCTGACTCTTCTCCCTCTCTGCCTCTGATAATGCATCACAGCGCTGCAGAGTGCCTGCAGGTCTCCAACCATGCCACCAATGTTGTGTCTACAGGTACTTTTTGAAAATACTATTGCTCTCATTTGTAATTTTTGGGTGATGTAGGAGTTCATCACGTTTTCAGTATTTAAAGCGTTCAGTATCAGTGTTATGTATGGTTGGGACTATGCCAAAGCAGAAACAATTTCACAAAACTCTGCATATGAGTGAATCAGGAAAAGCACAAATGTTTGTGTTTTAGCTAAATATGTAGTTTTCTCTAAGTTTGTTACAAGATTAGACTGAAATATGTTGCCAACTTAGATTCAAACACTGTTGGTATAATGACAGTCTTCAATGCCAACTGCCACGTAAATTAGTTGAAAGGTTGTTTATTATGCAACCATAATTTAAAATATTATAAATTACCTTAAATAGGAATTATATTTAAAGACCTCAGGTGTAAGTATACCTTGGGGGAATTTTAAAGAAGGAAAAACATTACTTTGCAAGGCATATTGCAAACTGCATCAAGACTAAAGTTTAAGTGGGATGTTCAAAATGGGTACTAGAAACCTTGTCAATATTTCTGAATCTTGTATGTTTGTCTACATAATCCAATTAGATGCATTTAAATACTAGGACTATTTAATCACTGTTTATCTGAGCCAAAGAGAGGTTTTTTTCAGTGTTAATATTAAGGAGTTGGGATTCTGGAATACAGGAATTGAGAAAGCCTTCAGGAATAGAAAAATAGTTTATTTATTTGAAATTGCATTAACATTATATTTTTATTTGGAGTCTTAACAAGAGACCAGATTTTTCCTGAAAAGCATTGGTAATAAAGCATTTTAATGAAAAGAAAAAGCATGTAAGTAGTGAAAACTGATTATTGGTAATAGAAAACAGGATCATCTTATACATTAAGTAAGAGGCTCAAAATATCCTAATACAGCTGTGAGTTAGCAATAGTGGCAGGGAATAGGAGAATTTTAATTTTGTATGAGGTCAAATTTATTTATCTGTATCACTGCAATATTTTCTAGATTCCTCTGACTTGTAATGGAAAGGACACGATGAGGGTTGGCCCAAAACTTCTGCTCACCTGCTACAGGTTTAAGTTTTGGTATTTTGTATTTGCCACCCAAGGACAAATGCCACTGCAGTCAGTGGAAATTTTGATTGCAGGATCACATCCAGAAGATGATCTTGTGAAAAAACCACCCTGGGAAAGCAGAGGCAGAGGGTGGTAACTATAGTGAGTCGAGATTTACAAATTTCATACATGGATTAAGGAATTGTCATAAAAAGTGCCACTCTCTTGAGCACATGTGAGGAGAATTTATGTACAATATAATGGTGAAAGAATTTTGAATAACAGCTTTCTTTAAATGTCAAAAGTTTTAAGAATGGATGTAACAATTCTTTATCACAAGGTGAAAATACTTCTGTTCAAATACTATGCCATGTCATTCAGCTGATGTTCTGCAGTATCCTCAACAGTTGAACTGCTATTATTTAATTTAAATTGCATCATCCTCACTATTTAATTTTAAATCATTATTACCAAGTCAAAATTTGTATTTTCATGCACAAAAGTTATAGTATGTGGATTATGAAATAGTGGAAAAATAAGATCTTAACAGAAAAGTTGAATTGCTCTATATGCATTACAGTTATTAATCTTTATACAATCTTTATTTTCATTGCTTCTACATTTGTAAAAGCATTTTTGTTTTAGGAGATTTTATACCTGTATAAGTCTGTTTAAACAGAACACTTTACTGTTATGACAACTGTTGTAAAACCTAAAGATTCTAATCCCTAATTAAATAGACTGTTTTGAACAACAAGAATGCTTTCTTTAAAATGTGGTTTTGCATATCTGAATGTTCATGAACATTAATTTTTAATATTCTGTTTTATTGCAGTTGTTAGAGGGGGCAGTATATGCAATTTTATTTCTACTTATATATGAGAAACAGCCGTATCTCTATACTGCATTCAGCAAGAAATGGTCTCATTCTTCAGGCACTGCCTATTACTGAGCACAGATCCAAAATACCTCTGTGAAAACACTAGAGATAAATTAACAGTGTGTTTGCTGGTGGTGGAAAATGTTTATTTAGGCTTGACTTTTTAGAAGAATCCAGAATTTACCATTTTGTTTCTGTACCACCTTGCCAAAGCACTCTAAAATGCTTTTTGTTGCTTGGCACTCAAGAAATTGTGATTTTTGCGCACATCAAAGCAAATGTCCCAAACTACTGCCTTTGGAAACCCAGGCCTTCATTCACTGCAGGGTTTGCTCGACAGTGAAGGCAATTTCCTGAGACCATGGAATTAGTTTTTGTGTGAGATGGAATGGATCAGAGTGTGGAAGTTGTGTGAGGAGAAGAACAAAATCTCCTCCTCCTTAGGAGTGCAATTCTTCCCCTGCTCAGCAGGTTGTGTAAACTGGGTTATGCCCAGAGATTATACAAAAAGCAACTCATTAAGAGACAGCAGGACAATTCCTAGTGCTGCCTCAGAGGATGTCCCACTATTTCTAGTGGCAGTTGTTATCCCTGACAGGTCCCTGCTAACCTGATGGCTGTGACCCTGTGTTAAATGCTCACAGAAGAAGCCACAGCTGCACAGAAGGCGCTCAAAATTAAGGGCTGTGTCCTGAATCCCGAATTCTTACGAGTCCCATCTGTTTTCTCTTTTCCTTCCAACTCGTGTGTGTTCATGCCTTGGCTTTGCCACATCAACACTGGGACACCTTGGCCAGGTCTGCACTACTCTGTGCCCTCCTGTCACTATGGGAATCAACCTTCCACCTACGGGGTCATGGCAGGTAAGAGGCCAACCCTCAGCTGGGTGAGCTCTGAGCATGGGGATTTTAGCCAGGTTTCCTTTAGAGGGGCCAGTCCAAGACAATCGTTTAAAGAAGAAGGGATTTGGGTTAAGGCGTTAGGAAGAACACAAATCTGAATCGCTTCTTCTTAACTTAAAGTTTTAGTTTCTTAGCACAAAAGTTTATGTATAAACTACACATATGGTCTATCTGTTTTATCTAAAAAATGTAAACGATATTTTTACTATCTTTTTATTATGTCTAAAACTATGTTTTTAAAACCTTCACAAAAACTTGGTTTTTACACTAGTACCTAAAGCTATGTTTTTAACCCTTACTGAAACTTATCTTTTTAAGACTTGTTTACTATGTTTTTCAACTTCCACTACAACTTGTTGATCTCTCTCTGAGATCTGTTTTAAAGTCCAACACCTCAGCTGGGTGAGCTGACAGCGTGTAGATTTTAGCCAGAGTTTCCCAAACCTCTGCATCTCTGGTGAAATCACTCTGTATCTTATGTCTCCCTGCAAGGCTGGGAAAGTCCTGCTCTTTTGCTCAGCTCTGGCCACTTCTCCTGGTGATTATCACTTTTTGAGGGCCCAGGAGTGACATACCCAATACACCTGGGTATTCCTGGTACCTGGGCTGATGAACCCCTGGCTGAAGCTGTAAAATAAAATAATGGCATAATAAAGGGATAGCTGAATTCAGCAGGCAGATCAGCCATGTGATCATGGATTTTTGCACTCAGGAATGCATGATAGCATCCTGCTTATTCTTCCCTGTCCCAAGCTCAGTAAGAGTGAGGCACTTTTATTCTGTGCAAGTTTAAGTAACACTCAGTGAGATAATAACATGAACCAAATCAACATAACTTCCAGGAAATAACTAAGACTTGGAAATAATCCAAAATCAAACGCAGAATTTTATTTCATTTAAGAATTAAGGGGATACTAGAGTAAATCAGCATAGACTAATATATCTGCAAAGGGACAGAGTGTAGAATTCCTTCCTGGTGTGCAAATTTCCAAATGCTCCTATTTCATCGTGCATTTCTGTGTCTTTTGCAAACGTTCCTGGCATTGTCCAGGTCCCTGGAGAAAGTTAATAAGTAATAATAAATTATATCGCTCAGAAATTAATTTTCTTTAATTCCAAAAGAAATACATTTTTATTCTTCTCCTTTCTTCTCTTATTTTCATCTTCTAAAGTAAGAAATTACTTTGTTTTCTTAGGCATCAAGCCTGCAACTCCAGAGATGCTCTCAGCAAGCCTCTCCCAGACTCGCATCTTACAGACATGCAGCATGCCCCACCCCAACGTGGTAAATGGTGTCAGCACCTTGCAAAGCAAGTTCCCCTCTTTTAAAGTATTTTTCATTGTTTTTTGAGAATTTGTTTTTGGTGGTTATCCTGTGTGAGGTGTATAAAATAATTCTATGGGGTTAGAACCTCCAACATTGATGGGAGTAATTGAGGCAGTGAAGAAAAACCTAACCCTAATAAATGGAGGAAGCAGTGGGAGGTTGATGAACTTCTGAGGTCTTCTACAGTTCTGTGTAATTTAGAAAATGGGGAAGGATGACCTGAGAACCTGGAATTTGCTGGGTGCTCCAGATACATTGAGGACTGTTAATATTTTTCCAATAATTCCTCCCATGCCTCCGTCAGGTCAGAGACATTTTAGCTCTACCTACAATACCTAGGAAAAAACCCCAGCCTTTACTCCTAACTGAATCTCCTTGGTAAGTCTGACCTTTGTGAACAAAAGGTAGTGAAGGATAGTTCTCCTTTGTCCTTGAGCAATTTCTTTTTCGAAGGATCATTCTGAATGAGTTCTAGCTTGTTTTTTTTTTTCTTTGAGCTCTTACTTGTGTACTTTCCTCAAAGAAATTTTATGCTACAGCTAAGCCAAGATAGTATCTAGTCTAAGCATCAAATGGCATCTACATGGGAATATTATTTATTATATAAATAACAGAATATTTATTTATAATAATATTTACTTATTTATTTTACAATTCATTTTAATATGTTAGTATTTAATTTATAATAATATTTATTATAGAAATACCAGAAAATAGAGACTGGCAAATTTTAAGCGACTCAAAATGACACAGATCCATCAGTCTTGCTGTGCCACTTAATTCCAATTTAGAGCATGGATTTTTATTTGTGTAAGTTTAGGCCATTTGCCTCTTATTTCAGTGTTTCACAGTTTGCTGAGTAATAGGATGGCTGTGAAAGGGGCTGTTGATAGGATTCCATGTGCTGGGACAAAAAAAAAGCAAAAATACATCCTAGGAAACCCTGACTCCTGGATTCTCTTGTGTATATGACACAATTAATATTGCAGATATGGATGATGAGGTGGCCAGGGGAGGTTATTTTTCTCCCAGTGTAGCAGCAGAGAATCTCTGCAATGATCTTTGTCTTTGGCCAGGTGGTCTGACCCCGTGCCTGTACAAATTCCCGGAGCACGCTCTGAGTGCCAGCTCCTGTGCCCTGGGCCATGGCTTCACCGCCGTGCCCCAGCCCCTCCTCACGGACGATCCCGCTGCCACCGACTTCAAGCAGGAATTCCGCAGGAAGAGCAAGTCCGTGGAGGAGCCCGTGGACATGGACTCCCCTGAAATCAGGGAGCTGGAGAAATTCGCCAACGAGTTCAAGCTGCGGAGAATCAAGCTGGGTATGTGTTTTATGTCCACCAACACAAGGCTGAGAGATTCCAGTGAAAGCTCAGTTATTTCCTGTAATGGCTTAGGTGCACCATTTAATTAGTGGCCTGTCTTCATTTTCTGTCTTCATTTAGAGTCAGGATTAAAAAACACGAATTTCTCGTGTTTGGGCTTGGTTGTTTATTAAATTTTATCTAAAGTACAGAGAGCTCTGCAACACTTCTACCTTATAGTTAAAAGTGAGCAAAATGGAGGTGAATTTAGCTGGTTACAAGGTCTTTTAAAGCTAAACAGTCCAATAGAGAAATAACACCTATATTATTTATATTTTTCACCCAATAACCAAACTCCTGTGACCCGCAGTGCAGCACTGACTGTCCAACCAGAAACTACTACCTGAAAGCACGAAGAAGGAAGAAGACAGAAAGAGACAACTCCCAAGAACCTCCATCTTGTTCCATACCTATTACTATATTCTAAAAACCCCAAATTCAAAACCCTTCACCATGTGAAATTACACACTCCTATATTAACCACACACCCGTGACTAACTCCATCACTCAAATTTGGGAGCCTTCTCCAAGGCCTCAGGTCAGAAGCAGTGTTCTCCTGGGGGTCAGTGCCAGAAAGCACAGAAAGCTCAAAACTCCCAGGCTTCTGGGTTCCAGCAATTTCTGAGTGTTTTCTGGTCTGGCCTCTGCCGTTGTCTGATCATAACTCTAACCCTGCCTTGCCCTGCAAAACTTTCTCCAGTCTTAGAAGACTTGCATGGAATTAATGAACTTCAGCTTTTAGTTTGCAGAAAGAGACTTTAAATTTTCCTGCCCTTAAATTATTTGTGTTAAATGCAGAGAAAAGTTTTGCTGTCCAAGAAATTACATTCAGTGCCAGGTGCAATATTTTGCGCAGCCCCAAATTATCTGCAGCTTAGGGCAGGACATGCTCTAACCTCTCATATCCATCCTCTTCCAAATGGAGTGTTTTATCTGATGGTGTGTTGCCATTTCAGTATACACTGAGTGACATCCATGGGAAATCCTTCACACTAATAGGAAGCTTCTCTTCCTGTTTCTCTTCCTTTTTTTTTTTTTTTTTTTTTTTTTTTTTGCTATGATACAGTTGGGAAACAATTAATATTTTTGTGGCTGTGAGATAACTGCTGAGGACAAAGATGAGCTGAGCCCTGTCATTCTTACTTATAACATTGCATCAGAATTATAGGGAATCCTTTTATTTTATAAAAGTAAAAAAATTATAAGGTTTTTTGGGGTGAGCACTATCTCAACAGCTCGAAAGCCAGTATGTTCCATATGCAGACAGAATTGAAATAAAAGAAGTAAGTGCTTAAAAAATATTTGCAAACTGGCTAATTTTCCTGTATATCTTGTGTTTGATGTCAACCACAGTGATGGAAAGCATTTGCCAGGCCACTGCATCCTCATCCTGAATTTTTGAGGGAAACAAAACTTCCTTCGGTGCAAGCAAATGACATGGGGCCTGTAGAAGGGGAGAAATGCAATATGCACAGGAAAAAGTAATCTGAGTTTGAGCTCTACAAGACCAAACAGAGTTGTGGGCCTGAGAGACACAGGGTTAGTGCAGTCAGACAGGAGGTTAAAAGGCGCCTCATGGGACACTGAGTGCCTAAAGAGATCCTGCCTTGTTCTGGAACAGAACACAGCATAGCAGAAAAGGAGGATGATGATCCAGTCCCCCAGCCACAGCAGATCCACAAAGTCTGCATGGAAACTGCATTTCTCTGATGACTTCAGCTTTAGTTGTTGAAACAAAAAAAAGGAGACCAGCAGTGCCTCTGGGGATTATCTTATTGCTCTTGCACCTCTACAGAAAGACAGGAGGTGTTTGGATCCTTCTCAAATCCCCAGTCCTGGAGTGAAACTCGACTAAATCAATGTCACACTCCACAGAAACCACCAGGAGACTGAACACAGCTCTGGGTGAGCTCAGCCTGAAGGCACTGCAGCACACACTGTCCACCAGAGCCAGCAGTCAAGGGCTGTGCATCTCAAGGGAAATAACCCTCCTGGAAAGCTTCAAATTTGCTTTTTCCTCTTTGTTTTTGGCAGGTTACACACAAACCAACGTTGGAGAAGCGCTGGCTGCTGTGCACGGCTCTGAGTTCAGCCAGACGACGATTTGCCGCTTTGAGAACTTGCAGCTGAGCTTCAAGAACGCGTGCAAACTGAAATCCATCCTGTCCAAGTGGCTGGAGGAAGCAGAACAAGTGGGAGGTAGAGAACTGAAATCCTCTAAATACTTATTTGCATTTCAAGCAGAATCCCATATAAATATTTTAGGGCTATTATATGTCTTCTGCAGAGCAAAGACTGTTTTACCAGCTTTAAATGCTGAGGTGTGCTTGTATTAAAGTATAGTTATCTTTTTTTTTGAATGAGCATGGAGGACAAAACTGAAATGCATGGAGTGTACAAAACAGCAGAAACCTCTCTCGGCATGCTGGAAGAAATTTCTTCCAGTCCCATCCCAGCAAACCAGTTCCAGTCCTGTAGAGAGCCAGAGTAGGATCTGCAGGACAGCCAAATTAGCAGTGTACAGGGATTTTTCACTAGCAAAGGACTTTTGCTCCTAACCATTCCTGCCTATAGCCACTTAGAGTTGGAGGTAAAACAATGACCAACCATCCTAACAATGGAAAGATCCTGTGTGTGATGCTCCTCTTATTCAGCAGCACTTTCTCTTGTGCTTTCTTCTTCCTTCAAAGACAGTGGCTATTTTGCTGGAAATGATTGTTCTTGTTTTCCAGTCCCCGTGCAATGTAACTGCCAGCTTTTGTTGTTTGGTTTCTTCTTTTTTTAATACAGCTTTGTACAATGAAAAAGTTGGAGCGAATGAACGGAAGAGGAAGCGCAGAACCACCATAAGGTAATAAATATTTAGGTCATTACAGGTTAGAAACAATTTTAGCTAAAATGCTTCTTTTTCTTCTGTCAAAATTGAAGTGTTTCAATATTTCCTATTAATGAATATCTACACCTTGTGCTTCTAATAGTATCAATATTTGGAAACATTCTAGTGAAAAAAACTAGCATTACCCTCCAGACCCCCAATTCATTCCAAAGATACTATTTTTCCCAATTGAAGACTTTTTTTCAATCACACAATTTCATATGTGAAACATATTTTTATTCTAATTCAGTCATAATTTATTCGATCTGTATAGTGAGCAAGGTATCAGAGCACCTTTATCTTCATTTGGGGAGATTCTACATTATACCAAAATAAATTGCATTATTTTGGAGTAATAAATAAACATATAAATTTTGATGCAATAAAAAACCCATATAAATTTGTTAGAGAACTGAGGTCTGGGACGTTTGAGAGAAAGCTTTTGCATGTCCTGTTGCGTCCCTGTTACAGAATTCTTTGAAGTTTCAAAGAAACACTTTAATAAATTAAAGGGAAGAAACCCAAGTTGTTCTGGAAACTTCCTTTTCTTGTTTCTTACAGCTCTGGTGGCCAACATCTACCACCTCTTGAGTCTCAGCTCCACATGAAAGTTGAGTAGGCTGGCAAAACATACTATTAAAAAAAATACCAAAAAGGCAAAATGAGAGTGTGGAGTATTTCCTTCTCCTTTAGATATCCCAGATTCTAATTAAAGCTTCCTCTATAGGGATGCTTCTCAATTAGGAGTGAATTTGAGATGGAAAATGCTTTGTAGCTCAACTCAGCACCTCACAAGAGATGAAGCTTTAGTCTTGAGAGGCCACTTTCTCCTCCCAGCTTCTCTACAGGTCAAATGTGATGACCCAAATGGAGGTGCCAAGACCTTCCCCATTTCATGGAGCATGGCCTGCAGGAGAGCTGTGAGCTGAGAGCATCTCTGTGCCCCTGGCCGGAGGAACCCACTAGATTTTCCTCCAAAATTGTGGGCTTTGGTTTTTAACACCTATTGATAAAATCAATCCTTATATTAAGCATTTTTACATCTAACCCCACTGCACTGAGATTAACAAACAGGGCAGGTTGTCAAGAGCACGGATAATTGAAGAGAAGTTCAGGACAAAATCCTGGGTAGTAAGAAAATATTAATTATTCCTTTGTAGGCATACAGCACCTCAGTTTAAAGACCTGAAACTAATCAGGGAGATGGGCTTTATCTGGACTCTGTAGCCTTACTCTCAGTCGTTCTTAACAAATATTTGAAGACAAACTAATGGTATAAGGCAAGTCTTATGAACTAAATTAAGTTAGACCACAGCAGCAACTTCTAAATTTGAATTTGTGGAAAGTATTATATTTCATACTTTGCTCAAAACCTAAGAAGTCATTAGTCGAAAAGTAATGATGTTACTACAATTCTGCATGTGCAAAACACCATGCTATTAATGAGCCAGTTTTGTTAAACATTAGTAAATATTGAAAAACTTCCCTGTAAATGAAAGACCAACAGATGAAATAACTAGAGAGCAGATACTGCATTTCTGTAGCAAATACCTGCACCTCGCTTCCAGAATAATGCACGAAGTGCCCTCTCGTGTTCAAAGAAATTACAGCTCCTGCTGAAACTTCTGGATGCCTCCCAGTGGCACACAAGCATGTCACAGATGTGTTTTTTAGAATATGTAACAGAAATTGGAAGCAAATTCTATCTGAAAATAAGAAAAAAATAACAGTATTAAATTATTCTGTTTAATGAACCACTCAACTTTGGTCGCTGCTGACTCTGAGGAACAGATGAGGGCAGACTTTTGGCAAATGTGATGATGGCTAAAACAGCTGGCCATAATCTCTGTGATTTCTAGGAATACTCTAATGCTGTCTATAATTAGTGAGATGTAAAACACACAGAGTTTCCCAAATCGAAGTGATGGAGCTCTTCCTCTCTGTAAACCCAAATGATTTGATACAACCAGGTAACACCACTGATGTGCACTTGCTGGGGCAGAAGGGTGGTCAGGCTTGTTCCAATTCCTGTGACCCCTGTCATAACTACTTAGTAGCTGTGTCTCCTAGGTAATATAAAGAAGCACAAATATTTTATAATTAACACTGAAATTGCACTTAACTTGATGCTATTTTTGCCTTTTAGTCACCCCGTGCCAAAATTCTGTATGATGTCTCTCTGCTCATGTCAGCAGAGAACTAAGGGAGTATTTTTAGTGCTTTGGGTTTCCTTTACATAGAGAAAGATGAAACAAGCCAAGTCACTGCCTTCAGTGCTGTTATTTGATCTTTCTCTTGAACTAGTGGTGAAAGCCTGAATGTACAGAAAAGTTTTTAAAGGTGAAATTTTACCCCTGTATCCAGCATCGCTGCCAAAGAAGCACTAGAGAGGCACTTTGGGGAACAAAGTAAGCCGTCTTCTCAGGAAATTATGAGGATGGCTGAGGGGCTCAATCTTGAGAAAGAAGTCGTGAGAGTTTGGTTTTGCAACAGAAGACAAAGGGAAAAAAGAGTGAAGACCAGTTTACACCAGAATGCCTTCAGTTCTATTATCAAGGAGCACCATGAATGCCGGTGAAGCTTTTCCATGTACAGATGTGGATTTGTGTTTGGCTTTTTGTAAGTATTGTAAATACTGTGTTGTTAAAAAAAAAAAAAAAAGAGAAAAATCAGTAACCACTCGTTCCTCCTACAAGCTACCAGCTGCAGATGTAGTGTTTGTGCAAGACCCAGTTTTAATGTAAAAGGCTGGAAACTAAATCCTGCAGTATGTTTAAAGAGTTGGAGGTCTCTGCAAGGAACCCATCACACATTGTTCAAACTAGGAAGGCTTCCCAAAAAGCTTTCCTGTGCTGTGCCTTTTTTGCTTTTGTAGTACAAGTTAATGACTAAATGTACATGTGTTGCATGTTCTGAAAGGTTGCAAGGCTCGGTGTCAGCAGCTGTAGCATGGGAAGGATTTAGCTGTCATTAATTAAGGCATTAATTAAGAGGTATCACACTGCTCCTACTGGATCCTCTGTCTCAGCCCAGCATTTGACTGCCTTGAACTGCTGTCAAGTAGAAGTGGCTTGATAATTCTTGTTATCAAAGGTAATTCTTGCTAATTTGTTATGTGCCTCAAAGTTTGGTTTGGGTAGGCTTAGCTATAAAAACAAGAATACAGTTTATCTGACCTTAAGACTTTGTGGCCTGAGGGGAAGAAAAAATATTATCAAGGGTTTTATTACATTGGTCTTTCTCTGTGTTGTCCTTCTGATTAAAACCATGTGTGGACACACAGCAGAGATGGTGTGTTAAGCTAAAAAGTATACAAAAGAATTTATTGCACTGCACATTCCTCCTCTATTACACTCCACTAATTGAAAATAATCCCTTATTTGTCAGCCTCTAGCTTAGAGATAATCGAGGGGAAAAAAATACCAGTGCCAGAGCTCCACCTATTAGGCAGGCACTGAGAAAACGGAGTTAATGACTGTAGTACTCACCAGGGATAGATTATCCAGCCATCTCATCAGCCCTGCTCATTGTTATGGGAATTAGCCCATTTCCATATAAGTATTTTGACTGTTTTCCCAGGACTGAAATTAAGTGAGTACACGCAAGTAGTGCTGGCCAGATACATTTTATTTTTCCATAAAACAAACCTGATGATTTAGAAAATGTCTATATAATAGATCTACAGAAAGCCAAAGGAGTTTAATGTTCAAGACCACTTAGGAGCAGCATGTACAGGTTAAGTGCTCACTCTCTAGTGTACATTAAATTATCTCTGATACTTATTACAGTGACTATAAGCATATTCAGCAATGGAAATCAGGCTCTTGGATTTTTTAAAAAATACATTTTTATGGATGAATGCAACACCCTAAGCCCTTAACTGAGAAGAAAAGTTCAATGTAATAACTCAAAGAGGAGAAACTGTAGCTATGTACTCCCTTCAGGCTGCTCTCATCACTAGCATAGCTCACCCACTATGGCAGGGACCAAGGTGCATACTTTTATCCACCACAGGCTATCATGAACTTCACAAAAAAAGTTCAGCTGAGAGGATGAGCACTCATCAAAGGTGGTGGCATGCATTGCTGTACCTTTCATGTGATGGGGTCAAATGTTATGTATGTTGAAATTACTATCTGATATATATATATATATAAACTTTATTTATAGTCTAAATTATTTTCTTAATTATAAAAGGCTTCCTAGAAATGCTATCAGCCTGTACTTTCCAACCTCCTCATCCAATAAAGTATTCCTATACATTTGGCACTGCAGGCAATGGTTTGTAGTTCTGTTTTGATAGGACTTTGCTCTTTTTAGCTGTGTGTCATGCTGAAGTGTATTTTAGAATGCTTTAAGTTTGTTCCAGAGCAGCCTCACTGTAATGTGATCTCTTGCCCCTCAAAGTCTCACAAGTGAAAGCTTATTGCAGCAACAGTGTAAAATAAAATGAAAGGTGACACATAACAAAATTGTCTTGCAAAGGAATGACAAAAGGCCAACTGGAGGAAGCAGCCACCATTTAAATACACCTACTTGCTACCACAGAACTACAAATTAGAATTATTTAAAGAAAAGGTGGATGAAATCAATTTCAGCTGTTGCAGCTGGAGCCATTACTTACAGAAAGTGTCTTTTCCTTTTTTTCTCTCTAGGAACAACTTAATTACTATCAATTACTCTTGATTGGGGGTGGAGAAACAACCTGCATATAAGGCAGTATTTCCAAGGAGTAGCTCTATAAATCTGCAGGAGTTTAGTTGGGCACTCAGCCAAGCTGGGTTGTTCTGTTTTTCTGTGAGATATTGGTGGGATTTTTTTCTTGCTCTCCTTTTCCCATGGTAACTTTAGGCAGGGTGTTAAAACCACACTAGAGGGCAAAAACCAAGGTGTTATCAGAAGGTATAAATGTGAGATTCAGCTGTCTCTGAAGAACTGTGATGTGCTGTGCCCTCATGTGAGGGACACAACCCACCAAGCACAGGCCAAGCTGCTGATCAAAGGTAAGGAAAATAACTTCAACTTACTCTGCTAGACTTAAAAGTGTGTGCATTGAATGTTATAGATTCTGCTCATTTATGAACTGTATTAAAAGGCTGATGGAGAGAAGAATATAGAATATAAGAACTAGGAGTAAATACGGGAAGATGGAAAGAAGCTTAAACAAACAAAAAGTGGTGGTTTTTAACATGCTTGTGGAAAAAACCAAGTGGATGCCAGAAGTTCCTTTGTATGAACGAGTTCTCAGATGAGAAAGCCACTTAAAGCTGGTGTGTGTACAGCTTGCAAACGGCTCTGGATGTACTTTAAAATAGGAATTTGAAGAGTATTAGGGGAGGAAGCATCATTTACATTCATTGTGTTTGCATTGTTCCCCTGGGAATTGTTTCTGGGCACTTGAGGAGTAGGACTCTGGGTAGAGGCACTTTTAGGCTCATCATTGCTCCCAGATGGAGCCTCAGATCCAGTTCCCATTTAGGTGTTAGCAAGGATAAAGGAGGGTAAGGTTTGAGTGGCTTCCTTAGGTTTCACTCAACCTGATTTAAAAGGAATTTGTATCTATGTAGGGGGTGCAATTTTTTTTAGACTGATCCAACATACTGACCATAACTGCAGACACGTAACAAGCCTGCAAACCTGTAAGACTTCTCACTCAGCTACAGAGATTTTTACACAGGTCAGAGCTGCAGGATTGAAAAGGTAACTTGTAACAAAGAATGGGATTGATACTGACACCAGCCCTAGTTCAGCAGTCCTAACGACACCAAAAAAGCAATACCTTTCTTCCTGTTCCTTAAAGATCCAGAGGAAGGAACTCGTTATGGAATTATGCCCAATTTTGACAGTTATTAAAAGCATCAACTGCATACCTCATTCAGAAAGGACACAAGCCTTGGTGTTCAACCAAACTACAATCAACCACTAACATTTTATCCATGTTCACATTATTATTTCTCTTTCAATACCACAGAGCAGTACTTGGGCATGAGGTTCCAGACAAGGGAACGCAAGCTTTACTGAATATTGAGCCAAAGCCACACAAGCAACTACAATAAATATTGTAGTGTTTTACAGCTCAAGTCAAAGGAATATTTATCAGAGCTCACAAAGAAAGCCCAGTAAGAGACAGATGTGGACTTACCCTACAGAGAACACAGTCATTGTGGAATAAAAAGCCTTTTATTAGATTTTTACAAAATAACTTGTAAAAAAAAAATCACCCCATATTGGATATATGCAATATATTAACTTACACATTCCTACCCACTACCTGACAGATTCAATTTGTCCACCATTTCTTTGAAAGAGAAAGAACACCTGCAATTCTAGGCCTAAAACCTGAGGAAGGCTCTCCCATGAATTCTCTTTGCTGACTTCAGTCCTAAACAGTAGATGGCGCAACAACAGTAGATTCACTGAGGTTTCCTGCTACACTTTGCCTAGCAGCAAAGACTCTTTATGAGGTTTGTTCCCCCCCTGTTTTCCTGGTTTTAGTTTTGGGAGGTATTTTGCGTTTTTCTTTTTCAAGCCAAGACGATTGTTGTTTCTGTTCAATGAGCAGCAACACTAAATCAACACTGAGGGGTAAATATCTCCAGCAGAGTCAGAGCTGAGGAATACCACACCATCAAGGAAGTAATAACTGGGAACTGCATTCTCATTTTGTCTTTTTCAAGTATCAATAGTTCTTATTCCTCAGCACAATGCATATTCCACTTAAAGCTAGAATTGTGTTGTTGCAGTTCAGGGACCATAGAAAAACCTTCACAGAACCAGAACGCTTTTATTATAGTGTTTAGACAAGTAGTTATCATTCATGATCCAAAATTGTTCTCAAAACTAATATTTAGATTTAGCTTATCAATGTGATCAGTTGCATCTTAGCAAACAATACAATTATGCACAGTTATCTTCCATTAAGAAATACTGTAAAATATATACAAATGTTGCTTCAGGCAAATGTCCTTTTTGCATTTCTGAATGCGTGCATCTCTCCAGCACTGAGTCCCATCAAGTGTACAGAGAGGTCTCACCAAACATTTTGTGAAACCATCTTAATAATTGAGTTTACTCACCTTTCAAAGACTCATTCTGAAAGAAAATCACAAAGGTACAAGATTTATATACATAAAGGCACAGCAATTCTGTTGAAACCAGCTAAGTTACAGTACAATAGAGTTCAATCAGTGCCTTTCATGCAACAAAGTTCACTAACAAATGTAAGTCCTCTTCCAGAAAAATTAAATGCACAAGGAGTGTATCCTTCCCTTCCGGTAAGAAGAATAACAAGCTATTATTTCATCAGCTCAAAAGGAATTTCAAAGAAATATATAAAATGCTTTTTCTTTCTGCCTAAATTAGCTAGACTTTCAAAGCTATTTCTCATGGAAAAAATAGTTTCCAACTAAGAGCCAGGGTGAAGTTTTGTTTGTGCTAAGAGATGACAGACTAAGGATGTTTCTATAATGATAGTTTTATAAAAATGATAAATATTTCATAGGTGCTGTCCTAGGAAGTGGCACAATCAGCCACAGAATAGCCAGTTCTAGAGACAGATTAGGAACTGAGATGGAACTCTAAATCCAAAGGACAGATCTGGATCAGGTATTACTGAATTTATTGTTAGAACTGTACCCCTTGTTGGTCCAGAGTCAAAAAGACTCCATGGCAATGGATGAAAAAAACATGTACTTTTCTCTGCAAATGATCTTCAAGGTGTCATTTCTGAGACTTCAGGGTTTTCCTAGAAATCAGTTGCATTGAAAGAGTATTTGCACTTTTGTACATGTGTCTAGAGCTGAGCACCCAGCAGGCAGACTCTGAACTGGACCAGTTAATCCACGCCCAAGGCTTTCAGCTGGCGCTCGATCTCCTCATCCGATATGGTGGCAGCGCTCGCTGCTGATGCAGATGGCAAACCTCTGGCAGCTGAGGGAGCTTTGGCCATCTGGAAGGAGACACAAGTTTCCTTCAGTCAGAACAATGCAGGTTATGACAAGCTAACTTTAAGAATAAACACTTTTTTAAACACCCAATGAACTGTGCAAAACCAGCCATACCGTACCTTGCCAGAGATTTCGATCCCGATCTCATCAAGCACTTGATTAACAATATCCTGGCTTTCTTCCTCTTCATCAGAAGCATCAAAAATATCATCCAGAGTATCATTAACTTAGAAGAAAGAAAAAAAAAAAATCCAGACTGCATTAAGCAAAAAGGTGACTAATATGACCTAGTACCCTCTTTCTACACTCCCAGAACGCAGCAGCAATGCCATGGTGTAATATTTCAGCAGAGGGTACCTGGGTGTTGGAGAAGATTTCTTACTCTGCCTTGCAAAGCCTGTGAGCACAGCCAGGCAACATAAGGGCAAGGCATGGCTGTTCTTATAAAAATATTTATTTCCACCAAAAGAGTTCTGCTGCTGTATCGTCCCCCACATTAGATTTTACCATTTCTACAAAACACCTATAGTTTCATAAAAATCCCCTTCCTCTCTTCTTCCTCCAAATACCTTGCAAAGTTGTTAACTACTCAGATAACTTGTGTGAAATTGAGGTGTTCCCACCTTGGTCAACAGCACTGGTTTGAGTCCATGCTACTTAATACGACCAGCAAAGGGCAGGAAATTGGGATGGGGAGAAAACTGTGAGCAACACCAGGAATTAGCTGACAGTGAACATGTACTCAGAGGCAAGAAACTTACTGCCTCCCCAAAAAGTTGTTTGTGGCTTAATTTAAGAAAAAGGAGACAGAACTGTATCATACCCCCATGTGCAGAAAGCTGAGATTATCAGTATCTAAATTAAGGCAATTTTTCAAGTCCCCCTACCAGTTATGCCACCAAGGCCTTGAATGGGTCTCAAACCCTCTTCCCCCCCAGAATGTTCCTTCTGAAAATATGATGATTGTTTTGCAGAAGATGGGAAGGAATGGATTCTAGATTTAATACCTAGAGGTTCTAAGAAGTCTAAGGCTCAGCTTTCCTGCTCAGACATACATTGTTTTGTTTGCTCTACATTTTTGCTGTCAGTCTCATTAACTATAGAAATAAACTTCAAACATCAGTGATTTTAGACTAGTTCTCCCCTGCTAAGAGCAGCCAGCTGTCTCCTGCAGTGCATAACTTACTCATTTCTTCAGTCATTTCCATCTTCATGTTTTCCTTCTGGAAATTCTGCATAGTTTGTAGTGTCTTTTGCGGATCCATTTTCTTATTAACTGCTTGCATTGTCTATTAATATGGAAAAAACTCTTAAATCATACAATGAGACATTAGTAAATATCAGTGCATTCATTAAGAAAAATGCTTTAATCCAAATTTCACTTTCCTTGTCTCTTTACATCCCACGAGAACAGTACATAAGTGACAGATCAGTAGCACAGCCTGCACTTTGAAAGAAATATTGCTATCTGGTGTCCTAATAGAGAGACTTTTAAATGTGTGCATCTTTCTTGCACCATGACCCTCCCCTGGCATTGTATTAGGAAAAATCTGACTGATCTGAATTAAAAGAATGGAGAACATTTCCTAACTTGAAGGCTACACACATTAAAGAAGTAAATGGCTGCAGGTTCTTATCCAGAAAGGACCATTTATTTGACCCACCACTGGAGGACAGGCCTTAAATTGTTTCTTGATGTTACAATTTAATGGAAAAATTACTTTTCTCTGGAAAGAAAATACTTAAGTGTTGAGGAAGTACTTGTTTAGGGTGCACCTGTGTGTAGTGTGGAGATCTTGCTGTGACAGTGAAATAAACTTCACCCATCTTATTACAGGTGTGCAGCACTGCCTTTGTGGGCACTGCTATGGGGTACTTCCCTCTTTCCTAAAAAGCAAATTACTGTGGGATATCAGAATCTAAATATATACATGAGCAATTCAAATGTAAAATTTAACCATCTTTGAGAAGATAAAAGACTTGGTTAATTAAAAAAGATGGTATCAAGACACTACAGGCTTTATAGAAGGTCTTCTGCCTTCATGTCTGAGTTTGTTCAAAGTGATAATGCATTACGATACTAATGTTACTTGAATTTCAAAGACTGTGCTCATAGTGACATTACTTGAATTTAAGAAGTTCTTCTGGACTTGGAAAGTGTTGGTAAAAATGGACATCAAAAGTATCTGCACTGAGAGTGAATTTATGCATCTTCAGAAAATAAGGGTCAGATGCACGATTAAATAAACAGGTAACATATCTGGACTTTACTATGTTCAAAATTAGCAACATATATGCTAAGAAGTATACTGAAAGTACTTTGAAAGCTTTGCATTTATATATTTGCCTTGCTTGTTAAGGCAACTGATCCCACACATCTTTCATTCATGGTTTTATGAGATTAACAATTCTTTAAGCTTCCCGTGTTGATAAGGCAAAATAGTCACTTTCAAAGTGATCAAAAAAATTGAAGACCTTTCTCTCCAATAATGTTAGGCAAACTATACAAACAAGTACTTGCTGTGTTTCAAAAAACATAATTTTTCTGAATGCTGGCTAATTTTTTAAAAAATATTTTTGGATTTTTTTTCCTACTGACCTAATCCTTATAACTACTCCAGTGACACTTTGGTTTTGAGAAATATAATCCAAGATCTATCATAGATAAAAACAAGACACCCATGCAATAATTACAAAGCAAGACCAACTTGTTCACCTGTGCTCAGAATATTGAGTAAGGTGCTGTACCTGATCAGTCAGACAAGTCCAGTTTGTAAATTTGCTGCAGAGCCATAGCTCTGTATCACTGGCTGGCTGCAATCTGCCCTCGTGCTGTGTCTAAAAGGCACCTGACCACCAAGCCTTTGTGGTAATTCCCTTCTGCACCCAGTTGCATTGTTGTATTTAACTGGATTTAACTTGGACTGGGATCAAAGCCCAGCTTGGTCTACAGTGATGCATACTAATTCTGCTTCTTGCACCTCAAGCTGAACAGTCCTCCATGCCAAAAGCCAAATCCCTCTTTATCAATTCAGGGAAATACGGGAAAGTTCACACCTAACTCGGAAAACTGAGATTTTTCACTCTCTTATGAGATGAGATTTGGGAGAAAACTTAATGCAATATTCTTTCCTGAGAGAGCACAGAGAGAATGACAGCGAACTCCAGATTAGATTTTTTTTAGGAACTCTAAATCCAAAGCAATAACCTAGATTTTTCAAAAGCCATAAAGCTATTGTGACACACTGCCTTGATTTCCAGACGAATCATGCCCTACTTTTTGCCAGTAAAAACTGCTTGTGACAATAAATACAGGCAAGGCACTGTAGCAGCGGGGTTTGGGGTTTATGTACTAAAAGACTTCATTCACTGGCACTAGTTTATCATGTAAACATTTGGCAGATGTCTATCCCAAGAAAGTATGTAGGTGCTATGTGGATAGATTGACCAAACAAAAATGTAATAATATAAACTCAAATTATGTTTCCCTACTGTATCCTCACCACCCCTGTGCAGTGAGTTTTAGCCCTGCAATTACCCAAAATAACACTGTTATTGCAACTCTATGCTGTGTTCGAATATAAAAGAATATCTTGTAGTGCCTTACTTTTGCTGTAGCTGACATAGCTCCTGCCATCTTCATCTGAGAGTTCATGACCTTGGTTTGGGTGGACATGGAAGTGACTTTGGAGCTCACAGCATAGGTTCGATTCTTCTGCTTCCTCAGCTGGACCAGCTGCTTTGCCAGCACTTTGCAGGCCTCTTTGTTTCCAGTCTTAGCCATTTTCTTGATTTCCAGTTCCTGTGAAAAAAAGGTGTGAGATCAATTCCACAAATTTCCATTCGCACAAAGACTATAATTAAGCCTTACCACTACTAATTAAATTCAAAAGTTAGCTGTTCTCTTGAATCTTTTAAGACATTTAAAGTTACATAAATAGTTCTGTGGGTTTTTTGTGTTTTTTTTTTTAACAAGGCTGTTTAGCAGGATCAATGTCATGCTGGTATGATTTGACCATAAGGGAAAAACTCAATAAAACTGAATTATAGTGTGGTAGCACACAGTTCCCACAAAGATTTTGCATGATGTCACATTCACTTCTAAGTCCACATTCAATTCTGTATCTGGATAAGCAGCCACACTTCAAAAAAAGCCACAAAAAGTGAAGGAACTGTGATATCAACTACTGGTGCCATGACTCTAATCTCCTGCAAACAAACATCATTCATGTAAGAAATGGAGAGTTCTTTTCAACATTTTTCCAGCTTCAAGAGAACCTCACAGCCTTTTTGGGGAAGATGTAGATAAAGTTAGATGACCAATAATTACAGGCTCTTCACCATTATAATTTAGCTGGATTTAAATCATAATAAAAATAGCATAATTCAACATGTGCTTATGCTGTAAGAAAGAAAGACACTTCTGTCTTATTAAAAAACCAAACCCCAATCTGTCAATTCAAAGAGAAATAACAATCTGTTTAGCCCAGAGGTACTAGGAAAAAGCCTGGCACAAATAATCTTGTCAGCTGAGATTCTTCAAAGTGTGCCATCTGATTTGTGACTTGGTAATGTAAACTTTACTTTTTCCTTTACAGCCTTTTTAAGGAGGTCTTGCCCCAGTGGCTGAGTTTTCTGTAGAGGTCTATTTGTCCATTTTGATTTTTACCATTAAGTAAAAACAGCTTTTAAAGACCAGCTTTCTCCTGGATTTTTCAGGAGAATATGCCTGCTACAGGTATGCAGTTGCTTCACTTTATGTACACTGGTAATCTAGAAACTGCACTCGTAAGAAGCTATGAAGAGATAAATTCTAGTCACCACGACATGCAGAACAGTCACCTTTAAAGGCAGGTGTAAAATGGTCCACTGCATTACCCTGACTACCACAAAAGTTCATAGTTAAGTTTATTACAGAGATGGCTCTGGCACAAAATCTCCTCTGCAGATTCATAATTTCTAAAGGGTATGTCATATATACTATTTTTAATCCAGGAAGGTACAGAGTGGCAACGAAACAGCAGGAGACTGTTCCAGTGTTAGAGGCCTGAAATAGAAGTAAAGCTGTGCTCTTTGAAAGTAGCTCACAGAAGCCACAAAAACTCCTATAAGATCACCAGAATATTATTTCTTTTTTTTTTTTTTGGTATCTAAAGTATTGTGAAGGTTGGAGGGATTAGTCTACACCCCATTGTCTTAACAGCAAACATTTGAAAATAGGCATTTTCTCAGTAAGTTGAAAGACCTACATAGCATTTATAACCTGATTTTTTTTCAAAGCTAAATACAAACCATTGCTAAATCACTGCAGATAATCCACTGCAGAAATCAAACCCTATATACCGATGGTTTTATTCTTAATTTAAAAGAATTTGGGTAAATTTGGGGTACATTATCTGCTTTTGGGAGGTCTGGGACAAGCTTATTGAAGCCAGTTATGTTCTTCTGGGGAAAAAAAAAAAATCTAAATTCACATAGTTATATCAGGTTACTGAACTGAAACAGAACTGTCTGCATACATTAAGGTATTTTTATCCATAGAATTAATATAACTGCATAACTGGGTTTTCTCGGAGTAGTACCTTAAAATGAAGGAGGGAAAAAAAGGTCTTTCTAGAGAAAGCACATAATGAAATGTTTTGAGATTGACTGATAAGCCCCTGATCCTTCTTCACCTGATCTGACACTGAAAATTAATATTTATTGTCCATTGCTTCTTTCATTCCAACAGCAAATTTTAACTTTTTCAAAGACATATTTCACTGCTCCTTTTTTTTTCTCAGAAATCCAACATTTCAGAAAGTGTGGTAAGTAATCAGCACTTCTGCCTGAATATTCACTAAAATCAAGGAATATCTAGAATATTTCATACTGGAAAAATGCCTTATTTATGAGCAACCTACTATATCTTACATGTCCAAGGCTTTCAGAAACATTTTCTCTGATCTTTTTGTTTATTATTCCCAGCTCTTGGTATTCATGCAACCTGGTGCCACAAACCACCACCTCCATAACTGCTGGAATGGGCTGGATTTGCACAGCTTTTCCCACAGTCTGAGCATTCTTCATGCATCAAACCCCAGCATCTGGCACATCCATTTCTCCTCTTACAGTGCCACACAGGTGCAGCATGCAGCCACTGAGTACTTGAAAGTTCACACACAGTAAGTTCTGAATACATCTTCATTTAGACAAACAGTCCTAGTATTATTAGTTAATTTTAGGGAAGTTCTATCTGAATGAAAATAACAACTCTATGGGGTACTCATGATATCCTGTGTTTTTTTAAGTACTCTCTCCCACTGGACAGTCATGGTCATGTGAGAGCACTTCTTTTAATTTTTCCACCACATGACCACTCATTTACAAACCTTTTAGAAAAAAAAACCTTCTGAAGGACACAGAATGCTGGGAATTGTAGGGAAAACCCAAAGTGGTTATTTTATCTTAACACATTATTTCAGGATTTTCCTATGTCAAAGGCTGAGAATCGCTTTTGGACAGTAAATATTTTCTAACACAATTTTAATAACTGAGAAATGAAAAGGGGAAGACAACGGTTTTTAGTATATTTAGTATTCAATTATTATGGATTTGTATCTTTAAAACCTTGCAACGTTTCTAGTGTGTGTGTGTGTGTGTGTGTGTGTGTGTGTGTGTGTGTTTTAAAGAGCAAAATAAAATTCCCTGTCATACTTACCAGTTGTTTTTCCTGTTTTTCAAGTGCTGCTCTATCTCTGCTTATAGCCCTCTGTGTACCTCTTAACTCTCGATTTTGCTCCTTTATTATATCTGGAAAGAAAATATCGATAGCTGGGCAAAGTTTTTCAATACTCCATAGACATCTGCTAAGCACCCTACAGCATGCAGCATGTTTGACACCTCCCTTTGTTCAGAGTGAAGTACCAGCATTTCAGATACAGAAAATATTAGCAAAATGCAGTTTGTGTACAACATCATTGTGTCAGCAGTATGGGCTGTGTCCTGTTAAAAAAAAAAGCTGTTTTACCTGGGATGTTACTCTGCACCACAACCATAGCAAGAACCTTAATCCTCACAGTAAGACATCTGTACACATATTTTCCTGCAAGTCCAGCACTAACTCAGCAATATCATGGCCAGGCCTAACTGCAACAGGTAGGGCAGCTGAAGGAGCCTTGATTTATGAGATCTCAGAGCAGGTAAGGAGTTCCCAGCTCCATAAAACAGTGAAAATAATCCCAGGTGTTGGGAGTCCTGGATCCTGCTCTTCTCTGTCCTTATTCTGCTGTGTAGCCTTTCTTCAAGTCAGTCTATAAAGCAAAAGTGTTTGAAACTTTTCAATCAGGAGATGCTTAAGAACAGTAAGGTAGGAAAGTGGAGGCCTTTACAACAAATTTCAGTCTGACAACTGACATAGTGAGCTAAGTTTAACACTGTCTTTAGGTGAAACCTAAAGGTTTCTCCTTCACAAGAGTTTTGTGCACTGTACTATTAAAAATTACATACTGGTAACATCCTCTTATTAAAGCAAGTATTATTTACAGTCTAGGCATCAACCATGCTAGTTGCAACTACCTTTTGATAAGATTTACAGCATGTGCTTGGGTGATTCACCTGGGCAAAGGCAGAGCAGGACATCTGCATGTGACTCAGCATCCTCTGACTTCCACAGAGGAAAGCAGTTATTATCTTTGAGAGACTCATCTACTCCTATTCTATGTCTGCATAGGAGCAGACTGTCACATAAACTTTCCTTAGAGCTCATGAAGGATAAATTTCTAGAATAACAGGCCACCCTTTTCTTTTTTTTAAGGTTTGAGGCAATTCTTCTACAAATAACGAGAAGCATTCGTATTCTTCATTCCCAAAGCTAGAAATACTATAAAATATCCCTTGCTGAAATTGTTTCAACATTAATAGGTTTGAATCAGAAAAAAAATCCCAAACTTTTAGAGGCATTTTAAAGACAGAATATACACTTCCTCTTCTAACCTTGCTGAAGATTTGCTCAGTGCTTGGGCAAAGAAATATATATTTTAAAAAAACCCCAAAACAAACAGTGTGAAAATGACCCCTGTTTTTACAATGCTACTACTGCTGTGAGTACTAAAAAAAACATCCTTGGGAGATGCACAGTGGACAATAACTAAGAATTGAAAGACGGCATGGAATATAACTGCATTCTTCATACTGGAAAAACAGGAGAGAAAATCATTCTGAAAATGCTACAGGCAAGTAATTGTGAAGGTAGATAAATGTATATTACTTGCACAACTGCACTTGGTGAAATTGAAAGAAAAAGCTTAATAGCTACATACAAGACTGGCTTTTCTAACTACACTATTTAAAAAAAATCCTTAGTGTAGTAAGTTTGAGAGGTAGGAACTTCAAGGTGACAGCAAACAATAACAGCACTTAGGAGACAATAAGAGTAAGCACGATGCTTATTTTCTGTAGTTTATGATCCCCCACAGTGGCTTAAACTAAGGATAGCAATAAACTGAAAACAACCATCTACAGTTACAGACAGGTTTATAAAAACAGTTTCATTTGTTTTTACAAGTGAAGGCCAAGATGGGAACTTGGTTCTTGTTTCTCTCTGATAACCAAGGAAAATTCCCAGTTACTAGGGCAGAGTATGACGTGTTATTCTGAGATAGTCTCATGCCAGTAGCCACTCCTGTGTGTCACACTGCCGTCACACACACACCAGGGCAAGGAGGAAGCATTCCTTAAAACAGGCTGGACAAGAGACATCCAGCAGGGCTTGACCTGGCTTCTGCAATCCTTCCTTTGTCATGGAAGCTTCGTGCCAACATCCCTTCTTCCCATGGGAAGAGCCAGGTGGGCCTGTGCGTGTTCCCCTCCGGTGACACACAATTGGTGGATGAGCAGCGTCACTTTTTGCGAGCCCTTTTCAAACACCGACCCACCAGCTTTGACACGGGGCACTCACCACGCCAGAGAGCCGAACCTGGGGCTCGCCAGCCCTGGGGCACGGCAATGTGGAGAGCTGAGCATCGCCCAGCGGCCTGCTGGCACCCAAGGCATCTCTGGGGGCTTTACTTTGAGGATCGTCATTCCTGCTGAAGTTTACGCGTTTTGGTGCCAGGCTGGCTACCAAGAACCAAGACCGAGTTGTTTGCACAGCCGCGGGGAGCCCAGGTCGGGGCGGGGGCGGCTCCCGCAGCCCGGACGTGGCTCCCGCACAGCGGCACCGCTCGGTCCCGGCTCCCCCTGGGCCCCGGCAACTCCTGGCGGGCCTGTTTTGTTTCCCTCGCTGCCAGCGACAGATGCTGCTCCTCCTCCGCCTCCTCCTCCTCTTCCTCCTCCCTCGCCCACAGCCCCACCGCTCCCGGTGAGTCGGGAATCCCCCGCCCCGCTGTGCCAGGGCCGGCGCGGCCCGGGGACTCTCCCCGAGCGCGGCCGGTGAGTCAGGGCGAGCGGGCCGGGGCCTCCCGCTCCTCTCCCGCTCCTCTCGCCCTGCGAGCTCCCGCTCCGCCGGGACGTGGGGCCCGAGGCCGCGACCCTCGCCGGGCTCCCGCTGCCCCGGAGCCCCGCCGGGACCAGCCCCGTACCCGGGGCCGTGCGAGGGCTGGGGGCGGCGGGGCCTCCCCGGGCACTCACTCACCGTCCACGGTCTTCTTCTTAAAGAGCGAGGCCATGGCGGCAGCCGGACCCCCGCAGCCGCCTCGGCGGGCTCCTGTCGCCTCCTGCTCCGGTGACCAGGAAGCGGCCGGGCCGCGATCGCCAGCCCGGCTCCGCCTCCCGGCGCTGAGGGGCGGGCGGGGGCCGGGCCGGGGCTCCGCGCTGTGCCCGCCCACCCTGCGGGGCCGGCCCGGGCTGCGATGGGGCAGCGGGGCCGGCTTCTCCTGAGAGGGGTTTTTTTTGTGTCTGTCCGGTTGCCTTCGGCCACCCCGAGCCGCAGCAGAGGCGCTGCGGGAGCGGCCCGGCAGTGTAGGGGCGAGCCCGCAGCCGGGACGGGCGGTGATGTCCCGGCTCCCCGCTCCCTCCCCCGCTTTGAGTTCTCTTCTTGTACCTGTAATTATTAAAGATTAAAATGAAAACGTATCAAAAGTTAATTCGGCAGCGTGGTGCTCCTGGGGTGCGCCGCTTGGTTTTCTGAAAGCACGGGTCTCGTTGGAAATAGCAGCTTTTCACTGTTTTTCATGTGTCCCTTTAAGTAATTTTTCACTGTCTGTAATCCAGATCGCATGTGAACAGATACGGTGGGAATTCAGCGAGCCTCTATAAGGAAACCTGGTGTGTGGGCATCTGGAGGGATTTGGGCACAGGTCACAATTAAACACACAATTAAACACACAAACGCACGATTAGGCAGTGGGGTCGCTGCTGGTGAACCGTGGGGTTTGGGATTTTTTGTTCAGGAGCATCCCGGCTCTGGGTCCTCACCCCAAGCCATTGCTGAGTCTGAGAGCTGATTACACATTAGTTTTCTTGGATATGCTTTTGTCTCAGGGTCACAAGCACCGCTGTGCACAAGAATATGGAAAAAGGAATAATAATTTTCTTGTGTTTCAATATGTAATTAGAATCCTTAATTTTTAATAAGGTAGTTTATAACGTAGCTGTGGTTTCATTGTTGGCGATTACCTACATATGCATCATGCCCTTAGAAAATAAAAAGAGGACCTTTATTAAAAAAGGCAGAGCTGTACATTTGAATACCAGCTAGATATAACTTCACTTAGTTTGAAGTGTTGGGGATGATTATGTTAATGTGCAAGGAAAAAAAGAAGTGATTGGAATGTAGTAATGCATTTTGATGGCTAGATATAAATTCAGCCTCAGAAACAATTGTAAGTTTATGGTTGCAGTACCCTAATAAACCACACTTTTATAACCTAGCATGGAGAAACAATCTATTAGAATATTGTAATAACAGTGTAAGGATGTATGTGGACATGGCAAGGTACAGACTATGTGCTTGCTGTCAGTATTCCTTGATTTTCTAAAAACACTGCTTTTATTGCAAATAGCAAGTTTTCATTTTTTGCATATGTCCCTTTAGTTGTTTTTCACTGATTGTTCTAGGCTGAAATCCAGACCATGTGTGATGACATAGATACTGTGGAAATTTGCTGATTCTCTGAGGCAAGTTAAATAAAATACACTTTAGAAGTTTATTTCTGCCTGTCTGTACTCTTTGTTAGGTCAGATCAGTCAGACATGGCTTGGTAAGCAAGACTGAAATCCTGGTTTTGAAAATGCACAGATGAGGGGGAGGAGAGCACTAGCAATTTAGATTCAGATCCCCACTTTCCTTGAGAGAGAGAGGCTGGGCAGCTTAACTACGGGGTACTCTTAAATTGTGCTAATTAGCTATGAGACCAGAAATGCATTTTTCCATAATATTTCTTCATGAATGTTTAATTGTGATGAGATAAACAAAGATGTCCATAATAGGCTCATGACTGCAATAAATACAGTATGTCTGAGCTATTACTTGCCAAGACTTATTTTTTTGTGTTGTAAGCCTGAATGCTGGAATGCTATTTTACATATTGGTAATAGTTATATGCCCTCAAACTTATCTTTTAAACTAATAAAGCTTAAATATCAGTGTTTCTTTTAGATTCTGACTTGGTTCAGGATCTGATCACCAATCAAAATGTAAAAAAAAAAAACAAACAAAAACCTTAGTTCTTTATACTACAGACAAATTTTAAAAATCAATCAGATGGAATAAATAACCTTTCCTTAGTGACTGTATGCAAATATCTGTAGCAAACCAAAGCAAGGACTCTGTGTTTTCTGTTTGTTGGATTTAGAGTGAAACTGGGACACAAAAACTGGTTTAGCAGGCTAATACAATATCGTGCATTAATTTGAAAATTGAAGCCTTCAAGTCAAGGTATGAAAAATGAGTGGATAACAAAACCAGATTAAAGTTGGTGTTCAGTGTTCCAGAGTTGTCCTTAGAAAAAGACATGAGGGAGTGTGTGTTTTAAGAGCTATAAATAAGCTACTTTAGCATTGGTGCAAAAGGAGTATTTAAACGCATAGTTAATTTAAATCAGGTGATGAGGCTCAGACTTCTTAAATCTAAACATGTTCAGGTGGTCAGATGACATGGCTGCTTGGAAGAGACCCTGAAAAATTGGTGTTCTCTGGCATTCTTCTATAGAATAGTAGATAAAGTGTCTGATTTGACAAAAAATCCTTTCCTGACTACATTCTTGGGAGAAAAAGGAGCAGTGAGTTTTCAGATGTGTGAGTCTTGAAGAAGCTCTTGAGGTTATGCTTTAAATCTTTTTAAGATTCCTGGTCTATTGAAGGTTGCCAGTCTTCCTTATTTCCTTTTCTAGGGGGAGCAAAACTTTGCAAGTGAACTTTCCCTGACAGCTGAGGCAGACTGTCTTGGGATGCTTTGTGGATAATGACCCAAATTCAGCACTGTTTGATCTATTCTGGGCCTGTCTAATTCTTGCTCTGCAGATACAAGGAAATTAAATGAGGATGTATGTAGTGAAGAATGAATGGTTAGCTTGAAAATTACAGTGGCCTGAGAGAGATAAATGACCAAATACTATTAATGTATTGCTATATAAAATGCACAGCACTTTACATGTGAAATAAAACTATGTGAAGTGTCTTTTGGTGGCAACTGGCCACTTTCCAAATTATGCAATGCTTTACCTTATCCTAGAGGAGCTCCTTGGGAAACTCCTTACTTGTGTAAGAGTTTGAGGTTATGCTAAAGGCTCCATGACTTTATACCTTGTCATGGGAAGGTGGGCTGAGCTAGAAGGGGAGCAGGGAAAAAATTCCAGACCCTAATGAAGCTCAGGCTGCAGTTTACCCCCAAATCTGGAACTGCAGTGGCACCAGGGGAATGTTGTGGCTGTGTGGGATGTGGTGCTGGTGTTCAGTGTCTGGTTCTGCTGAAGTCTGGGCGAGTGTCGTCCTGTTACCTTTAATTGCACTCATTTGTAATGGAACCTGGCAGCGGGAGTGTGCTCTCCACGGTGAGGAGGACATGGAGATACAGAGGCACAAAATCTGGGATGCTTAGAAAAAGGTGAAGCAGAAAGGAGCAGGTGAGGGGTGGTGGTCAGCACAAAACCAGGGTATAAAGATTTGAAGAGTAAGGAGTTGGAAATGATAGGAATAAATGAAGACAGCCCTAGGAAAGAAGATTGAGAAGATGAAGAGATGGGAAATGCTGTGGCTGTAAGATGGTGGAGGTTTCCTCCAGTGCTGCAGTTCTACAGGGTTCAAATGGGTTCAGATTCATATGCCTGCTTTGTTAAAAAAGAAATCACTTATTTATTTATGCAAGTGTAAAAACTCACCCTCACCTTGCAGATTAAACAACTTTTCAACAACATTTGTGGAAAACTCATGAGAACTGAAAAATACCTCATTTGTAGGAGGAAAATGTGGAGTCACATCTAGTAAATACACAAGTATGAAATAACCTTTATAAATGCTGAAAGTAAAATTACTGAAATAGATTTCAGAAGAGAAAATTCGCTGTCTACAAATAATGCCCATAGTGACTTGCTGTCCAGTAAGAATAATTCCACAATCAATGAGCTGGCAAAGGGAAACAAGCCAGTAAGCTAAAGATCAGTGGATTGCCTATTTGGAAATAGCTTATAATTCTAAACATTTTAATTATTTAAAAGAGTATTTTTATTGATCTAGAAAAATATTGAGGAATGTGGTGAATCTGAAATATATGAGAGCGTTTTGCTTTCCATCTGTTCACAATTTAAGCTGAACTGGGCATGTGTGTGAAGCAGAGAGTATTGTTGGTCTCATTCATAACTTGTTTTTTGCTTTCTCTAAAAGAATCTCTCTTTCTCTAAAAAGAATCAGTTGCCAATAGACTGGTACTCTTCTAAGCCTTACACCCACACAAGGTGCAAGGGGTAGAGGGAAGTACACACTTAGGTGTGGAAGCATGGCTTGATTTAATTTGTTCTTGTGAGTACTTGCTGACGTCTGTGGAGATTAAGATTGTATTTTTATTAGAGAGGGTATTTGTGATGTGCATGTTTTGCTTGATACTCTGCTGAATTTGCTTGACAGACCTATGAATAAGTAAAAACCAGCAGGAATGAGTTGAAGGAAAACTGTAGTGCCTGAAATGTGAAACATTCCTCTGGTTTAATGATCTTTTAGTGAACTTGAAATCTTGAACATATAAAGGATGTTGTCTTCTCTCAATTTTTTTTCCTAAATGCATTTATTCTGGGGACAAAAAAACCCAACCCAAAATACCCCTGCCCCTAAAAAAAATCCCCAACAACAAAAGGAAAACTGCCAAACTCCCTCATCTTTAATATATGTGAAAGTAGGCAAGTTTTTTCTGTTGCACAGTTAGCCTAACAAAGTAAGGTACTTATGTATGCAAGAGTTCACCTTACTTTTAGTCACTTTCAGCATCTTCTTAATAAAGTAAGAGTACTTTGAACTGCTTAGTATGTGCATGAAGTTCAGTGCTTTGTGAAGCCCCCTAAAAGCCTACCCCCTCCTTGCAGAAATCTGGTCTTAATTATCACCTTGATTGGTGCTAATAGGACACTTTTGACTTGCACACTGCATCTTTTATAACCTTCATGTCTGATTACAAGGTTTTTCCTTCGTGGAAGAGCAAAAGCTTCACTATAAAATAGTGCCATTACTTTATACAAGCAGAGTCAGTTTTGCTTCACTAATCAAGTACAGTAGGACATCATATTTCTGCAGGGCATTCATGAAATCAGAGGTTATATTTTTAAGAGCTTTTGCTTGCAAATATCATTTCTTTAAATGAGTTTTCCCAGAGAGAAAAGGAAATTCAGGCTAGCAACAAAATAGGTAAATACCGTTAGCATTTTATCACAAGCTTCAAGACTTCCTCAAGGCATCAAGTTCAGAAAAAATGGAGTAAGATATTATGGGGAGGATATTTATTATTACAAACTGCAAAGTCAACAGGGACTGCTAAATGTTCTTGCAGTCATAATAGCCTATCTCATGTTAATTCTAGCCCAAAGCTCTGTGACTCTTGATGTGCAGAGATAATGGGGGGTAAAACTGTATTTTTAGTTTAGCAGCAGATACCTCCCAACCATGGAAAATAAATTAGGGAGCTTCACAAACTAAAAATGATTTGGGCTTTGCAGGAATTCCCAGCAATAATATACAAGACTTATTACCCTGGGTAGTTAGAGGGTCCCATATGTTTATGGCTGATAGTAGTCATTTTGATGGAATATTGCCTCAGCAACTTGTTTTCAAATAATTTGCCTGTAACCCGGATCTGTTGATCCTAAGAGAAGATCTTAGGATCCTAAGAGGAGATCTTTTTGGTAATGTTATTCTTGTTTGTACTCCCTATGTGTCTCTTAGATAAAATACAGTGTATTTTGCACAGGGAAAATGCTGTATTAGTGGTCAAGTGTCTATATTTAATTTAGCTGGAGTCTACTACACTTCAAACTTTAATACATCAAGGCTTGGGTTATATAGATTCAGGTTTGAGAACACGTGTGCTTTTTTTTTTTAAAGTAAAAGACACCACAGGTAGTTGTTCTAAAATAATGCCTTACAAACCTAGAAAATCCAGCTTAAGGTTATTGCTGTTCATTATTTGTTTGACTAGGAACTATTGTTATCGAGGAACGTGGCTGCTTTGGGTTTGGAATGCTCTGTAATGTGGGGGGAAAACTATTAGTCCATCCCTTAGAGAATATATTGTCCCAAAATAGTAAGAAATAGCATATGAATGTCAACAAACTGGGCAGAGCAAAGAAAGCAGTAGTTAATTTATGTAGCCTCACATATTGTCTATGCATAAGTTTCAAGCTAAAAAGAAGTTAAGCTTTAGAAAAAACCATCAGTATGGAGAAGACAAAAGATGCTTGTTAGAAGCAAAATTAATAACAGTGTCCTAAAAGCTGAACAAGATTTGAAGGAATCAGTGTGATCTGTGAGGGTGTGGAGTTTGGGATAGGCCAGGGAAAGCCTTGAAGACACCTGCACTGTTTGTAGTGAGCAACCCAAGGAACCACCTGGAAGGAGGCAATGAATATGGCAGTGTGGTCAAAGAAATGATCTAAAGAGATGATCTTTTGGAGTTACATTTATTGAGGGGTGTTGTGGTGGTATTCTTGCATTCATGTGAAGCTGAAGTAATTTTAATATATTTAGGAAAGGTAAGACTTCTTTTAAACATAAAGGGAATAGAAAATTCTCTCTTAAAACTGGAAATGTCAGTTCAAGGAGTTCTTATCTTGTTCTTGTTGTTAATGATTTATACTTTCCCCAGGGTTCAGAATGCTTGTCATTTACACTGTCCTTTGGGTGTAGCTATAGCTGCCTATTGCCTAATCCAACAAAAAATATGTACAGTTCCTCTCTGACAAAAGTGTATATAAACCTCAAAGTCACTAGAATCTACTCTGAAAGCATACACTGCCAGAAAGATATATTTTATATTGCATTGGACCCTAAAGTGTTATAAAAAATGGCATATCCTTTTTTTTTTTTTGGTAGCTTTATGACCAGCAAGACAGCATCAAGCAGTTTATTGCAGACCTGGTTTATGCCTTGCAAGAGAGCAGTGTAGTAGACCCTTGTGCATGCTTTGTTTTCAGCACCAACACTAGAAGCAATTTTGAATCTCATTTGATTTTAGTTGAATCTGTGCTGTCTTTGTTGTCTGTGTGAGCATCAGTATTTTTTAAAAAAATAAATTGATGTTGTTTTTGTTATTTAAAAAGGCACTTAATTTATTTTTTATTAGCTAAACTTTATTTTTCCACCATGCTTAACAGTTTATTTCCTAACCCTTTAATGCCATCTTCACTTTATACAACTAGGATAAAACGTATGCCATTTTCAGGGATGGGAAGAGGCACTCAGCCACATGTAAATGAGGATTCAATCCTACAAAGCCAGGAAAGGCATTTGGGCACATTAATTTCAGCAAGAATTTGATGCATAATCCCTATAGAAGTTAATTGGGATGTGTTGGTAAACGAGGTAGCCAGGATCCATGGAAGTGTCAGTATCCTTCTGGGAGGCTCAGCTGTCGCTGACTGAAGAGGTGTGAGCAGCCTCTCCTTTGCTCGTACAGCACCAAGTCTCCCGAGCTGAGCCTTGGAATCTCATTAGATCCTGATTCAGGGAACTTGCCTGGCTTAGCCTTTAAATTGGTTCTGGAAATGCATCTTTCTTTGGTGGCTCTTTTTAGCTTTGGAATGAGTAATGTGGCAAGTGTTTGCTTATAAAATATCATCATTAAGTTCACTTACTCCTTGACTCTGATAGAGCTGTAATTGCCAAAAAAGTGTATGTGACAAGTATGGACCCTGGTCCAATTTTAGAGAGAGAATATGGACCACAGAGCGTTCTGATGTCCCAGTCCCTTAAAGTGGTTCTGAACCTGCCCTCAAGGGGTTGAGCCTTCTTTCAGCATTTTAGTCCTTTTATCAGGTCTTGCATTCTTTTCTCTGGAGGGAATCTTGTGGCTGGGGGAAATGCAACTGGCTGAGAAGTCAGGGAAGAGAAAAGAGAAATATATGTGATTTGCTTTTTATTATTTTTTTAAGCAAGGATTTCGGATTGTAGCTACTCCTGGGAATTAGATATTTTAGATGTTTTAAAGAATAGTCCCTCTATACCAGGTATTTTGCAAGACAGTGACAGAATTCCGGCATGGGTTGTTTTGTTCATAGTTCTGCTGACTACATCACTTAATAAATGAGGTATTTCATTATTAAGTGCCTGATCAGAACCAAGGAGATTTGTAATGTTGGCCAAATTCACTAACTTACAGTTTAGCTGTCACTGCAGCATCAATTGCAGATGGTTCTTGTGGCTTTTGTTGTCATTTGCATTCATGGAATGCTTTAATAAAGGGAATAAAAGGAGGATTATCATGCACTTTCCTCTTGTAGAGAAATAGATGATACAAGTGCATCAATTTTGTCTCACTTATAAATAGCTCCCGGAAATAGTGGTCTATGAGGGAATAGGGCTGATTGACTCATTCGCTGTGAATAATTTAGCCTCAAAGATTAGCATTTTTGTACATGTATTATCCATGGAGGACTGAATTCATCTATTTGTTATTATAATCTTCCATTTAATAGTTTATGAATTGCTGTCTGAATTTTTTGGAGATGTGCTTAATTCACTGCTTTGTTGTAAGTGATGTGTGATGGTCCTCTGAATCATCTTGACAATTTGTGAGTCCTCGATGGAGGACTGGGACATTCAGCTAAGAGAACAATGACAGGGTCCAGAGTTCCTTGTGGCCACATGAGGAGATGAAGAGGATTCATATGCCAGCATTTTTTAGGAAATGATTGTCACAATGGGGGGAACTCTTCAGACTTGCATTGATTTTTTTTTAAATTCAATTTTGTGCAAGACCTTGCACAGAGAAAATTCCCCTTTCGTGAGGATGCAGAGTAGCACAGGGTCAGTGTGGGACTGGGAATGTGAAGTCCATAGTTACAGCTCCCAAGCAGGAAGCACTGCATATAGAGATAGTTGAGAGCTCCTAAGGAAGGTGTGTCACAATATATTTACAATGGGCACTCACCTGTGTGAGTTAAATTGTAAATTGTAATTGTAAATATACACACATCCAATGTATATGTGCCTCAGTTTCCCCCTCTTACTCATTTCTGCTCTGGGTGAGAGTGGTCTTGTTTCTCAGCAGCAAAGAGCAATAGCAATCCTTTCCCACTTCCTTCTCGAGATTGTTGTATTTTAGTCCACATTTTTGAAGTGCTCTGAGCATGCTGACCATTGGTATGGAAAACCCAACAGATTTGGATTCCAGGGTGCCCTAACGAGTACCAGGAGGAATTAAAGTTATAATCAAACAAACAAATAGACAAAGCCACTGAATGCTAGTTTTATGCACGGTTACAATCGATGTCAAAGCTATAAGATGTTGTATAATCAAATAATTTATTAGGCACAGCTGGTTAACTGCTTACAGCAAAACAACCTGTGGCTTAATTGCTCCTTCTATTGCACTGGTTTTCTGCATGGTCCTTCTGGCCCCAATACCCAAAGCAGAAAAACCCTGCCTTAGGCTTCCTGAGAGTTGTGCAAGACACTGTGGGTCATAACTCATCCATGTCAAATTAATGTTGTTGTCATGGGGCATCAGTGGCATAATGAAGGGAGAATAAGGGCATTAAGGAGAGTTAGTCCTTCAATAGGACTTCCCTTCTAATTTCATTGATATGCTAAGTAGAAATGTATCTTTTTTGGTTTTTTTCCCTAAGAAATTATGATAATGTTAAATAAATACTTTGAGAAAGAGATGTGAACCTTGTTGTTTTCAAGTATTAATAACTTGTTTGTTTCCATTCAAAAGGGAATTGTTCTATACTTTTAGAAATGCAATAAGGAAAGTCGCTACATGCTATCCATTCTCAAATTTCTTTTCCTCTAAGGTAATTTTTGAGGAATTCAATTATTTTACTCTGTAAAGTACGAAGATAAATGTTCTGCCTAACCTATATTCTGCAATGGCTTTTTAATTTTGTTCTCAGTATATACAGCCAGGTAAATGAAGAATACTGATCCTTAGTGACGTGTGTGCTTGGGGATCACTTTGAATAGAACCAGGAATGTCCTTGATTGTCAGTGAGAGAATTTGAGAAATAGTGCTTCATTTAATCACTGAAAACTTTTACATGTAGTGTTGGATTTTCATAATAATCACCTGATTGGGTGCATGAGTCTATTGCAGGGACAAGGGATCAAGGGACTTGTTCAGTCAAACAAGACTTATGTCTTCAAGTTGATAATTTATCATCACAAACAACTCTTCAGTCCTATGGTATAATGGTAAATAGTTGCTTATTCCTGTTTTAAAGATAAAACTTCTTCCTGCTTCACTTATGTCCATGTGTGAAGGTTATGTTAGTTTAACTTTAGCATGCACCATTAAATATTTCAGATTTTGTGAATAGCTCTGGTGCTAGATACTGTTGAAAATGTATTCATAGGTCTTCACACTTTGTCTTCATGTTTAGAAGCAGTGATTTCTTGAACTAGTAAATACATAGGGACAGAAATAAAATATAAGTTAGTGTATCAGGTAAAACCCTGCTTTTCATTGCATTTTTCCTTTTTATTTATGCAATGGTCAGTCCAATGCATCTGTAGCAATTCCATGGGATTGTGAGTTTCTACTGCTTTGCAAATGCACCACTTGCAATGGGAATTTCTTCTGCTACTGAACATTGGGATTGGGCAAGATCAGTTCCCACATTTCTTGTCTATTCTGTATTTCCTAGCCTTCCCTGTGAGATTTTTGTAGACATTTTAACTGTATGGAAGCTCGCCCTCTGTGCAGACCACTTAGCTCCTTTTTCTTATGTTTTGTTCAGCTCACATGCACATCATGGCAGGTTCTCCAGTGTAATTTTAGGTCCTATCACTATCTTGTCTCTGTAGAACTAGAAGTGAGGAGCTGTGAACTCCATCTCAACACTTGTGCAAGAAAGTCCTGAAAGTTTGATCTCATGCCTACTGCTCTTACAGATGTCTGCCTTGAAAGAACGTGGCTGTGACCTTGAACGTTTGGTTGCTTCATAGTTTTCAAATATGCATTTAAAGGAAAGGAGAAATAAATTGAAAATTTAGTTTTCTGGGTTAAACTGACTTAAACTGTTGAATATGACTAATGTAATTTGTCATATATTTGTCTCTGCTGATTTCTTCCTAGATAAGTAGCTGGATTCACTTTTATTCTTGAGAGGTGTATTTGTTTATTTTAACAAAGGGCAAAGGGAAACTGGAAAAAACCTTCCTGTTCATTTGCATAGTGAACTGTAAGTGGAGTGATTTTATGAGGAAAAAAGTAAATATTCTTATGTAACTCTTTTCAGAAGGTTTCCAATTTGTTTTACAGGTCCCTCAACAAACTTGAGTCCTGTTTCTAGCACATCCATGAAAAGTCAGTCAGAAAAATAAGCTGTGGTGGGTTTGAATTGGTTCTCAAAGTGTTCAGCACTTTTGTGGTAAAATGCTTATGGTGACTTCTAAACAAAAAATGGTTGTGAGCTAGAGCAAATGAATTGGTGATGCATACAAAAGGCTGTATGTGTGTTATTTATCTGTATATTTTGTGCAGCAACCTGAATGGCAATATCAAATGATAATCATGTTCTTTTAGACTATTCTTCTTTATCTTTGAACTTTTCTCAACGGGAGACCCAGTTTTCCAGTTATTCTAAGTACTTTACCAAGTGTAAATACTTTCCCAGATTCCAAGGAAATCGAGCCATAAATTTTTCACAACTCTTGGCCTTGATCCCTGTTCCCAATTTCTAAACAGGAGGCTTGTTCACAGAGTGCTGAATTCAGGGTACCACGAACACAGCTCAACAAAACCGAGTTAAAAATCACATGAAAGGGGAGAAAATAGGTTAACATGCTATAACTTGTCCTAAACAACAAACGCTGTGCTTAAAGACATTTAGAGCTAGATTAGAGAAAGCACAGGGAAGTAAAGAAGAGCTAGAGGGAACAAGCTGCTGCGGAGGGAGGATGGGGCCACATGATTCCTCCCCTTGCTGGTATCAGTGGATGTAGGAACAGTGTGATGTATTCAGCGTGCTAACATTTGCATTACAAATGCTTGTACTGGGTTTAGAAAAGACCTAACAGATTGTCATTGCCCAGAGCACTGGCATTACAGTGATTGCTCCAATACAACACAGGCTGGTAAAGTTTTTCTTAACCCTTGTGCTGCCTCCATCCAGCTTGAAATAGAGTTGTTTGCCCAGAGTTAGTTTTCCTAGAAGATGCACATTTTCATGCCCACAGAGATCTGGATAAAACAGTTACCTCTGTTAATCACTGGCATCTGGGATATTGCCTGATTTGAGATGTGTGGATTTTCTCAAGTGCTGGAGTAATAGATGATGAACAGCTCACTCAGAGCACTGCTGAGATTGCACCCTGGGCTGGCGGGAAGATGAAGTATTATGCAGGGCTTTTCACACATTCTGTGTTTCTTGTATTGTCTCCAGTTTTCTGAAGTCTGTGGCAATAAAATTAACAGCCTTTTCCATTTATGCTTTTGTTACAATGCTGCCATTTGGTTTAATTTCAGTTGTTCTAATTTAGATTGGTGGAAGCTGGAAGAGAATCTTGTCCTCTCTAAATGAATACATCTGGAATCTTGTCCTCTAAATGAATACATCTGGAAAATTGTGAGGGTTAGTTTTGTGAATATTTTATTTTTAAAAATTCTTCTGTAAATGAAAAAAAAAATCCTAAATTTCATCTGCCTTGAAATTCTATACTGAATTTAAGAGAAGTGAATCTCACAAAATTTTAACTCGGTTTTTGGATCTAGAATCATAGAGTGGTTTGGGTTGGAAGAGACCCTAAATATCATCTTATTCCAACCTCCCTTCCATGGGCAAGAACATATTCCATTAGACCAGGTTGCTCAAAACCCCATATAACCTGGCCTTGAACACTCCCAGGGATGGTCTTGGAGCATTCACATATCCAGGCTGAACAATTCCAAACTTGTGTTTTCCATCCCTCTGAAGAAAAGCAGATCTGTGTAGACAGACATCCATAAACCCCAAGAGATATAAAAGTTATTAATCACCTCGGCAAAGCACTGACAATTTTAAAAATCTCAAAACCAACAAACCCACCCCAAATCAAACCCTTTGTGTTATTAACTCAATGAAAGAAACATTTTATATTTGAAAAAAAATGGATTTTAAACTGATGTAGTTCTCAATTTAATCAATTAAAATGTTTTTTATTCTGATGTCATCTTACATTTAAAACTGATTATATTACCAATACTCCCCTCCACATCAACCTGTTCTTAATATTGAGATAAGTTGCATCAAGCAATTAATATATGGTAGTTTGCAACCAAATATAAGTAGCCTAAACAGTTATTTGAAAGAGTATAAAACTTCAGCATTTAGTGGGCAACTAACATGTATTTTGAAGGAAAGACACATTATTATCTGGAAACCACTGTCCTCTAAAGAATTTGTATGACATTTGAAAAATGGCAGCTTCAGAAAATTACTCTACAAAACTATTTCAATGCAACAGAAACAGAGTTTCTCCTTGGCAGAAAGACATGAGGTCCAGTTTCATGACTGGGTAATAACACATCCAAATTAGTTCCTTATTTTATTCAGATGTCCTTTATGGAGTGTATCATCTGAATGTATAAAAATAACCCCATAGGTACTCTAAGCAATCTCTTTCAGGATAGAAATATCATCTCTGATAGGTTGGTATCTTGTCCAAAGGAGTGTCATTAACTTCTTTCAGAAGGTATTATTTTATGTGGGCTGTTTTTTGGCTCTTGGTATTACAGTCTATCATTATTAATTAATTTATGACTTGCAGTAAAAATTTTCAAAAAAATAGTCTATGTAGAAGACAAAAGAGTCTAACTTGAATGAGTTTCAAAACACGGTGTGAAAGAGGATGCAACAGCATGGTAAAAAGAAATAGCATCATAAAGCTGCATTCCAGAATTTCTGCAAATGTCCTAAGCAATAATAAATAGGATTCTGTGGGTGAGGGATGGTCATTGTATCCTTTTTATCATCTCTGAGAGAAATGAGCTGTTTCTGCAATTATCTTGCCTATTTCATCAACGTAAAACAACCTTTCATTCTGAATTTTTAGAGTGGGTTTTGGCTGAAAGAAAAGGGCAGATTTGTGATTATCTAAATCATGAAAAGACATAATATTTTATTAGTCTTGGCAGCAGCACTCATGTATGCAAGCTGTAGCACAATCTATGGTATTTGTTACAGTAAAATCTAATTAAAAATTAAACTGAGCTATGGCATTCAAACTGCTGTTGGAGAGGGGGGACTGGATTTTATGGGTCTTTTTGTACATATGTGTGCTGCTGCCTTTTTGTTCCGTGGCAGCCAAATAGCTTCTGCCTGAGCTCAGAAATGTGTTAGTGTGCAGTCGGGTTTGTGTGCTGCTGTCAGACAGCAAACACACGGCCTGGCATTTGCCAGGGTTTGGTGTGATCCTGGAAAAATCCTGAGATCCCAGACAACATTTCTGCCCAGGCATTTCCAGTGCTCAAACTCTGGAGCCCTGTTTTGCTCGCAGTGTTACTCATTTTGAAGATTTAGACATGCAAAATGGGGTTTTATGTGAGTTTCTTAGATAAGAGCTAAATCAAAACAGCTGAACCACCTGCTGTTGGGGTTGCTCTACTCTAGGTCGCTGAGGATTACAGTAGTAAATCTTGTGTTTCATTTTTGCATATGAAGAATGGCAGCTCAGTACAATGTTTTCCTGTACAGTGTCTTAGTCTGGCACATAAAAGCACTCCTTGATGTGCACCAAAGGCTTGAGACAGGATTACAGGAGCTGAATAAAGAGCAGGATGTGCCATGGATTGCTTTCACTGACAAATGTGGCTTGTGCTAACTGTCAGCAGGGCTTAGAGAAAACTATCTTTTAAGTCAGGACTTTCGTACATACATAGTGAGCCACCTGCTCTTCTGAAAATTAACAGTTATTCTATGCAAGTTTCCATGCTGCCACTTTGCTGGATTCAATTCCTACAGTTTCAGCTGGATGTGATCAGCATATTATCCATTTCCTTCTCTGTTTTCTACAATATTTGTTTCGAAAAGCATACCAATTAGTGTGGAAGTTCTATTTCTTTGTGATATTTATTCCTTCTTTTTGATAGTTAGCCAGAGAAGACTAATCCAAATATATAAGATGGTGATTTCCAAATATTAAGTGAAGGTAAACTGTGCAGCAAAAGAAGTGATTTGGTAAAAGATAGAAAAAAAAATTGAATTAAGAAAAAGGGTGTGTTAAGCACCTACATAAAATGATTGAGAAATCTATGTGTAAAGCTTAAAAGGAAAAGAAAAACCTGTTAAAATTTCCATGATTCTTATTAAATTCAAAACACTATGACAGCGTCTGTAACATTGTTTGAATCTCATTTCCCTGGATTCAGTATATGCAGAGATGCAAGAAAAAATAATGGTTCTGTAGTTGGTGAAAAGTATCCCCTAGACACTAGAAAAGTGAAGATTGGCCAGACTTGGAACAGTTTTACACCATGGATCTGAGGGGGAAATTGTAAAGAAATAGTGAAATAATGCAGTCAATCTCTTTTACCACCTTTTTTTGTCTCCATATCAAGGAGGTTTTCATGCTACAGAATTCTTAAAGTATTTTCATTCAGAGTGGATTTGTGTGTAAATTTTAATGTTTTCCTGTGCTCTAGAATATAATGATGATTGTAATAATTAGCAGTATGATTGGGAGCAGACATGGAGTCTAAAGGAGTTTAATGAAATTTTGGTGTAGCCTGAAATTTCTTTTCAATGGAAACAAATAGAGTGAAGTTCTTTCCTGGTGTCCCACAGGAGTATCTCCTGTGATTTTTGCATCTATTAAGGTGATTGGCAGCATTTTCAATCCATTTTCCAATTATCTCTCCAAACACTTTGGAAAATTCAATTGCCTAAAGCTTCTTTCCTTCCCTTCTCTGCCCCCACCCCCTTGTTTAAATAAATTGAAGAAAGAAAAAAAGTTCTTAGTAACAATTGCTATGGAAAATGTAAGGAGTCAGATTCTTATGGAGAACAAACTGAATTTGGTGAAACTATGAAAATACTTGTCCATTTCTTTATATACTTTGATTTTACCAAAAGCTGTTATGGAGTGTAACATGCTGCTGTGCTCTCTTGCACTTTGTCATAATAGAGTGCACTGACAGTTTCTTGTGCAAAAGACTGTTGTATGTATTTTGAGTTGAGAATTCAAAACTGTGATATTTTAGGGCTATTTACTTCATATACATATAAAGAGGAAGTTTTTTAGAGTGATTTCCTCCCCCTCTCCCTGCAAGAACTTCATTTTATATAGATATAATATATTTTATATAGATAAGCTAATAGTCACTGAAAAATTATTGTACTTAAGGCAAAATAAGGCGGTTTTTGTTTTGGCAGTTTTTAGTGGTTTTTTTTTGGTTTTGTTTTTGTTTATTTGGTTTTGGGATTTTTTTGGTTGTTGTTGTTGTGTTTTTGTGTTCTTTGCTCTTTTTTGTTGGTTGTTTTTTTTTTGTGGATGGAAATGAAATTCATAACCTGTTCATATCTGTTTTATTCCTTTACTAATCACCACCTTTCCACCCTCCTCCCTGTCCATACCTGTGGTCAATGGCTTAGCTGCAAAAATTGGTGATGGATGGAAAAAGAGAACAGAGACCAATGGCAAATCTAAATATGTAAATGCATTTCAAAAGTGATGTTCTTGCCATTAAATCTGTAAAAGAGCCTCACTCAGTCTTCATATCATGCTGTTGCCCAGCATCCTACCTAAGCTCATGCTTGCTGCCAGCATATTCATTAGCTCTTTAATCTTTTAATTCCTGTGTGACAAAGAAATTATGTTTGACTGCAATTATGTGTGTGCCCATGCAACCAAAATTTTATTTCTGTTCTTCATTTTGTTGTTGCTGTGCTTCTCTTCCTGTATCTTTACAAAGGGCACCGTGCTGCTACTCGACAGCATTCTGATGCTGAGTCCTGGCACTGGGCAAACAGATGTGCTGCCTGCAGAAACACTTCTGAGGCTTTGGCTGTCCATCTGGGAAGGTCCCCTCACCTCAGATTATGTTCCTCTCCATCTTAAATGTCCTGTTGTCTGATGGGCACTGGCAGTAAGTCCTTGCCAGGTTACTGTGTCCTCAGCTGGCAGGACCCTGTGTGCCTGGGCAACTGGCTCAGTCCTGGGGATGTGGGGAAAACAAGCAGTGAGTGCAGAACTTGAGGCTAAAGAGCCCAGTCTGTGCTGTCTCCTGTGAGCTGGCAGCAGAGCTGGAGCATCATAAGATGCAACTCCATGAATCTGTTTCTGGGTTTAAAAGACTGGTCCTACAGAGCATAGTGAACCACCACTCCCAGTGGTCAGTAGCCAGCCACTTTGTGAGGAGCAATTGTGTCGTGGGAGAAGTCTGATCACAGTCTACAGAAGACATCCACAAGTCCACAGTGTGTGGGAAGTGCTGACTACACCTTTATTCTTCATGGTTTCCTGAGTTGTGTACTCAAATTGTCCTTGTCTGGACATAGACATGCTCTCATGGCCAACCAAATGGGCTTTTTTGTATTTAATTTTAAAATCCAATCAGGTTGTGGTTGCTTTTCTGTGAGACAAGATGTCTGTGACAATGTGCCAATAGCCTCTATGGATGGCTGGATTTGAATGTTCCTTTACTGGCCAAGCTCTTCACACCTTTCTCCCATGCAAAGATAAAAAACATTTATTTGGAAAGTGATTTTTCTGTGGCAGCCTCATGACAACCCTTTCCATTTCCCTAAATCCCCACTACTTCATTACAAATAAAACACCTGCTTGGTAAGGAGCAAAGCCCAAAAATATGATTGGGAGAATCTGGCTGGCAAAATTGTTCAAAGGAAAACTTTATTTCCTGCAAGAGCCAACATGATCTCCGTGTGTGTGGAAATGAACAGAGACAGGGCACAGGAGGTAACAGAATGTGTGAAGAGGGAAACATAGAAACAGTGTGTGAAGCAAACAGCAAAACCCAACCATTTCCACGGGTGCTACCATGGCCATTCAGAGTCGGACTGCAATGACCTGGGTGCCACTTGACCTTTTCCATTGTGTAAAAATTACTTTGGGATGTTGTATGAGGCCAGCTGTGTGTGTTGGAGCAGAGCTCCAATTCCCTGGCTGTGCTGGGCTGTTTTGGCTCTGCTGTGCTCTGCACACACTCCAGGACTGAGAACAGTGAGGGTCACAATTAAGACTGCTCAGGAGTGGACCTTCAGTGTAGGAGACCACAAGCCTCCATTAACAATGTCCATTTTAAATTGACCAACAGATGGCACCATCAGTCTCCTTTTCTCCTGTGGCTCAGGAACAACTCCTAATGCAAACCCTTGTCCGGACCTCTCTGCTGCTAAATCCAGTAATTGCCTTCTAATTAATATTTCATTCAAATTCCTAGTGTCTTAGAATAGCGCTTAAAATCTGTGCATGCTTACATGTGCAGTGAAACAAATTATAAGGATACATATTCATAATTTAACCTGTAATGTTCCTCCTAGTGTATTAAATGACTCTTGATTTTCAAGGGGTTTCTAAGTCAATGCTGAATTTGAATAATTTAGGTAGAAAAGGCACAGATGCATACAATAGTGAAGAGGTAAAATGCGGTTTGAAAATTAGTGTAACAAGGTAAATTACATGAAAAGCATACTGCACTGATTTCTGAAACTCTACCTTTCTCTTCTTTCAGATTTACAGTAAGATTTTGTTGTATTCTGCAGCTTTAAGATACATCCTCAGGATCTGTAGAGAACCCATCAACTGATAAAAATAATGACATAGCAGCTACCTTCTCCTGTGTTATCTGAATTGCTAATTAGATTTTCAGAATGAGACACTGCTGAGAATGTGTCAGGGATAAGAGCTGCCCGGACACGGAGAAAGCAAAAAGTCATGAGGAAGGAAAGTTAAACACCGAATTTAAAGGAACCATTATATACTTTTGAAGGGGTGGATGCTAAGCCATGCAGACATCCAGCTTTGATTAGCTAGTGTGAAAGAGAGAGAAAGCTGAGGCTGTGCTGTGTCTACCATCCTTGCAATGCAAAGAGTTTTTTCCTTCTGTTTACGTGGAGTTTCCTGTATTTCAGTTTGTGCTACTGAGGGGTGTTTGCCTCCATCACCTCATTTGTACATATTGATAATATCCCCCTTGAGCCTTCTGCAGCCTGAACAGTCCCAGCTCTCACAGCCTCTCTTCACAGGAGAGATGCTCCCGTCCTTTAGTCATCTTTCCTGGACTTGAGCCATATGTGGGGAGCACATATTTTTGTTCTGAAAGGCCAGCCATGGCATAAAGATGTTTATCAGTCTGAGTGCTTTGGAGAGCCCAAGGTTGTCCTCCTGCATATGATCCCTGTGTAACTTGTGCAAGGCACCTCTAAAATACTACTACTGAATTGCTTGCTTCACCAGTTGTTGACTGATTATGTACAAAAATATGTGACAAAATAAAATGTCAGTAAAATTTGGAACCAGGATTTTTTTTTCTTCATAGGAGAATAGCATTATTATTCAAAATTCTTTATGCTGACTGAGTACAAACACAAGCTTAACTTGCAGAGCACCAATGTAAACTCTGCTGTTAGGGTGCAAAAAGCAGAGAGAGGGTCTAGTAGCAAATGTAAAGTGACCTTCCTTTACACTCAAGGCTTTTTCCCCCTTTTTTCCTGAAGGTATTTTTATCACCACAGGTATTTCAGTTATGTTTTAATTAAGTTGTATGATTATAAGTGCCTGTCATTGAGGATATGTAGCTGGGTAATTAGAACGATAGTGTAAGGGATAATTAGAGAATATAAAAAGTAGTTAAAAATGAGTCTGTTGTGATGCAGTTGAATTCTGCACAGCTGCTTTGCTTTCCCCACGTCACTGAGTGCTTAAGTCACTGGCTTGCTGTCCATTCACACTACATTACTTTAAACTGGATTAGGGAAGAGTTTAAAGTGAAAGCTTAATAAGATGGAAATCCAGCAGGGATGTGAGTGGAGGGACAGCAACCAGAACACCATCCAAAGCCTCTCCTGGATCATAATGAAATGTGTTCCACGACAGACAAATCTTTCCTCAGCAGAAGTGAAATAAATGTATTGTTCCATAATAAATCCTGTTTAGAGATCCCCAAGGCCTTTGTCAACATGCTGCTTAAGCATATGCTCAAATCTAGTCTGATTTCATGAAGTACTTAATCTCTAGTCAGGCTGGGTTATGTGCAAGGAAAGGTTGAAAAATCAGAAACTGTTAAAAAATACCCACTTTATTAAGCTAAGGTTTGTTACCCCTTTGCCATCAATGCTTTGCTTAGATGGGGTTTAATTAAAACTTATAGATATTTTGTTTGACTTGGTTTTAAGCTGCTGGAAATCATCAGTAGTGTAGGAACAAATTATTCTTCATTTTAGGTCTGATTTCAAAGAGACAATGAAAGTTGATAGAATTTTTCCTCTAAGTCAATAGGGAGCAGCATCAGGCCTTTGCATTCTTAAAGGTTTTCCGGAAAGCCTTACATTTCCTTCAGCATGCACATAATTATAATTTGAGTCCCTAAGAACACCATTGAAGAAGTCCAAAAAAATCTAAACTTTTATGCAGAATTCTGAAATCTAGCACTTCTTAATTATGCTGCTCATGGAATATAAAGCTAAGGGTCAGAGCAAAAGCTTCAGGAAAAGAAACACCGTTTCTAGAATCTAGGAAAAAAAACCAACCCAATCTTTGCAACTCCCAGCATATTTTGTAGGTTTGTGAGGTGTCCTTGATTTTTATATCATAGTTTTTCTTTAATCAGACCTTTTGAAAAGGAAAGAAGCCAGCAGTTCTCCTGCATGCACTCCTTTATTTGAGAATATGTTGGGAGAAAAAAGGTGCAGCTGTTCCTGTTCCTCCAAATCTAAAGGAAAGTTTCTGAGTTAAGGACTTGCTTTGTAACCCTGGGAAGGCAGTGGTAGCTTTCTGATTAGCTTTGCTGGATCTTACATGAACCTCATCCCTGCTGATTTATGGTGAGTAGAGATAATTCTGTGGGATGCAAAATATTGTCTCTTAAATTGTGTACTGGAACCTCACTATAAATTTTTTGTCCAAGATGTTTCCCTTTCATAATTAAATTGCAGTGCCTAGTTTTATTGCTGTTCCCAGGGATAAATCTCTGATCTGAGAGCTTTCACACTCCATATCTTTATTGCTCTCATTTTTATTACAGGTAAGGGATTTTTTTTTTTTTTTACTATCTTCTTCATGATCTTGACAGAAACTTAACATATATTGGTCTGTTCCTTCTAATTTATTCATTGAGTGGAGAAACCTTATATTAATAAGCTTTTTACATACTGCCCCATATTCCTATTTTCTCTTCATCTTATGTACATCAGGTACCATCTGATTTTCTATATAATTTTTAAGCTTGTTGGTCTCTGTTCTTTAGGACACCCATTATACTGAGTGTATAACTGCTGTTAAAATTAAAGGAATGAGTATGACGTCATATATAGTAACAAAATCAAAAATTCTGGAAAGCAGAAGATCAGGCTTGTGTTTTAGTTATAGCAGCAAACCCTGAATCCCCCTTTTGGAATTGCTGTCCAAAATGTATAAGGTTTTCTTGAAAGACAGAGAGAACAATAAACTCTTTGGTTTAGGGTTTTTCCAGAGAACTTGAGTGGCTGAAACATTTGTGAAAATGCCAATGATAGCCTTGTCTTTAAAAATAAAATGTAGCTCCAGGTGCGAGAATTAGAAGATGAAAGCAATGCACAAGAATTATAAACAGCGTAAAATCTAATTGCAGCATTTAGCATTTATGCTGTAATGTCATAAATGTCAACCAGTGGTGCCTTCAGCAGAGATTAAATGGCTTCACTTCACCAGTGGGATGAGCATGAGTAGTAATAATTCCAGTTGTTCCTTGTGCACAGCTGTCCCAAATCTCTTTTGGCAGAGTCCTACCTTTGCTACCTTTGAAATTCTCCTTTTGGGATTTGTCAGAATGTTACCCAGGATTTATGTGAATTGGAGAGCCAAGGTGTTGCCATGGCAATCTCAGCTGTTTATAGCTTTTTTGATATACAAGTACCATTTGCTGTGGCACTGTTTCTAAAAATTTGACGATTTTTATTAGGAATGGATAAATATGTGATGGAGGGTGCTATCTTTCTGCTTTTACAGGAAAGGAAAGATCTTATTTTTCAAACGCTTTCGATGGTATAAACAAAGGCCAGAGTGAAGCCTGGATTGCACCTTGAGCCCTACAACTTTGTGCATTAAAGTATGGTAATGTTCAAGCGTGTCGTGCTCCTGGCCAGACTCTGTTGGTTTGGATCACATTTATGGAGCTGGAGACGCTCCCTCTGGTGGCTCTGGTGTCATTTGACATTTCTACATTTTTAAAAGCTGTTCTTGGTGTATTCTGGTGGATAAAACGCTGGCAAGTGTTGCTTTCAGATGATTTTGGGAATGCAGCAGTGTATTTCAATTTACATTCAGCCAGCAGTGATTAGTGAGCTCTGTTAAAGGTGCTTTGTCCATCATGCACAGACTTGATTACAAATTGACCTGCACATCTCAAACACAGATTTTGACCCCTGAAAATCAAGTTGACCATCTCTTGGCAGAGGTTGCTAACATTGCTGAAGTTTAAGAAAATATTATCTTGTCCATCCTAAAGAAGTTATATTTATTATATATCTTTTTTTCATCTTTTAGCAAAAAGAAAGCACTGTGTTTATTTTATGTTGTGAAATAAAGGGAGAAGAAGCTGCATATCTTTTTGATTTAGAATATGTTTGTCGCATTTTGTGATGGGGAAAAAATATTGTTTCTAAAAGAAAAAACAAAACCACCTAGATTTCAGCAATAAAGGCTCATCTCTGGTTTAAAGGGCTTTGGAGCTGAGGGTTTCATTCAGGACTACCTACATTATGGACTACCTACAACAGTGACAGGGCATTTAGGAATATATAGGGCTTGCAAGGAGGTTTTTCAGTATTTGGAAGTGGCAGTAGCATTTTCCTTTGCACTTTCCAAACAGTTGGATTCAGGATAATTAAAATATTGCCTCTATGAGGTGTAACTTTAAAAGTTTAACAGCTTATAGAACTCATAGGAGGGATATTTTCAGCGATATTCAAGTTAGTTTGAAAGAACTTTAATTTCATATGCAAGTGCAGGTGCTCTGGAAGCAGTTTCAGGGATCAGTTTTCTCTAATAAATGACAAAAACTCAATATCCAATGGTGCCCAACTTTTGGGATAGATAGCCTTTGTAATCAGTTCAGTCTCCCTCTTATGACTTGATTGTGATGATGTTAAAACTTTGATGGTGTCAACTTGTACTTTGTGGTAGCATTTATAAAACCAAGTATTTGAAGCCCCCTCCAAATCTGTAAGTCTTCTTTCCAGCTTTGTTCATAAATTTTGTGATTTGGGTGTTTTCCCTAAAGGCTCAACTTCTGGAATCGATAAATTGCACTGAGAACATTGTGTTTCATTCAAGTTAAATACTGTACGAATGCCTGGAGTCTGCAAAGGAGCTCTTTAAATACTGAATTGATTGTATTCTGTATTCAAAAGTCAGAAGTGAAAAGTCAAAGCTAAAGAATCACAAATTTCATGACATTGAAACTTGTCTAAGAGTTTTGGAAGCCAGGTTGCTGTTTTTCCTTGAATTTCAAAATAGTGAGATTCTGAACAACTAAACAACATCTGCTGAAAATAAAAATATGTTATGTTTTCAGTAACCAAGAAATTAACTGCTCCAGAAACTGTTCCAGCCAATTTAGAAGTGCTTGTTGACCAAAAATTAATTTCTTTCCTGTTTTTCATGAAATTCCATGCCTTTAATTTCAGTCTTAATGAATGTGTGGGGTTTTTTTTAATCTGTCAAGCAAGTGACAATATTCCAAATGTAGGATTTTCATGTGCTTGGTACTTTTAACTATGGCCATTCAGGTCTTGTTTCTGCTCCCTTTCCTGAGGGAAATTGGTCACTTGGTGATACTATTATGATTTGAGAAACTAAAATCTAATAGTCTTGAAAAGTCAATTTGTTTTTAAAGGTATTTTTGCGTTTCTTAGTGATAGAAACTTCCTTTTCATGTAGCAAGAAATACATAATTCTTAATGTTCTGATTCAAACATTTAACTATCTTGTTAGATTTATTTAAAAAGCCATGCCATCTAACAGCGATGTGCAGTTTCAGTCTGTTTTCTTCTTTCTCTTGCAGTTTTCTTATTGTCCTGGGACAGCAGAATAATATTTCTTTTTTTTTTTTTTTTTTTTTTCAGAAAACATTGTTAGCCTGAGGTAACCTCTCCATTCCTGATGGTGAAGGGCCTTGAGGGGAAGCTGTAGCTGTGTCAGGAGCAGCTGAGGTCACTTGTTCTGTTCAGCCTGGAGGAGACTGAGGGGAGACCTCATTGCAGTTCCAACTTTTCATCAGGGGAAGAGGAGGGGCAGGCACTGATCTCCTTGTGGTGACCAGGGACAGGACTCCAGGGATTGGCCTGAAGTTGTCAGAGTTGAATATCAGGAAAGGCTCTTCACCCAGAGGGTGGCTGGGCACTGGAACAGGCTCCCCAGGGCAGTGGTGACAGCACCAAGACTCACAGAGTTCAGGAAGTGTTTGGACAATGCTCTCAGGCACAGGGTGAGACCCTTGGGATGTCCTGTGCAGGGCCAGGAGTTGGACTCTGTGATCCTTGTGTGTCTCTTCCAACTCAGCATATTCTGTGATTCTCTGATCATATCTGAGGCTCCTACCTCATGTTTTCAGTCTACTATTGATGTTAACAAATTTTGGCAAAATGTTAGATGTTTCAGATATGTTTACAATTTCCAGCTTAGCTTAACCTCAAGGAAAATATGGGCTGTTCCTGGAGAAAAGAGGCCATGCATTGATGCTGCTCTCTCAATCCTGTGGCTCTGTGGTCACCAGAGCCACCCGTGGGTCAAAATGAATTGTTTCTAGGCCAGGCCTAGAGGTGGCTAAATAAATTGAACATGTGGCCACAAGTTTCTTGTCAGTGATCAAAGAGTGACAAGAAGCAAGTAAGAGGGAGTTTTTGGGGATGCTGGCAGGGAGGAGGGCAGGGAGCTGGGGATTGCCTGGCTCATCATCAGCCAGTTGTTAGATTGAACCACAAATCTTTACAGGGTCAGGCCTCCTTGGTTCTGATTTACACACAAATTTACTTGGTTTTCAGAGCTTTGTGCACCATGGTAGGAGCAAAGATGAAAAGAGGGCTAGGGAAGCATCTCCAAGTGCAAACTTTCCCCTTGTGGACTATAACAGGAGATTGATTTTTATTATTCCTTTTTCTGTTATCTTTGCATTCTCACGTGGGGACTCAGTGAGGCTTGTGTAGCAAAAGAATAAATTGCTCTGAACTGATGGCCTATTGTGCCTCAAGAAGGAAGGGCAGTGTGGAGGAGGGATGAAGAGGAAAAAACTATTAAACAGCCTTGTGCCTCAGTCTTACATGAATTTTTCTTTTAGTATGCTGTAGGCAGCATGGAAATGCTTCCCTGATGCTCAGTGTATAACTATGGGCATGAAAGCAGCCTATAATTTAATTAAACAGGTTAACAAATTAATTCAGACTAACATTAGTGATTTAAACATTTAGCTTGGTTTTCCAGAAGACTCTTAGAGCACTTGTGGAAATAGAACTGTCTCTGTAGTTTCACGGATTGTAGAGACACTTCAGGTTCAATTTGGATTTAATAAGTCTTCCAGCAAAATGATAGCAGTAGAGCAGCAGAATTGCCTTACAAGGTGCCTTTCACTGATAACAAAGCAGAAGCAGCCCTGACTTGCCTTATATAGGGATGTTAAATTTCCTTGTCCTATAAAGAGCTCCAGATCTTCAGCCTCCATAGAAATCAATGTATACTTCCATTGCCTGACTACTCCTGTGAAAGCAGACCTCAGAGGGTAAAAAAATTATTGTCTATTATAGAGTTTTTCCTTATGTTTAGGCACTCAGAATCCATCTCACAATAAAAACAAGTCCAAACTGATCCACTGTGGAAACTTCCAGACTGGAAGAACATGTCTTTTGAGGTACCTGTTGCCTTTTTAAGATAATGTTCCTTCAAAAATTTTCCTTCAAAATATTCCTTCAAAACCTTTTCTTTTTAAAAGGAAAAAATATCCCAGTAACTGAAGTGTCATGTAGGTCACTAAAGAAATCCTTCTGGGTCATTGATACCTATGGCATTTTAAATTTGATGGTTCTCTACCTATTGTGGGAAATCTATAAAATATTTTTATATTTGTGAAGGTCCCCAAGCAAACATCTACCAGCCTTGCCCATGATACCTTTGTTGTTTTGCTTTTTCACCTAAGTCTGAGCCTACTCAGGGCAGCTGCCTAAAGGTACAGGTGAAGACCAAGATTATTTCTCTTCTATTGGCTTGTTGTAGTTGAGTATGAGGTTGATAAATTCAGCTTAGCAAGCAGGCTTTGCTTGTGCACTGCTGGGAAGAATCCACACTGAACTGCTCCATTGAAGACAAATATTTCCATAATATTTGGGCACTGCTATTAACAAGTGCCACACACAGCTCCTTCTGTTTCTTGTGATTTCAGTCAGAATTACCTGTACTCTCTTGTTCCCACGGTGCTTAATGCTGATTCAGAGTTTTCCTGGGGAATTCATTGTGGTCACAGATATTTGTGCATAACTTTTAAATCTATTTATGGCTGTGTCATGCTCTTAAAGTATTTGGAATTAATATCTGCTATTTGTTAAGTAGTGACTAACTCCAAAAACATTTTTGCTGTTGCATATCTAAGAGTTGCAAAGCAAATGAGAAAAAGTTTATATGTGTTGCCTTACAGAAAAATAAAAAGGGAGAATTTCAAATATTCTTTTCTACTACTGCTGATGAGTAACACATGTTCTGTGTTTTCAGAACTGCACTTCAGAAAAATAAGAAATCCTTGTCTTCTAAAAGTCACATGCTTTGATTTAATAAATAAGCAGAATGCACAGAACAAATCAGTAAAAACCCAAGTGCTGAGAGAACGTGCGAGGAGGTGAAATAACCCTTGTATAAGACTTGGATATTTAGTAGCAATTACATGCTGCATTAAGTAATTTATTAAGGCTCTTCTTTCATATCTAATGTCTGAAAACAACAGATCCAGGCCCTCGTGTAAAGCACGGAAGTGTGCACGTGCAGAATTACAGAGGCACTTTTTAGCTAGTCTAGACTTTCACTTATGAGTTTTACTGAATTTGAATTTTGGTGTTTGAAGGCTCAGTGGTAACTGATTTTTATTTTTTTGTCTTTAATAAGCTCTATGAGGAGACAGAATGAAGACTAAAAGAATATGACAAATGTGTCAAGAAGCTAAATATTTATTCCTAATAATCATGACTATATGCCTAAAACACTCTTCCACTGCTTCTCAGACTTATCCCTTATTCCTGAAGGGACATTTTTATACAGCATCTGTTACAGTAAATATTCTTCTCATTTCACTCCAGATAACTTTTTGCCTTGATTTAATCTGTTTATCAGAAGCTGATTAAAAAACCTAATTCTTCTTCAAATGCTGTGAGTCTGAAATTACCATTAGAAATTGCTTTTTATTTTTAAATCAAAATTGCTATTTGCATCATTTTTCTGTACTTTTTTTTCTCAGCACAAAAGAGATGAAGCTACAGGAGAGAATCCAGTAAAAGGCCACTTTGATTCAGGATCACCATTCTGTGATACTTTTGTGTCCTTGTTATGATTTGGACTAAACAAATCCTGCACAAATTCATATTTAATCAGTGCCACTGTAATTCTCTTGCCATCCTGCATGGTTTCAAGCACATTGATAGCAAAACTTGATTTTCTTTGTGGCATCTCTCGGACTTACCTGGCATATCCTCAAAAATATGAATGAGCTATTATTAGCATAATTTAGCTATTAGGATAATGGCAGCTTTTGGATCAGATCTCTGAAATTTGGTCACCTAGCATTAGTTACTTGATTGCAAAGGTAACAAATAATAGGTCAGCTGATTATTCTGAAATGGGCCTCAAAATGGTTGCTGAATAGAGCAAAACTATGTCTGCAATTACTTGTGTGTGTAAGATTTTGTATCAAAAAATATCCATGATGAAAGTCAGACCTTTTAAAAAAATTCTGTGAACTGGTAGGCTATTGCACTAGAAATGAGAGATCTTTAATCCAGAGTATTGTATGGAGAAGAGCCAGTATAACTCACCCTGTCAAGCATTCTAATTTGCAGGTTCCTGTTCTATTATTATTAAGGGATAGGAGTAATAAATAGAAGGATAGCATTCCATGAAGAAGATAAAAGTGATATATTCATTCTTCTACTTCTTCTATACCTTCTCCTTGATTTATTTCTTTTTTTTTGAGAGAGATTGTTAGTGTTGATCACCCTCTAGTTCAGAGTTGATAAAATAATAAAGATAATAGTGTTCCCATAGGTGCTATTACTACTTCCATATCATAGACATCACTAAAGAATTCCACCTCTTTTTTTTTGCCCCATAAATATTCTTTAAGACACAGGGATCTTGGAGTAGAGAGAGTAAAGAGAGAGGGAGGAGGTTGACCAGTGCTACTTTACTTTTGTTTAAGTGTTTTGCATACCTCCAGTTTGCTCAAAGATGATTGAGAGGAAGAGATATCGGGTACTGACTGAGAAAATAGAGATTGGTAACATTTTCAGATGTACTGTGCGTGTTTATAATTGAGAAGGAAGGGCAGGTATAATCTTAGACTAAGATTTTGATGTATGAAGATATTTGAGGCACCAAGGCTGATACTGAGTTATATAAACATGCTGTGCATACAAGGGCTCATTATACAATATGGAAACAATCTCTTGAAAGACATACATGGTGCCGAATTCTAAGATCCCATTTTATATTCAGTATTTTCACTACAGTGAAAATATTTATTTTCTACATCCAATCTCCTGATTTCATACCAACAGCTCAGCACCCTGCAAGTCACATCACTATTTCCAGTTTCTGGTCTTATCATGATGAAAACTCCCTCAAATTATTCAGGTGATGGACAAAGAGAAAACAACAGGCTTTATTGGTAGTTATTCTCCACCAGATGAACATACAGCACGTTGGATAACTACCTACTCCTCCTAAATGAATATATTGAAAAAGTTATATTCACAATGTATTTTTTTGCCCTCCTCTGCTGACAAATTGTTTAGCTGGCTGCTCGTCATGGCAAGCTGTCAGCCATATGGATGCCATTCAGCCATTTTTCCTCCTCGGAATGCTGTTGAGCAGGGCCCACACAGCCAAATGTCCTCCAGTCCTGCGATGCAGAATGACTCAACACAGCCCAGAGAAAGGCCACAATTTTCTCAAGTGGCAGCAGGCACCTGTGTCTCTGCTTTACTCATCTTCCTGTCAAAAAAAAAAAAAAAAAAGAGAAATTCCAAAGAACCATCATGTACATAAATTTAAGTTCTTTCTGCAGGGCTGCGCAGTTGCTGTCTGCTTCACTGATGTGGCTTTGCAGCTGTAACAGATGAGTAATATTAGATAAGATGGATGTAAAAATAAAATAAGAAGAGAATGGCAGTTTGCAATAACCTTGGTCATGTTGCAACACGGAGGGGAAAAATAAAACATGCGTAAGTTGTCAGCTGGTGTGGAGACACTGTTATTAAAATAGAAATAGTATAGAAAAATCATGGCTCAGATGAGCTACTAAGAGGCTAAGAAGCCATTAAAATGTGCAGTTTTATTACACTAAATGTTAGTTTACCATTAGACTTCCTAAGAGTAATAGCTGCTAACCAGCAAAATCTTCATAGGAATGTTTTCCTAAATGTGTCATCATTGGCTTAGTTATGCAGAAATGGCCAGGGAACTAACAGGCTGCTCATGATGGCTTTTTAAAGTTTGAAGAAGGGAACAAAGGCACTCTGTCCCTTTTATTTTGATGTATGGTCTTGGGTGCTTAGAGATTTAGATCCTGGAGGACAAAGGGAAAGGAGTTGTGTAAAAATGGAATGTAATTTTGAATTTTCTCATTAGATTGACATTTTCTAACAAGGTCCAATGCAAAGAGAAACCAACCCCAGTTTGGTCCCTAATCCTGGATCACATGGTTGGTCTAAACCCTCTTTGGGTTTTGGCCATCCATTGGCCTCCCTCATGACAATAAGAATATTTTAAACTATTCCAAATGATCACAGTTTTGCTTAGCTGCCCACACTTTGCCATGGTTACGTGAAGAAGTAACTCCATGACACATGGTTGGCATTTCCTGCATTTGTTTGTTTGTTCAGCTCTGGGAAGGTTATCAGTGATCTTCATGTGAGAGAGGAGGCTTGAGTTTACATCCCTCCAGCCCCCAGGCTGTTAATTTTAACCTAGAGTTTGCACATGGGATGAGTTTGGGGTGGTACAAGGGGGATGTGCTACCAAACAGCAGGTGAAGGTGGCTTCACTGCCATGGGAACCAGATCTGTGGGGAAGGGGGCACAGAGCTCTGTTGTGTGGTAGCTGTATTTATTTTCAAAATTGTTTGTGGCATGGAAATGTCACCCCTGAAGGCTGTGGCTCAGAGAGGGCTGGCAGTGACCTTGGTTCAAAGCGTTTCCAGCTCTGCATTGGCCAGGATGACCCTCACTAAGTTCCTGGCTCAAATGTTTTCCTCTGGTAAGTCAGTATGTTGAAACTGGTGACCTTGTAGATATATACTTGACAGCAGTTTCATCCACTGGGTATTTCATTGGTGGAGCCTGCCTGAAAAACTAAGCAGATGGTTCTGGTTCTCATGAAAATTAAGATCAGATCAAAGGTTGAGCATCTTTGGTGTCCCCAGACCAAACTTGTATTTTCCTGTAGCTCCCAAACCAAAATGCTCTTCTGACCATATTTAGTCTGACCCTTTCAGTTTCTTGATGACTGGGATTTGGTGCAGGTAAGTTATAAACATCTCCACACTGCAATGTCTCAGTTGTGACTCAAGCATTGCAATAAAAGCTGCAAAGATTCAACTTAAGTGATGTTTTTATTTATGATTCTAATCAACCAAGAAGACTAAAATCAAGTATTAGTTCTAAACTTGCCTTGCATTTGCACTGATTTGATCATTTGTCTGTGTGGAAGTAGATTTCCTCTCTTGCAGCCATTAAAGATGTCAATTGCAAGCGAGTACAAAGCTCATATTTCCTAAGGGAAATATTCAATGGGAAATATTATGAACATTTAAAAAGAAATTATGAAATACAGTAGATGCCTTTTGCCTTTCTTTATAATTTAATTTTATTAGGCGATTGTGAATGGCCATTGAGAATCACCAATAAAAGAATTAACCATTGAAAGAGTATTAGCTTGACTTACTGCCCACCCAATTAATTCATTCAAAAGTGGATTCCACAAAAAATGTACTGAAAACATTGAAAAATAACATCAAATTTCTAAAACTTTAAAAAGTGTTCCTGAATTGCAACTTTCTTGCTCTGCTTCTACATCACAGGCAATGTTATATGTGATTAGTAAACAGACATATTGTGGTTACTGTATTTGTCCATTTTTTGAATTGACAACCTCTTAATACAAAAAAGAAAAGTGAGTCTTGCTGAGCTAATTTACCACTTAGCTCCCAAAGTTGTATGAGATGGGTATTGAAATAATGGCATTGAAGGAATGTTCTTTCCATCTGCAAGTGAGGCAGCTGCTGCCAAAACCTCAAAAATATCCCTTCAATAAACTTTGAGTCTACTTAATGACATTTCCCATTGATGCTGAGCTTTGGCCTATTACAAAAGCATGAACTGCTCAAGATGTTAAATTTTAAGTTATGTTTTGAGAATTTTAATAAATTTTATTAAAGTTAGACCTTAATGTATGTTGTCTTGCTTTAAATTTAATTCTAAATAAAACAGACAGACTTATTTTATAAGAAATATAAAAGAAGGCAACGTTTTTAAAAAAATTAATTTATGCAGCTTTTGGAATGTTGAATTATCTGATTTTGCACTTCATTACGTCTGCAGATTTCAAATGGCCTTGGATTGGGCTTTGTGTATTCCCTAAATCAGAATTTTCAGTGAGTATTTGTATCTATGAAAACACAGATAAAATCCTTGTTAACAGGAGGAAATTATTTTCAGGTTTTTAGTAGGGCTAATAAGACCACACTATTGCTTTCCAAGTTACATGGAAGAATTTTCCAGCCAAGGACACAACTGAAAGCTAAGGGCCTGTGGCAGAATTATTTGATTTTACTTGGCATTTGTTTAGCTGTAACGTGTATTGCTGAAGGCCATTTACTCTGACAAGAAATGTCAAATAAACCAGTAATAAATCAAAACAGGAGATGGAATACAGTTCTCTTTCCTCTTTTCATACTTTGGCAAGATAAGGAGGGATTTATAGACTACTGAAATTCGAAGGATTGCTCACATATGGAATAATATTATTTCATTGGGACAATTCTGTAAAGTTAAGCCTCTGGAAGTATTACAGAAGTTGTTCCTAATTACATATTTTAATGGTATCTAACTAGAAGTATGTACAGTCTTTTGTGTATGACCAGCAATAATTAATTATTTTAAATGAGCATTTCTCCCCCTTCTCTAGTTCTATAGTGCAGTAAAACATGTGGCATGAGAAGATTTATATATCTGATGCACGTGCCTTTTAAAATATGGTACATTTCCTTGCTATAGATAGACCTTAAAACTGAAATTCTGGTCAGTAAGTGGACTAACATTTATAAACCCTGAAGCTTATTGGTGGCTGCACTGGATGATGGCCACTTTACATCAAGGACAATTAATTTTTTTGATAACTACATGTATTTTTTTGAAAATTACTTCTTATCTGTTGTTTAGCAAAATAAATCTGTACATCCAAGGACTAGAATAACTATTTAGAAGTGGACTTTGTTTCAAATCTCTCTTTACCAAGAAGGCTGTGAGATTCAGTACAAGATAATTCACAGCTTTCACAATATCTCATTCATAAGGAGCAGCGTCCATATCAAGTTAGAAAAGACAAAGGAAAATGTATGCCATGGTTTCACAACTGCTTAAAAATCATCAGCATTTTTAATCTGCTGATAAGATCCTGAATAGTTAAAAACCAGAGAGGAAGGATTAATGCTGGTGGAACAGTTCAAACAAAGGTAAGAAGTTTTGGAAGTGAAAAGTCATCCCAGTCTCTAAGCAGAGAAAAATGTCAACTTTATTTAAAATGCAAAACTAAAGAGAATCCTTTAAAATGTGTTGATGTAGTATAAAACTCCATGGGAGCTTTGACTCATTGGTGTATTTTAATGGTGTTTGGGGTTTTTTTACACCAAAAAAAAAGGGAAATGCACGGTAGTGTAATACAGTGTTTGAGTGTTGGAAGGAATAGAAAATTGAAGTCATATTTAGATGGATATAGAATAATAGACTTTACAAATGTCAATTAATAATATCATGTCAGTTTTTATATAGTAGTTTGTTCTGTTTTTTGGGCACTTACTCTTCACTAAGCAATATTTTTTTACCTCAGCTTGTTACCTATTTCTGTGTTGATTCATTCATATAGTCTTCTAAATAATTTTTTAATTAAGTAATTTTTGTTTAAAATCGCTGATTAGCGGGGGCAAAAAACCCCAAGAAAACATTTTATTTCTAAAAAGCCAGTTCTGTTAATACATAGTTTTCATCATATATTTCCATTTGTTTTTAATTACTAAGTACATTTTCTTGAAAATTGTGAACCTTTGTGGGTTAAAGGTTTCTCTGCTCCTGCTGCTTATTTCTTTCACACAGACATCCTTCCCTGCTTCTGGCGACCAGACTATCTTTAGAGCAGCACATGGTAACTCTGCACACTCTGAATGCTGGCTTCAGTGAGAAACAAGAAGCTTTTGAACAACAAAAGCCTGGATCAAATCCTGAGGTGGGTTAAACTGATTTAGTTCTGACTTGGGCCAGACATTCTGGTTACCCCTATCTGAGTATCTTATCTGTGAACAGCTTCACATAAAGGTCTGCAAAAACCAGCAAGAGGTGAAAACTGAAATTACATAGTGGCACAATCTCTGTAAATAATAAAATTTCAAGCTTGCCATACAGCATTCCTTTGGCTTTTGTGGTCAGCTTTGTACATATATTATAAATATAATGAGCATGCAAGATGGGTTTCAATGAGAGCAGTATCTGTGTTGCATGAATTAACAGCAGTTTTATCAGGACTGGATGAAGTCTTCATCTAAACAGAAATGCTGCTCAGCTGCACAGTTGTCATATGTGAGGGAAAAATGTATTTTACTCAACAGTGCTAGTAAGGCTGGAAGGGAGAATTAAAGCATCTTCATTCATCTATAAGTTCTATAAATAATATTTTCCACTTTATGAATGGTTTGTCTTCCATTTCAGACTTTAAGATAGCATTATTACAGAACAAGCTGTCTCCCCCCCCCCCCCCCCCCCCAAAAAAAAGGCAGGAAAACATATTCTGCTCTAGATCTTTCTTTTGAATGTATTCCTTCCTGAGGAACTGTGCTAATGTAGTATAATTTTCAGGATGAAACGTTAGGCAGTGTTAGGCAGCCAGCTTCCCAACTTGCTCCCATTGCTGTGGCACAGATTTCATCCCTGTTTCTTTCAAGCTGTTTGTGGGACAATCCTGTGGCCTGGATTGGGATGCTGCCTGTGTTAAAATAAAGCAGAAGAGATGATTTGAAATTGTCACCTCACCAAATACTACCCTGCCACAAAGTTACCATGCTTCAGTGGGAATCTCATGTACCAAAACAGTCCCATTAAAGGATGAGTCGGGAGAGACCAGCCACATCGAGCTGTTTTATTCTTTACCAGCATCCAGTTAATTTGTATCAAAAGCTGGCTAGATATCCAGGAGTGTCGAGAGCCCTGTATGCTAATTGCTTTGAAAAATGAATGCATCAGAGCCACTGGGGCATTTCTGTTGTGGTTTTAGATTATTCATATAAATTATGAGGTTATCAAATGTGAATGTGAAATTGTCAGGCATATGCTCAAATACCATCTTCCTAAGATGTGCAATTACTCAGGGTGTCATCTCAGTCTTCAAGCAACCAGAAACTTCTGCTTCTACATAAAACATCATCAAGGTATTATAAAGCCTTTGGCAATAGAACACAATTAAAATACCTCAAGCAGTGAAACCCATTAATATAAAACAGGCGAAGTTCAGGAGGAATAGTTCGGGCGTGCCTCCTTGACAGTGACAGGAGCACAGAGCCCTTGCGGATTAAATCACCCTGCTGAGAAGCCAGGATCTCTGCATTGTAATGTCTCCACTGCAGTGCCAGGGCTGCTACCCTCAAAGATAATTTGGACACCTCTGTGCCATGCCTTGGTGCCTACAGGCAGGGATGGTCCTTCTTTTGTAAGTTCAAATCACACCGAGGCAGGAATAGTCCAGCATAAGGCAGATGTTTATGTTACCAGCTTCATCTGCAGCTGGGTTACACTGTCCTGTTCTCCTCCTGACTCCCTCTGGTCCTGTGGCTGAGTCCTTACAGCCCATCCTTAAGAGCACAACCAGTTTGAGCAGCTTGGATGCAAGATGCCTTTGCTTGGGAGCTCAGTGAAGTTATTATGGGGCCAAACCTGCTCCAATGTGTTCTGCAGGACCAATCAAACCAAGGAAACATCCCCTCAGCCCACAATTAATCATATCCTTTGAGATCAAGAATTCACTGTCAACACGCTGAGTTACAAAAACAAATTATACAGGCGGCTTCTTAGCACTTATGCAGTGCTTTTATAGTAAACCTGTAATGTTTTCATCTTTTCAGCATGAAAAGAATAAGATACACTGCACCATAGTCAATCATCTTTCCTTGTAGACAGTTTGCTAAATTATCTTTATAGGTGTTTTTTGAAAATAATAGTTAAAAGAGTTCAGAATAGTTGCATAGAAAAATTATGTGCTGGAAACTTTCACTTCAGTGTTACTGCATTTACACAATGCAGAGTTTACATTATGCACATAAAGAAAACATCTGTATTCTTTAATTTTAGAAGCTTTAATAAACACCAGCTTTGAACCATGACTCCCTCTATCTGTACAGTCCCCGTATACACAACTGTGAGACATTTCCCCGTGCTACCTTTCTGATGTCCCACGTGGGACTTGACCCCAAATCAGTACCTCTGTGAAGATAGAGATGGGATCTGGGTACAGTTACTTTTAAACTCGACTGAAGTTTCCAGCTGTGAGGATTTCTGGATGGCAACATCCAATCACTGGAAAGAGAAAAATTTAATTCATGTAAGCATGTAAAGAGCTCTCAGATGAAAATCACTCTCAGTTATTGCTTTCATGGCCTCTCCTTGAAAAGATCATCAATTTTCACTGTTTTTATACATCATTACTGAGTTACTCATCTCTCAATTAGTGTACTGCAGCCTTAAAAAAAGGGTGGACCATGTATTTTATCCCACTGTCATCCCACCTGATGACACTCTACTTTTCAAGAGGGCAGCTTCTCTTCCCACCACAGCAGTCATGAAAAGGTAGAGCTATCAGTGGTGCAGTCCAGATGTACATCCTACAGTTTTTGCCAGGCAAGTAGAGCTACATACCCTTTTCTAGGGAAATTTTATCTTCTAACTTAGCATTAACTTCATTTTTTCTGCCTGGGGCCCTCTCTGCTGTGGGCAATCCAGTTATTTTTGAAAATAATCAATCTAGCAATAATAACTATACCCATAAAGCTTCACCGTGCTAGCCTCTGCCATTAACTGAAAAATATGTTTTTACATATAAAAGTGTGATTATCTGTACCAGGTATTTCAATGAAAGTTACATATAATATGTGCTATGCCTCCATTTCAGAAGTTTTTATGATTTGCTCAAGTACTTAGGACCTCTGGCATTATTTATTAGCTGGTTAAAATTCATAAGTGTCATTTCCTTTAAGTGGTTACAAACTTTGTCAATAATACCTGTACAACCATCACCATAGATATTACACACCAGATGACACTTGCCAAAATCATCTTGCCCCCTGTACTGTCACCTGGCATGCTGCAGGCTCCAGACTTGCCCTATAGTGAATGCTCTGGAAACTGCCTCTTCCATCATCATTCCTTGTGCCCTTGACTGAGGGCTCATCTCACCAGTCATTCCCTGCAAACTGCTTTTTTGTAGTCACTGTAGAGATTTTGGCTCTCTTAAATTCATCAGGTAATTCCTCCCATCCATTCCTACGTAAAAGCATTTTATTTGTGAAGCGTGCTAAATAAGCAGTATAATAAAGAAATGTTTGAAAAAATATGGCAAGGATTTGAATGGCTCAAACCTTCTCTCATGATTTGTATGCAATCTATGTGGGAAATGGCATTTACAGCTTCACTGAAGAAGCTTTCTGTTTGCTCAAAGGCTCTCACTGTCCTAAAATAAACTCAAGGAAAGAAGCTGATCCTCCAGCACATTTCTAGAAATCTGGGTTTGTTATGCTCCTGTGTCTTCTTCATCATGTACCACTGCTTCACAGAGCCCTTGTCTTACAGGTTTCATCTTCAGAGCTGGAGACCAGACTGCCTGTAGCAATGGAATTCCCTGCATCCTAACCTGGTCAGGGGCAGAGGTAAGGAGGAGGGGAAAATGCTTCTGGCTAATCTCTGTGAATTATAAACTTTTTTTGTAACATTCCGACTGAAATCTGTTGCTTTGGTTAGAATTTGTTTTGAGTGCATAAAAAAGCAATTACTATAATGCTTAGATTTGTGAAAGTGAATAGAAAACTGCCAAATATAGTTTAAAGTGTGTAATTTTAATTTTATGCTTGGATGATTTCAATTTTGTAGAAAAACTGATGCTTAGCAAGTACAGCAGAGAGTAGAGGATAAAGGACAGGGCATGAATGCTTTGTCATTTATGTCCTGGATCCTACATGGAGGATGACTCCAAGCCCTGAACTGCATTTAGCTGGACAAGAACTGTTTGGAAATGTGTAATGGCCAAACAGATGCCCACGACAGGGCAGCATTAAATATCTTATCTCGGGAGAGCATTAAACACACAAGTATTTACAGGACCTGTGCCCTAGGAGGCCTCTAGCTGGAGGAATGTTTGATCAAAGTAGCCCCTTGCCAGCTTCTTTTCAGGTGCTGTTCACACAGGCAGGGAGCAAGTGGGGTGTGCATGTGAACCAAATCTTTGCTTCACTCACAAGCCAGGCATGTTCCAGCAGACCCTTGGAATCATTACATGCACTGAGAAAATCCATGGCAAATCAGACTTGCTGTGTGTTAACAACAGGCATGGACATAGCTCATGAAAGAGGGCACTTAGGGCCCTGAGTGGCCCTGTGTTGGCAAAAGCCAGTCCATAGAGGGCTGCGTGTGAGAGGTATTGGTTACTTTATACTCCTCCCCATATAAAAAGGCAGCTGTGTTGTTGTGCTCCCAAAAGACAGCCGAGTTCTTATGAGTTGGAAAAATCAGCTGTGAAATGACTGAGAAAAATTTAGTTGTGTTTCCCAAAGGCAAAAATAGAGGTGTGCTTATACAGTGTGCTTAAAGACTGACTGAATCCAGCTCTTTGCAAGACTTGCTGCTGCTATATGGAACCAGCACCAGAGTTGCACTTTCACGAGGAATTCTGTTGTTGGAGGGAACGTTTCGTTCCTTTAAGAGATGTTTTCTTATTATTAGGTTATCATTGACTAGGTTATGATCAGCTGTATGAAAACACAGCCTGTGGTATGGCAGGCAAGGTAGAAAATTGTGCTCTTTTCCCCACAAACAGACAGCTCCTGTCACTGTCATCGGGTAAGGCACACGCACACCACAGGGAGGCAAAATTCCTGAGCAAATCTTGAATCTGCAGTTGATGTTCTGCTTAACTTTTTAGAAGATTCCTCACATCTCCTGGATTCAGTAAAACAGAGAGTGATAACATGTGATAGACTTTGATCTTGTGGATTTAAATGCTTTTTGTTCCACCAAATCCTTTAATATCTTCTTTGTTTTATGCAGTAAATATACTACCTAACTTCTTTACTACCTGACTTCTTTAAAACCACAGCCAGCTGACTGGTTATTCCTGCCAGTGTTAGTCACTTGCCTGACTTATGACTTATTACTCTTCTGTCTGATCTCCTCATATGCACCACTTTACCTGAATTCCTCTTCTGAAATTGCCATTAGTGCTTAGGTAATAAAAGCACAGCATCCTGTACATACTTCAGTACTTCACATCACTCAAGAATCTACCTGTCAGGATTGTCATTCTTTTAAGTAGCTTTCCTACAGATAAAATTAGCAACATGATAGAGGCTTTTATCAGCAATTAGCTTATTGTAGAACATATTTCATATACCAAGAATTGTGCTGTGTGCCATTTTGGACTGGTATTGTGGTTTCATAACATCCTGGCAGCATGTGGGCACTGCAGTGAGAAGCACACGATTCTGACTTTGTGCTGGAATCAGAGCCAGGTCCAGTAGAGTTGCAGAGATGAGCTGATGGGCAAAGCAGAAACTGTGAGAGACTGGACAATTAATGACTCAAAATATTCTGGACTTCATTGAGAGCTATAAAAATTCTTAAATCTGCAGGTAAATTTTAATTCATCTTCCTTGTCCATAAACGTGTTTGTAGGCCTAAAGTTTTTTGTCTGGCAGAGTTGTTTGGTTCCAAGTGTCCTCTTACCCAGTACCAGGAAAGTAACGAGTGGCACAGTACCAAACACAACTCTGCTGCTTTCGTGATGTTACTGCTGCTCACGTAGCTTTTCCCAAATTAGCTTTTGACTAATTGCTGGGTCCCTGTAAGAAAATAACTGCTACTGCACAGAGCCTAATGCAGCTGCCAGGGAGTTTTGGTTCCTTTCCAGCTGAGATCCATGCCACTGCAGCTACCCAGCTCTTACCACCTGACCAACTTCAATCAGTTTGGGCAGAGTTGCTAAAGCTGCAGTCGAGCCTTTTTGTTTAGGGTAGATGAAGTCTCAGGTCCAAGTGTTTTTCATTGCTGAGAAAACCACCATGTTATCCACGTGCTTGTAAATTTCTATGCAATTATTTCCATAATTTCCTGTCTGCAGTATGACTAGTGTTAAGTCTTAGTTAATGAGATGAACATCAGCCTCTGTCCACAGGTATTAACTTTTTTTAGAAATATAAAGGCTTTCTTCCCTAAACATAGTTTAATTTTGTAACGAATAGTGATGCTTTATATAGTAAGTTTTTATGTGCTATTCTTCCTTTGTCTTGGCTAATCCATTGTATTGTCCATTTTGGGTTCCCACTCTACACTTCATGGAGACTTGTAGACCTCATCAGAAGGAACAAATAACACTGCCATGAGGGTTTTGAACACAAAGTCTAACACATCTTTTGACATAAGGCTGCTCACATCCTGAGATTCATTCCCTTCCTGCTGTCCCAGAGTCAAAACTTTTGGATTTAGGGATATCAAGGGAGCATTCCTGCCTGTTCCTCTTATTATCCATTTATGGACCTGTTGTCCATGATTGTGTGCAGCTGCTTTTTGAGCCTATTGATACTCTTTGTTAATCACAAACTCCCATGGTGAGTCTGGAATGGAAAAAATCAGCTTAAATACCATGGTTACACAGAGATAAGCAAGCTTTTTGAATGTTTTATAAAAGGGAATTTCTACCATAAATATATGTCAATAGTTTGACTTCTTAGTGTAGCAGATATCTGCAAAAAACATGAAAAATAAGAAAAGCAGAGTGATACTTCTCTGTCATAAGACACTGAAACACAAGAAAGGCAGAAGTGGGCCAGATAAAGGTATTGCAAATCATGGACTTCATCCAGTCATCTCTTTCCAAACTTAACCTTGCTGCTTAAAGTGGATGATAAACAGAGGGAACACCTATAACACTGCTACTTTTCCAGCACTTTTCCAAAGGTTTCAGTGTTTTGGAATTCAAAGATCCCAAAGTCTTTGGGTTTAATAGAAACTTGCTGTAATTTTCCTTAGCAAAGTTACCTAATTGCTTTTTGAATCCCACAGCTTCCAAAATACTTTGTGACAGCCTATTCCCTTCACAGGAATTCTGAAGTTCTGATATTTGCACGGAGTTGCTGTGAGCACCTTGTGTGCACGTGGTGAACTGCACAGATAAATCCATAGCTATTTTGAGCAACAAATTCAAAGTGTGTTTATGAGCTGTGAACAGAAAAGAGAGTTTGATTTGTTTTGATTTATTCATTTGAATTTTTAGTAGTGCTATTGGCATGATATGCATGGACCTGCTGCCTGTTCCTGACTATAATAATGAAACACAAACAAAAGAATGAATGGTATATGTAACCAGGCAAGTTATATAAGTTATGGGCTTACATAGTTGCACATACATGTGGAATCAAAGATCATTTCTGTAGTCAGAGCAGCTTGTTTGGGTGGATCCAAAGCTATAGCAGCACATTAAACTTCTGAAAAAAAACAGTCTGGGTTCTGCTGAACTCTTGAAAAGTGATGTTTTAAACAAGGCTTGCTTCCTGCTGCAGTCCATGGTGTGGTTTATCTAACAAAGCCAGGCCTGAGCCTTCAGTCTCAGCACTGAACTGGAGCCTGTTGAAAAAGATGGGCTGTTGGAGGAATGGGGAAGGTTTGTAAACAGCTGAAGTGGGGCCTTCTGGTTTTAATGTGTTCCATAACCAGTTCAAACAGGGCAACAACTGAAAACCCCAGATGTCAGAGTTACACAACAGCTCCTTCAGGAAAGCAACTTCAAGTTTTCAGTGGGCTTTATTATAAAGAGCATGCATGAAATGTTCACCCACAGGTAGTGAAGTGTTTGCTTTGCTAGCAATACTCACCCACCATCAACTCTCAGCTCATCCTTTTATAGGGGGAGAGAGGGATTTTCATTCCTAATGCATGTTTTTACATTACCCTTATGCTATTGTGCGTGGGTTGTGTATAGCAGACTTAATGCAGCAATTTGTAGACTTGCATCAATTTAGTGCCTTTTTTAGTTCTTAAAGAAATGCTATATTGAATGAAAGTTTGAGGCTTTTTTTCCACCTGTGCTAAGGTTGAGTACTTTGAATGAAAAAGGGTTTATTTTGAAACTTCTATAAGTTTGGCATTTTCTATTCATACATGTATCTTCACATCCCAGCAGTGTTCTATTATATCTAATCTATTTTGGCCACCTACCATAGGATGTGAGTAGCTCCATCCTAAAAGCAGCCATTTCTCCCCTCCTCTGAAGGGAGTCAAGACTGCAATCTCTTGTACTGAAGCTGTTTCAAGAACCTCACGTCAGCTGTCTTGTTTTAAACATTCAACATTTCTAACATTTTCTTATGGAGCTCTGAAAATTTAGTGTTTCTAGTGGTCAGGACTCTTCCACATGGCACTGGTTTTTGGCAGGGTGTTCTTTTTTGCCATGTTATGGGGCTATAACAGCACTGTTACTCATTTTGCTGTCCTGCAATGACTGAATTTAAAACCTTCAGTCTTTTTAAGCAGAAGGTTATTTTCATCCTGAAAAATGGCTTAAAAGAACCAAGAGTGACCCTCTTCAAACTGCCTGGAAGGGTTTGGCACAGTCAGGGCTTAGCTGAGCACTCTCTCACCTCCCCTGCTTTGTATTTCTCACTGGCTTTTCTTTCTTCCTCTTTGACTCTGTCATTTATCATCAGCATGCTAATGTGTTCCCATCTGTGCTGAGGACTTTATCCCGGTGTTCCCACGTGATTAGAGTAAAAAGGACAAAAGTTATTCAAGGTGTTCCATCTCTCATTCTTGCACTTCAGTATTTACCCTTACCTGTCCTCTGCCTCACTAAATAAATACTAGTGCTGACCTCTAAATAACTTATCCACCAGCAAAAATGTTCTGATAACTGTCTGGGATTGCTGACTCATCTCCACTGGAGTGCTGTAAGAGGATTTTAATAGGTTTATTTTTCCTATCAGTGCTTGGTCAGTAAGGCTTGACGCAATATTCCTGTTAATGAGGTGTCTGACTGTTTCATAGACTTTGTTTTTCATATTGTACTCAGTGTAATACCCTAAAAAATGAGAAGACACATCAGATGCTGATTAGAACTTATAATAGTTTCTTATACATTTATTATTTATGGCAATAATCTTATAATCTTACCTTATTTTACCAGAGAACATGAAAAATATTAAGAAATACGAGTTCTGTTTCCAGAAGTCTGAGGAACAGTTCATTGAATGATGATTTCTTAGGTGACTTTTCACCTTCCATGTTTGATCAGTGGCCTGAATTCAGAGAGGGAAGAGCAGAAGAACCTAAAAGCTGTCCCTAGCTAGCAACAAACCTTGATGTAACAGCACAGGAGAAAAACAAATAGCTGTGGCCTCTTCCTGCAGTGCTTAAGCAGGTGAGGAGGGTGCAGTAATTCCTCCAGAGGCTTTCTGAGCACTTTGTTGCTGTGAGGCCATTCACTGGGAATCTCCACAGTTTACTGGGTCCTACTCCATGCCCATACATCAAAAAGAAGCAAAAAGAAGCAGGGTGAAACCTCCCCTGGAGATTTCATGGCACAAAGTCAGAAAGAGCCTCTGTAACCCATTAAAACTTCACATTTTTACTGTAATGAAAGGGCTCCTATGTATTGCAGGGTCAAAAACTTGTACTGTGTCATCAACAAAATCCTACCCATTGAACTGAAAATGTCACTCATGGGGGAACTGAGTTTGAGTTGGTGTCAGTTATCCAGGGATGCTGCAGAGGCTGATGCAGAGTTGCAGAGGGGGTGATGCAGTTCCATGTGTTTAATGTCTCAATACCTTGTGTGTTTAGAATAAAATCATCACTTTGTAGTTGCAGAGATGAGAAGCTGTTAATCAGCCTCTAGCACAGCCCAAAATGTGAGCCTGGGTGAGGAGCACCTAAGTTATCCTGGCTACTACTAGGAAAATCACAAATGCTTTACCTGTTTTCAACAAATTTTAGTTATTCCATCATTTCTGTTCCCTACTTCAAATTGGAGCTAATGTAGCATAGGTAATAAAATTTAAAAGCAAGCTCATTTTTCTTCCTAATAAGACCAATCATTTTTCTGTATAGAGTTGCCTTCAGTGTCCTTGATGCAGCAAATGTGAAATGTTTCTTTTGCACAGCTGGGTTTAGCTCAGCACTGTGGTATCCTGATGGTTGGTGCTTTAGCCTGGTGGTCAGAACCCTCTTCTCTGGAGACTTGTGACAGCAGATGATGCTGGTGGAAGCCTAAAAGGATTGAGAAATGTGATGAATTTCCCATTCTCTTCCCTCCCATACTATGTCTTTTCCCCAGGATTCCTGGTGGGTGAAAGGCTGTAGTGCAGGAAGAAATAGATTAGTGCACTACATTTTATTCCACAGGCTCTGTTGGCAACGTCCAAATAGTCTCTACATGAAATTTAACCAGACATTCTTGATCTAACTGAAGTGGCAGAATTTCTTTGCTGGAATAGAGATACAAGGAGGCTCTAATTCACTTTTGGTTTTGGACAGCAAGTTCCTCTTCATGCCGGGGCAATGTAAATGCTCCAGCAGGTTTTGAGTGCACAGTCCTTATACTGAGTGTGTCCTCTTCCATCCTTTTTCAGATGGGAGGATCCTACACCAGGGCAGATAAACTGAGTTTGTTGTTATTACATAGTTTTCTGATGACTCCATGATTTATCATGAGCTTTCTCTCATAGCTTTTCTTGTATGGAGAGAGCTGTTTAGTATAACTGCAGGAATGACTGGATCGTGGTAAGGAGCACGTAGAGCTTGTGCCAAAGGGAATTATGAAAGAATTGGCTTTTCCAAGAGCTCCAAAAGGTAGTGAGGACTTACCTGGCTCTGACTTTAAATAATGTAATTCTTGTCTTTTGTAATAATTTTCTGATAAGTTACAGCCTCGTTCAGTTAGTGTGGTAAGCAGTCCTGCTTTGTGAACTCTGTATTATTTGAAGGTTCAACTTTCATCTAAATTATGCCAAATACATGAAAATAGCATCCTCTCCTCATCAGCATGTAGAAGGGTTTTTTTTCCATAATTTGTGTGAAATAAAAATAGAAGGTAAAAGAAGTGACAGAATTAATGTAGTACATAACTCTGGAGGCATCGCTATCTGGCAGAACATATCCTAATGAAATCATCATTCAAAGGAAACCTTCCTTCCAGTTACAGAATGAATCTGAAAATGATAGATTAATATCCTTAAAAGAAAAGTAGGTAAATAGACAGAAGGCATGATTGAATAAAATTCAGCTAAATTGGGTAGTTTGCATTTCATTTTGTACTTATAAATCCATGTTATAGATGCCTAGCAGAGACTTGGTGTTTTCTCTGTGCTTTCCATCACTAAGTCATCACTGTGGATTTCTCTGCTGCACTCCTGATTGATATCATATCACTGACTGTCCTGTGGCAAATACTCCCCAGCAATTTGGCATTGTCCTTATCACTCACTTTTAATCAGAGAAGATATTTTCTTCAGCGCCTTCTCTTATCCTCAGTAGGCTTTCTTAATCTTGCATAAATGTTACTGACAGCTGATTAAGGCCCAGTGTGGTTATAGATGTGTCCCTTTAAAAAGAAATAAATTATTGTAATGTACAATAAAACTTACTCATAGTTTCAATATTTAAGAGACTTTTTTATGATCACATTTGATGGGATCCATCAGGAATCAAGATCTATTTCAACCAAAGTGACTTTATCTACCTATGTCAAAGAAGACACAGACTCATTTTTGAATTCTGCCTTCTCCTGCAATTCAGGCTGCCTTATCAAGACTGAAATCAGACAATTTTCAGGTGTTTCCTGTAGCTGTTCAGAGAGGAATACTTTACTAGTTCCCCTTTCTGTGTCTTGTAGTTTCTGTGCTCCCAGAAAAATGCAGGTTTGCCTTGGGAGACTGAGGAGTCAGGATCAATTACTCCACAGCTCTACTGAACTCCAGGATTTAAGGTCACCATCTGAATTTCTCCTCCCATGATGAGCAACTTCCTCTTACCAAGCATGGAAAGGCATATTCAGTATGACTCTGGAACAAAGTGAGGTATTTCTATTTCCCTTGAGGAGCAGTGGTCATATAAGCCACTTAAAATAGCCCAGGTTTTGGTTTTTCATTCCAGAAAGAAACAAAATTATTCATGGCTAGCCTGAGTTATGAAAGATTTGCTTTGAAGGACAATAGAAAACGGCTGATGCAATTATACTGGAAATATTGAGGTAGGGCTATAGGATGAAAAGGAAATATAAAAGCAATTTAATTCATGGGTTTTGGAAGTTTTGCCCTTTATCTATTTAAGATCTATTTTTATTAGAATTTTGCAGCCTGGAGGCTAATTCATTTTTTAATGTATGTTTTTGTCTTTCAGAGTACTATTGATTTCAACAGCAGGTTGCATGACTGTGGTCTAGAAACATTAATTGGCATGCACAGTATTTACATTTCCTCTTCTAGAAACAAAAATGGCCTTTTATTAAAGCTCCTTGTTTGCTTTTGTTTTGAAAAATGTGCTAAATGCAGGCTGGTTCACTAATGAATTGTCCCATGGTCCTCAGAATTATGAAGTTTGTCCCACAAAAACCAAATAGTTTCCCCACAGGCATTATGTTCATTTTCCAGCCTGCTGGCTGAGCCAGAGGTGGGCTGAGCAGCTGCTTAGCACCACCTGCCTTGCTAGGAAAAAAGAATTCTCCACTCAGTGATGCTCTGTGGTGTTCACTAAGAGAATGTTCAAACCAGACCTAATCCTGAAGGTGGAAGCAGTAGTCATGTAAGAAACTGCTGGTTGATCTCATAAAGTGAATTTATCACCTCTCTGGTCCTGGAGTTTTCCACGTGTTACTATATTATTTAATTCTTACCTCGAGCCTGACCTATATTTCTGTGCTGCTGTTGCAAAATGCCACTTTTAGAGGTTCAGTGTATTCCAGGATTTCTTGGAGAAATCCACTGGTGGGTTTAGTTCTGTTTTTGAAATCAGGTGCCAGTGAGATTCAGACAAAGCTAAGCTTATCTTGCCTATTATGCAAAAGGGACTTCTATAGCTCAACCCTTGTCTTAGAAATATAGTATGAACCTCAAACACTAAGAAAAGAAAATTTGCTTCTACCAGTTTTACCAAAAATTTTTATTCTTGTCTCAAATCACACAACATTTGCTGGGTTTACACGTCTACTCTTTGAGTTACATGATTATTAGTTTTTACATTCCTTACTTTTAATTTAAAATGCAAATCAAATTTTGTTCCCACAGTTACTGAGGAAACATCAGAGCAGCATTTTCCAAATGATCCAACCCAAATAAAGCTCAAACCAGAATGAACCCAAAGGCTCAGAAGCCCTCAGAATTCAAACAAATTCAGATAGGCTCAATCATAAAAATAATTGTTTATAGCTCTCCATTTGTTTTGGAAGACATCACACCAAAAAAGTCTCCTGAGAGACTGAAATGAATTTTTTTTTGTGTGCACTAGATCTCACTGCCTAGGAGTGAACAACTGGCATATGTAATTGCACAGTGTACCTGAACTGTTTTTAAAAATAGGAGCCCTGTGAAACAGAGAGATAAAAGCTTGAATTAGCATGATTAACAGACAGTTCTATGTCAATTTTATTTGTGATGAATAATTCAGAGCATCCCAAGTCCCTCATCAGTCCCTCATAATCCACAGAATTGAACATAGGTCAGAGAACAAGCAACAAATTGCAAAACCCTCTTGAAAATGTCACATCATTTTGAGACCATCTAATCAAAATCATCCAAAAATGTATTGCAGTACCAAACCAAAGTGTTGGACTGCCAGAAATGAGAATCCTGCTGCATTTCACATCCTTCCCTCATGCCAGCATGGAAAGGTCACTCTGTTGATGCCTGTATGCTGCAGTCATCTCTTGTCCCTGGAGCTTCACTTCACTGGTGCTGCCTGACTGAACTGATCCATGTTTCTGAATCCCAGCCAACACAGGGATCACTCACTCCACTTGTTTAGCACGAGGGCAGTAAGCACAGTGTAACTGGAGTGTGGCTGAGTCCTGCTTTGACGGCCTCTGAGCACTGAGTGTCCTGCTGTGCCTGTTTGCTCCTTCAAGTGCCCACATCAGGCTAATTACTCACCCAGTGAGCTGTGCTGTCCCTGTTGCTCTGCAGAATGAGTAGAGCAGCATTCCCGACCATTCACTTCTCTTAAAAATTGATGTTTGCCATTGGACAAGACATTTTCCTCTTGTTGCATTTTGTACTCTTGCTCTGAAATGGGAATCTCTACCCAGAAGCTTCATGGTTTCCAACTTGGCAATTGTCTATGAAAAATGCTCACTGCTCTCAACAAATTTTAATTCTAACGATGTTTTAAGGATGCTCTAAACAGAGAAAGCCAATAAAACCCTACTTAAGGTGTCATTTGGACATTTCAAAAGCCAAATATATAGTGAGACAATCAGTAAGAGATGAGTTGGTGTGTGTCGGTGCTTAATTATATGCAGTGGATTAACTTCCTAATTTGACTAATTTAAAATTCATTATGTACAATCAGCTTTCTTATTTTTTTGAGAGGAAGCCATGAATGAATGCAACAACTTCATTCTCTTTAGCCCATTAAAAATACAAATTAATGAAGTTAGTACTAGTATTCATAGAACACCATTTCTATTCCTTGTATACAGAAATATAAAAATTACAATCATGTCTGAGCAACTTTCAGCTGTGCATGGTGATGTTTATATTCCCTTTAAAGAGATAAAGGTGGGAAGGGAAAGAGTTGGTTGAATTACTAAAACAGCTATATTTGTCTCTGTGAATGTTTTTGAGAAAACAGTTTCTCATATCTGATGGAATCATTATTGACATTTGCAAGGACTCTGGTGGAGCCTTTCACCTTTTTATCTGCAGAAAGTTCTGTCTTCTGTAAAGATTTATGTCCCCTTCATTCTGGAGCCATGGGAGCTCTGTGCTCACTCTGAGAAGGCAGAAACTTCATAGCAAACAGGCTTTGCTTCCAAGCAGTTTTCAGTATGGAGCATTAGCATTTCCATTATCCTGGAGTCATCTCCAGGCACTGGCCATGATAACAAGTGGGACACAAAACAAAACGACTCCTGGACCCTAAGAATGATTTTTGTATTGTTTATCTCTATAGATGCTATTCACAACAAGGAGAGTATCTTTGCCAAGGTTAACTAGTCCGAGAACAGAGAAATTACCTTTATAAATACTGCAACAAGCCTAAGGGACATTTTTTTCCTTACAGAGTATTAATTTTAAAATTAATCAAATCTCCTAGGAGTGCAATGCCACATGAAGTGATTTAAAGCATGTCAGAAGATGAACAGGAAAGTTACCATTACCATTTCATCTTTGCCATTGTTTCTGTTATGCCCAAACTTCACAGAATACAATAATGCATGTAAGAGGTCTGGCTGGCTGACGTCTGTCCATCCTGAGGCACAATGAAAGGGATCAAGAATAGAGCAGCTGCCTGAATTCTGAGCTGTCTTGTTTTTATAGGCTCTTACATAAGCCTTTTTTCCTTCTGATTCTGTATTTACCAAGTCAAGGGTCTATCTCATTGTTCCATTAGCGCAGTACCTGAATTTACAGCAAAGCAAGGAAATATGGCAATAAATCTTATTAGACGTTGTTGTATGTGGAACACAGCCTCCAAGGCTCTCCTAAGAGAGCTGCATCCCTCTCGAGCAAAGAGAATAAGATTATGTGCAACAAAAGAGAGCAACAAACTTATTTCAGAATGGTGATATCTAAACTGCACGGCAGGAATGCCATTCTTTGGGAAAGCGAGATTTTTCACATGATCAGAACCACTGACAGTATATGTGAGAAGAGGGGACAGAGCACTCCTGCCTTCATTCCTGTGTCTCTCTCCATGCTCCTGGCAGGAGCCTGAGTGGACCAAGGCTACAGGGGCTGCCCCACTGGTCTTAAACCCCACAGCCAATGAATTTCAAATGTTAGTCTGACTTGAGTACCGCTCATTTCTCATTTAAAGGGTCAATTTTCCCACAGTTCAGTCTGAAGAGAGAAGCTGCAGTGTTTTAAAAGCATGTTTCTTGCTTTGCTGTGGGTGAGGCACCTGGCTCATTTGTTCTTAATAAGTTGCAGTTCTGAATATTTCTGAGAACATTGGGATTGCCTCAGTGCTGCTTTATTTTTCTTTGTGTACCTGCTGGATCTGTGTCTTTAAGCACACCTGTCTGTCAGCCACATTGTGACTTATAATTAGGCTGACATTATTCATAACCCATTCAAGAGATACAGGTAGGCTTTCAGGTGCTTCTGTCCACCAGGTGAACATTCATTGGGACTGAAACCTCTTGGGCTTCCTCCTGGCTCTCAAGACGTTCAGCACTGGGCCAGCATGAGCTTCCTCAGCACTGTCAGGAATTAAATGTTTCTTGGCATGTGCAGGAGCTGAATGCTGGGCACCTGGAGAACTTTAAATTTGAAATAGGTACCTACTTAGGTTTAAGAGCCTTCTGAGCTGGGCAGCAGCTGAGCAGAAATTTTTAGTGTTACTGTTTGTAATTGCAGCTAACTTCTGCCTGGCTTGGATACCTCAATACCTTTTTAGGATCTGGCCCTAAGGATTTTTTTTTTTTTAACTTATGCATTAAATAATAAAGGGCAGGCAATTAAGAAGTCTTGCTTAACTGTCTCAGCCTCTTGAAGAGAGCTACAAATCAGCCTTGTTTCCTCCTCCTGAGAATCATTAGATCATTTGTTACAAGGGCACGGGGAGCCTCTGCAGTGTTTCATGGCAGAAAGTGCACAGGGCTGCTCTGTGGAGTGCTCTGTGCTCTTGTTTACAAACCAAGTGTGCTACACTGAGCATCCCAGCTGGATGTTTAGTTTGAAAAGCGATATGTCAGTCGCTATTTAATTAGGACCCCGCAGCCCACCTTTCTCAGATGCAGCAGCTTATTAAAGCATTCCCTGATTGGGAATATGCAGATGCCATTGGTGGAAGAAATAGCTGCCTTTAGTTAGAGTGAAAGGACTTTGCCACCTCTAGCCTGGACTTACTGCAACACATCTGGACCCCAGGGCTTAGGTGTAAGGACAGAGGAGACAAACAGGCTCCTATTCTCCTTCCAAGGAAAATGCTTTTGGAAGGGGTGTTGCTGTGCTCCCTGTCCCAGGAGAGGAAATTCTCTTCCACTGCTGCCTGTGTATCCTTCTCACACAGCTCTTCTCTGCAAGAATTTCAAGAACAGGTGAGCAACTTCTCTTTACTGCTCGCTTGTTTGGGCTGGGATTTGGGGGCAATAGGAAGCAAAAAAAAGTTGGTGTTTGGTGTCTCTGGGAGAGGCCTGCAAAGAATAAGCTGCTTCCAGTAAAAGAACATGGCAGTGTTGAAGGCCAGGCTGGATGAGGCTTTGAGCAGCCTGGTCTAGAGGGAGTGTCCCTCCCATGACAGAGGGGTGGAATAGATGATCTTCAATTTTCCAAGCCGTGCTATGATTCAGGTGGAGCCTTCTCTAATTTGGAAGGCAATTTGTACTTCTTTAAATTAAGGGAAGGAGGCTGCAAAGAGACTTCCCAGTAAGCTCTACCAAAATTGTAAAGATACCTCTAAAATAAGCTATAGTGTGCCATTCAAATGCCTGGGTTTATTCTTAGTGTTGTTAACCACTTCCTATTTCTCTATTGCTGCAAGCTTTGTAAAAACCAAAACCAAACCCTCAAACTCACCAAAAACTGATGGTGTTTATGTGAACTCTGGCACTGATACACTTGGAGAATTACCTATTTTATTTATACAGAACTACAGGGGCTATTCCAGAGCTCTTAGCCCATTTGTTATTTTGGCTCAAATGTACCTTTCCAGAGGTGATAATTCTCTGTCTCACTTTGAAATGTAAAAGATTACTTTAGAGGAAAGTGTTTAATTTTTTATTTCTTTGATAAAGTTTACACTAACAAAGTAAAACACTGAGTACTGTTTCATTGGACCCATCTCCTCCAGAACACTGTTGTATGTACTTTTAAGACAGGCACAGCATTTCTTCTAGATGTTAGAGATCATATGTGTGTGTATAGGGTTAAGGGCTGTTTAACTGGTGAGAAAATTCCATTACAGAAAAAGAAGATGGAGCTCAATCTTTGGCTCTCTTATCCCTGACTTTGGGAATATGATCTCTATTTGATGGTCTGATCTGGCTTTTGTACAAGCAAAATTCTCCTGCATTTCCCACCTCCTCTGGCTTTCTGAGAAGTGACAAATCATCATTGTGAGCAATATCTTCCTTTCTAAGTCCCTTTTTCCAGTTTCAGGATGCTGGTTTTGCTCACTTAAAGACCTTCTTTTTTTTTTTTTTTTTTTTTTTTTTTGTTAAGGCAATCACATCCTAAGCACAGAGATACCCACAGAGTAGGAAATAATCATGACAATGCATCTTGCTCCCTACAAGAAGCTAAACAAGTTGCATGACAGAAGCCCATGCCTGAATGACAAAAGTTCTGGCCATGATTTGAGCTAATTAAGCTCACAGTTTCTGTATGTCTAGCTCTAAGAGAAAAAGTGGTGATAGCTCACCATGGCCATTGTGAGAATTAGTGCAATCGTATATAAATATTTTACACATTTTACTATGCCACTATTTCTATTTACTATTTCACTAGGAACTAATTGCTTACTTTCCCACTGTGATGGGAAAGATGTTACAGAGAAAAGAGAAGAGCTGGCTAAGTGCTATTGATGGCTGCATTTTATTTACCAAGAGATGGGTAATACTCTAGAAGTATTTTTCTAGCCATTTCCTTCACCAAACACACAAGTCCTTTTGATGAGCAAAGAAGAGCTAATGAAAAGCCTACTACAACAAAATCATAAGAGCTATATGAAAAGAAACTGGGAAATCCTGAGAGTTTCAATTATTATAATAATCTAGAATGGAAGGAAATTATATTATTACTCTAATATACACTCTTGGCAAAAGGAGAAAAAAAATAAAACACACAATAAAATCCCAATCAAGCAATTGTTAAATTTTTAAAGACATTTATGAAACTGCAACAAAACAACTTTTCACTTCTGTTTAACTTATATTTATTTGGAGTTGGGAAGTGGTATGTGGTATTAAAAACATGGCAGTGTTCCTTGTAGTAAATGATTTCTGTCCTGTGAGCCAAAGAAAGGGTTCACACTGCTCTGTTACTGCAAACCAGAGTGTTCATCAAATGTTCCTACAGTCACTTTTCACACCCAATTAACCATAAGGAGTGTTATTAGCTGAAATATTATTGAAACCACTTATGTCAAGCAAAGGGGAAGGAGAAGGAAGTAAAGTGAATGCAGCTCAACTGGACACAGTACTGCAATTCCTTTGTTTCATGAGAAGGCACTTGGGAAGGATGGACTTTCAGTGTATGGTGACAAGCTGCTGGAATGTGATATTGGCCTGAGGGTGAAGCAGGAATGCAAAATCACTCCTGTTCTACTGAAGATTGCAATGTTGGAATGCAAGACAGGAGCAGGGATGTTAGCTGTGCCAACAGGGATGGTTGTAGGACACTTAAGCATCGTTTGAGCAGAAGGGAACAAGACTATAAGACTGAGATTTTTCTCAAACTAAGAATTAGTCCAAGATCAAAGGGATCATTATTTCACTGCACTAGTCTTAGTTTGTCCCAATGTCTCTGTCCTGTTAACCATTTAGACACATATGCATAAGACACATCTGCCATAAATTGGCAGACATTCTGTATCATATTCTGGCTAATTGATGCAAAAAGTGTCTGTACACGTCATTCTGCAGTTACAGGGGCTGTGCCAAAGCCTGGAGGATTTCTAGGGATGTTCTGTGAGTGGCTACACTGACAACAGGACTGATGCCAGAGTCAGTGCCCATGGACTGGTCACCAGGGCTACAGAGCAGGAAAAGCAGTTCTCCCAGGATTTTCAGCAGCCAGGAACTGAATCCTCAATCATTCCACATTGACCACTTTTGCTGCAGCCTGAGAAATTCATAAGGAATGAGAGGACAGCATCTGTACTCAATCTGCAGCCAGTTAGGGACCAAAGAAACCCTTGGGGTGACTGTGAGCAGAAGTGAAGCTGCCCTGCACTGGGTCAGGTGCTGCTGCTGTTCCAGCTAGAAGTTTTGGGATCACCACAACGTGTTTGGTTTTTTTCCTATGGGGAGAAGGATGGATAAGAGCGTCATGCAGCATATGAGAGTTTCAGTCAGTTTTCTGCTTCTCCTTTACTTCCCAGCTGCTTTGCACTTCCCTCTCAGATGTAACAGGGCCCCAAATTTCAACTGCTGGGATGGAAACATGCTTAATAATAGATTATGAAAAAGCCATGGTGAAAAATTCCAGTTTAGATGGAGGATTTTAGTGCCAGATTGTGCCCCGGGATTCCAATGCATATCTTCCATTAAAGCCATTAAAAATGTTTGCATTTCAAGGAAGAATTTGGACTTTTGACACAATTCCCTCTTTTTCTTTGGAAGCCAAACATTTTCTGTGGTAACAGAACATATTATAACATGAATAAATATAATGCATTCAGGCATTAAAATGAATAACAGTCCTTGATCTATTTGCTGAAGATTACAGGCATGAAATGTGAAAGCTGTTAGTGGTTTGAAGAAAGATATTTGCTGTAATTGGCTCTGCAGCTTTGGTTTTATTACAAAATATGAAGGAGATGACCAGAGAGGTGTCCAGATCCTCACATTCTATGGAGAGATTGCAGTGCATCTCATGATCATAACTTTGGCCAGTGGTTTGCTGCTTTTTGAATCAAGAGATCCTAAAATTTCAGGGTAATGTATTTGCCACACATGAGCTGCTGTTTCCTATTCCAGTGGGGTCAAAGCCTTGGTGGTGGTGAGGGTTATGGCTACAAGTGTAAGGAAAAGGTTTCCTGGATTCACAGGGTGCTGTATGAATTAAAATGGCATTGCATGAATGGAACACTTTGCTTTAAACACTCAACCCTTCAATTTCTGTATTGTTTCAAATTGGAGCAATGTAAGTAGTGTACAGAGAGAAGCTTTGTCCTCCAGAATGGAGATAACTCTTGCCATTCTGTCCCTCCTCAAGTGTTTGGGGCAGGCTGTTTCCCTTCCTTTCCTTCAGAAATGAAAACAAGTGTCCGCCTGCCTACAAGTGGTGCTTCTTCCCTGGGCAATGAGGAAAGACAGAGCTCAGCCCAGGAGTTTCTGATCTCTCTGTTGCCTCCTGCTCTTCTGGGACTCGCAGTGGATCAGCTGGAAATGTAGATCTCAGTGATGATGGCACAGCAGTTTTACAAGAACCTGCCTAGCACCGCCTGAGTCCTGAGGTCAAGATAAACTTCCCAACCGGGCTACCCAGTACAATGTAGTTTGGTGTGAAACCTTTAGAAATTTGTGTCATGGCAGATTTCACCAAAAGCTTAACTTGCTAATAAAAAAAGAGAAAAAAAAAAAAAAAGAAAAGAAAAAAAAAAAAAGTTGTTTCATCAAAGGTGACTTCTTGAAAAAAAAAAAGTAATTGACATCTCATCAGAAAATCCCCAGCTAGTTGTGAACATTATTTTTAATCTTATTCCTTTATACATAAATTCTTACTCCTTTATACATAAGGCATAAGTAATGCCTAGTGTGTGCTTCCTTGGGATGCTGTGTGTATCTTCCAGTTTGGTCTCCTTGAGGAAAAACTAACATGTTATATTTTTGGCTTTTGAGCCAAGGGGCTTTGCCTGTAAACACCAGCCACAGCTAGCAAGGGTGTGGTTTCCAGTGATTTAAATATTTATAGAATGCCACCAGAGGGTGGAACAAGGAGGAGGGGGAATAGGATACAGCAGTGGAGTGCTTGTATTGGTGGCTGTAATCTCTGGGGAACTGCTCACTGTACAGAGCTGTCTCCTCAAAGAAATATTTGGGAATAATTGTATAGCAGTGAGAAGAGACCCTTACTTCTTGCTGATGTTGTTCAAAAGGTTTGAGATGCTTGCAACTATTTCCAGCATTTATTTAGACCTCTAGATAATTCTTCTGATCTGTGGAAGGGGTGAGCACCTCTAAATCCAGCAGTGAAGTTCGTCTGGGATCAGACAAGTGAATGAATGCTTGCAGAGCCTGTGCAGATTGCTTTGCCAGGCTGCTATGCTCTTCCTCTCTCCTTCAGATCCCCAGTGTATCAGACAAGCCATTTCCCCTTGATGTTACAACCCCCGTAGCTGCTGTACCAAGTCATGTTTGGTGGTGGTATTTACTGTGTGCTTTCTGAGGATTTTCTGGTCTTTATTCCTTCTAGTTACTCTTAGCATCACTGAAGTTCAGATGGTCCAAGAATCAGTTGTACCCTGATGGATTTAAGAAGCTGGAACACACAGCAAACTGAATGAACTTTATTTAAAATAGAACCAGTCAGTTCTTTTCCTCACTAAAGAAACAGACTGAGGCAGAAAGCTGGGATGTTTCTCTTCTGTAAAGAAGATCTCACACCAGTCATACCTTAGCTGGTTCCCCTCCTCTCCTTTTGTCAGTGTTATGCATCTGCATTAGCAAGCTGTGCTTTTCATTCCAAAGTGGTGAAAGGGAACAACAATAAATTACAATGCCTTTTAAGAAGTCTCCAAATCTTATCAGATCTCACATTTCATCCTGGTTGCTCTTTCATGTCATTCTTTTACTATTACTCTAATTGCCAGTCAAAATTTATTTTGCTGCTCTTGTGCACCTAGCACTTGCAGCTACTGTTGACAGTATGGAGGCAGAAAGCAGAGATCCTCTCTCTTCCCTTTTCGTGCATTCCTATTGCTTGTGAAATTCCCAAACTTACAACCTCCCAAGTTTCTGAAAAGAGTGGCCCTCTGTGTACTCTGAGGTATTGTTACACTGTTAAAAAATGGAAATCTGATGCTGCTTCTTGTGGGGTGGAGGGGAAGGAGTTGAGAAAGGTGGCGGTTTCACCCCAGCTGTCTCATGAAGTTTGAATGCTGGGAGCAGAAAACAATATAACAAATACCTGAAAATGCAGCCACCTACCACTCTTTTATATAAATTCGAGATTACAAGCCAAACTCACTGTTGACTTAAGCAGATGCAAATCTAATGAAGTCACTGCAGTTACTTCTACTTATGCCAGAGGTGAATTTGTCCCTATTTTTGGAACATGCTGGTTTTGTGCTGCAGCATTGGCACACTGTATCGTGTCAAAATCCTTTTGAGCAATGGCAGTGTGCCACTGGCTGAGTAACATGATGCATCGTGTCAAACATCTGCCTGGTAATGGTCCTGATCTGCTTTTTGACACGATGCATCATGCCACCGTGCCATGCCTGAAGGCATCTGATAGGAATTCTGTCAGGATCTGGTAATAAGAAATGTGTGCTAACTGAATATTGAAGCATTTTCAGCATTTTGTGGAAACAGTGATCTCTGTGTTAGTGCATTTATAAATCTCTTCCAAATGCCTCATGTACTTGGGTGAAAAATGATCACTAATGTACTCCCACTTCAATGTGTCACATTAACATAATAAACGATAAATCATTTTCTATTTTAGTCTCTTCTGCTTTAAGGACCAATATTGGATTTTCCCTAAGAATGATCGATTAGTATTAAAAAAAATTTGTTTCTATTTGTGATTTTACAAACTATTATTAATTGTAGGAGGGTTTTGTTCCGGAGGGTTTTTTTTTTTGGGTGTCGCTTTTTATAAACTAACACCAGGCCTTGTTGTCGCTGCATCTGAAAGCGTTTTACCTCCGACAGAACGGTGCTAAACAAGATCCTCCCTAAAGCAGGAAACATGTTTCACAATGCTCTGCGGCGAGCGGCACAAGCTTCCCGGGGAGGATCTGCGAGGGTGGATAGCAGCCAGTGATCCAGAGGCGAGAGAAGGCCAGGAGCCAGGGCAGCCAGAGGAATGCCTGGAGGCAGCCTGGCCATGTGCTTGCGGTGAAAACCCTCCAGGTTAGGAGCAGGCTCGCAGCCAGGAACAGCGAACTTCAGAAGGTGGTGCTTGGAATTGCCGGCCCACCGCCTCCGGCTCCTGGCGGGATGATGTCCTGCCTTAGGCTTGCTGCAGTAGGAAACGAGGGGAAAGAGATTTCTGAAATAACTAGGGATCAAGCAGACATTTGTAGGTAGCAATCAGCACCTGGATTTTCTGTTTTTGACCAAGGAACCAGTCAGGAGCCCATGCACTTGGTACACCTAAGTGCATTGTACCTTGCAGAAACCTCACAGTGACTGCAAAGGTGAGTGCTTCAGCTGGAATCCATTCACACAGATCTACAAAATGCAACAAGCTATCGGAGTGCTAGCTAAGAAGCATATAGCTACCTTAAAATATGTATTCACAGAACTGAAAAAAAAAAAAAAAAGGAAGAAAAGAAAAAGAAAGTGAAACATATCTGCAGGAAATTGGATCTTTGTTCAAAGTATTGCAGTTTGAATGTTTTGGAGATATGCTTTCTACAAACAGGGAATCCTACTGGGGTCAGACAGAGCTATTTTAACCTCGGGTATTCATCTAACTGTTCTGGCCCAGGGGATGTGTCTGTGTTTGTGTGTATATACATATACAAAGAGAGGGTATAAATTTAGAATTTTTGATCAAAGGCTTCAATTTCTAGCTGCTGTTAAATGCAGGTAAACTTCAAAACAAATTTTGTGAAAAAGAAACGTCAAATTTAGACCTGATGAGAAGAATACAAGAGCAAACAAGTGTAAATCCTTCTCAGGCTCGTAAGCTGGGATAATGCTAACAAGGCATACTCTTTTCCATGTGAGGAATGGCATCGAAAGCCTCCAAGCGCGGCACTGCAGCAGGGCAGCTCGCTGGCAGAAATGTGCACACAGGGGTAGGCCAGGAAAATATTTGAACACAACCGAAGTCATTACAGACAGATCCGAGTTTTCCATATATTTTTCAAGCTGAGAAATACACTTTTTTTTTTTTTTTCAACAAGTGTGAGGAGGGAAGAGAGACTCCGGGCTAGTCCAGCCTTCATCCAGCATGCATCCATCCTCCTATGGAACGCGTAGGTTCGCCCATCCTCCCAGCCGAACTCCCAGGGCGAATCCCTGGGGAGCCGGAGCGCGGGCAGTACAGGTGACACGTCCTCCAGGGAGCCTTCCCAAAAACCTCCCCCCGCCGCTGGACGGGGCCGCTCTCCGAGAGCCCGTGCATGCTGCGGGCGGGGCTGGGCAGGTGCTGCGCTCCCGCGGAGCGGGCGGGCGGGGCGCGGAGCCGTCCCCGCCCCGCGCCGCCGCCGCCGCCGCCGCCGCGGTACCGCCGGCGCGCCCCGCGCAGCCCCGCCGCGCTATAAGTGCGGGCGCGGGGCGCGGCAGCCGCCGAAGATGCGCTGGCAGCCGGGGCTGAGCGGCGCCTGGCCGCGGCCGCCCCGCGCCGGGGAGCGGGAGCAGCAGCAGCAGCACAAGAAGAAGAAGGAGGAAGAAGAGGAAGGGGGAGACGGTGGTGGCGCGGGGCGGCCGCGGCCATGAGCTGCTCGGACGTGGCCATGCAGCAGCCGGCGGCGTGCGGAGCGCCCCGCTACCTGGCCGCGCCCGCGGCGGGCTGCGCGCAGGTGAGACGCGGGGAGGGCAGGGCCGTGAGAGTGGCGGCGGTGCGGAGGACCGGGAGGCGAGGGGGTTTTTTGCGGAGGCCCCCTCTCAGCCGGGTGCATGGCGCATCGCTGGCTGCCCTGGGCGGAGACCTCCGCCCCGGCCAGCCAGCGATGCGCTCCGCAGCCCCCGGCCTGATTTGGAGATGCGGGGAGCTGCTGAGGGTGCCCCGGAGCAACGGAGCCTGGTAAGACCTTTCCTAGCACGGGAAAAAAAAAAAAAAAGGAATTTTCCCTCAAATTCTTGCATCTGGCGGGTGGATGTTGGCTTGCTCAGCTGGCGTGGGACAGGAGGAAAAAGTTCTTTCCTTTGCTCCTCTCGCCCTTCTGTCGGCTGCCGTGCCTTACTGGGTGGCTCTGCCCGCTGCCCCGTTTGCGGAGCGGCGCCTTCGCCCCGCGGGCGCGCACACGGGCGGAACCCCCGCCCGCCGCGGGACGGGACCCGCGCTGCTCCCCGCACCGCGACCGCGCCGCTCGCCCCGCCGCTCCTGGAAGATCGTCTGGTCTGCGGCGAGTTTCCTGCTGAATTTGGTGATCAGATGTAGTTCTAATTTTTTTTTTTTTTTTTTTTAAGCGAATCAGGAAATTCTTATCAGGCTGACAGCATTTTTAGAAGTATGCAGTGCGTGGGTGAAGTGGGACTAATATTGACTTGGCCCTAATGTAGTCATCTGAGAATACATTTTTTGGTTGTTGCTGCATTCCATAAGGTTTTATCATTATTATCCATGAAGATTGTTTTCTCCGTACATGGGAAGTGACCCCTAGTATCAACTTGCCTGGGAGACACGAGTATGGGCTAAAACATTAAAATTCCTATCGTGTATAGCTGATTTTTTTTTCCTTTATTGTTGGGAGACAGAGCCCGTTTGCAGAAATGATACCCCAGTGAACTTGTCCAGGTTGTTCACTCTAAAGGCGAGCTCTGGAAAACTTGCGAGTTCTGCCTCTTGCAGAGTGCCTTTGCTATTATTTCGTCACTAATCTTGGTCAGAGCTTGCAGAAGCTTCTGTCTGTGCACTAATTTTACTTATGGAGCTTGTATTTGGATATCTGGAGGTGCAGTTCATGGTCTGTTTGATTTGAAGGGAAAACGAATAAATAATCACTAATAGCCTGGTTCTCTGACTGAGAGACCTAGAAGTAGAAAGCTGCAATTGAAAGTCTGCTGAGCTTTCTGACATTTGACTCTGGAAGTGGAAGTCTGTATTTCTCTTCCAGATCTGCAGAACACTTAGTATGGGGAAATCTATTAAATGACCGTGTCACGTTCAAGTGCAAGTGCTTTTTATTTTTAAGCATACGTATGAAATTTCTTCCTCCAACAGCAAGGCCGTATATAAAATGTTCTAGGAGCATCCTAATGAACACAGAAGTTTCTTATAATTTTATTTTAAACAAACAGAGTTCCTGTGGATTATGCTGTTTAAAAAGTAGAGGTAGATATAAGCAAGGCAAGAAACATAGATAGCTCTGATGAGCCAGTACAGCTCTCGAGTCTCGGCTGGCACCACAGATCACATTTCCACCTGAAAGCTTTCTGAAGATGGCTGTCCTGCATGTTATTGACAGTTTAATTTAATCAATCCTGATTGCACTGGTTTTCCTGACACACTTGGAGCTGAAGGGTCTTCACAAGCTACTTGGGCACCGGACTGAAAAGCCGAGCTGTTGTTGCTCAAGAAAGTGTTGCACCCAATACTTCTAACAGCTGCTAACTTTAGAGTGGTTCTTGTATTTTTTTCTGAATCCAATGTTTCCTAATTAAAAAAAAAAAAAGTAAACATAGAAGGAACTCTTTATGCATCAAGATTTATTGTTAGGGTAGCAAATGACATTTTGCAAGTCTTGGTTCCTTCAGAATTGTCATGTTAGAGATACTTAATCAACTGGTAGAGAAGGTAACAAAAAAAGATGAAGAATCTGTTGCCAGGTTTTTGGTTCTTACACATGTGTTCAACATGTAAAACACTCCTGCACTCTTTGTGAGGATGATGACCATTTTAAAGAATGTTCCTCTTTGCTGGAGTTAAAACTTTGGTTTAAAAATAACAGTGAGGGGAGATGAATTAGTGGGATATCTTAAAAATAAGTCTGTGCATTGGAGATGATAAAACGGAGCTCACCTTTAAAATATCCGAGGACTCCACCAGGGCATTTTTTCAGTGGTATCGTACTATGCTGGTGTCTTTCAGTTTGTTTTCAGAGACAGAAAGCTCTTCCATGCTGTGCTGCCCTTAGCTTTCCTTTTCTTCTCAGGGCAAGGAGCTGTAGGTGCGTTACTCTAACTAAAGCCTTGTATTGTAGTAAAGCCATCTCAGATGTGTAATTGGTTATGCCAGCTTAGGACATCAGTTCTGTGTGCTTTAAAGAGCCAAGCAGCTCTTTAGCTGTGGAGCTGCCATTGCAGGCTCAGGTTCTGGGCCCCGGGGTCTCTCTGGAGAGCCAAACGTGTCATGTTTCTGTGGGTCAGGGGCAGTTCAAATGGTTGTCTCCTTTTTTATTTTTTTTTTAAATGGGAAGTCTCAGACTGCTTTTAAATGATGGACTAGTGTGCACCTGGGTTGTGCAGAAGTGTTGTAGCTTTAGGGGGTGGTCCATAGTGCCTTTTTAAAGTTTCCCCACACTAAAGTCATTCCCGCATTTCTGCGTCTGTATTTTTTCCTCCCTTAAAATCGGCATGGAATTGATTTTTGCCTTGCACAGAAAAGCAGAATTTCTGGAAACGTAGCTTTCACCGATCCTTAGCCAGGAAAGGACTTGCTGGCAAATTAATTTAGATGGGATTTTTATTTTTTTTTTTTAAGCTCTTAATGGACCGAAGCCTGAATTCCTCTTGAATGTTAATGGGAGTGGAGGCTTAGCACCTTAGATCTTTGAGATTGCTCAAGTCCAGGGTGTTTGCTGGAGGGAAGTAAGCGAAACACGGATATATACATGCTCATATGGTGCCAGAATGAACTGATGAAAATGGGGTGTGGCCCTGATTTTACAGATAAATTGGGATTTCCGTGCTCCTTTGCCAGAAGACGGAGAGAGTGTGTGCCGGTGTTAGGATACAAATGTGTTTCTGTGTCTGCTGGGGAGCTGTGCAGGCGTGAGGATAAAACCCTGCAGGCTGGCAAAATTAAAATGCTCTTCTGCTGTCAGCTTTGCTGAGGGGCTGTGCAGCTGTGACAGTGAGCTTCGGCTTTCCTATGGGTTGGGTGAGGAATGGGTGTAACGGGATTCGGAGAGGCTTTGGGAACACGTAACTGGGGCAGAATAACATTGTATTCCCGGCACACGGGGACGGCTTGTCGTGTCCCGTCACAGCAAGCTGCAGGGCTCGGGCTCAGGTAGGACTCACCCTGGCACACCAACACACCAGCCAAGGGCCTCTGGAATGGGAAGTTTCGGTAAATGGCACTTTTGGAATTCCTCCATGGTATGTAGAGGCAAGTCAACATCTAAGCCAACACCGTCCTTGCCAAATCAAGTCTTGCATAAGGAGGTTGTGATATGCTCAAGGCAGACTTTCTGCTGGCAGTGCTGTAGACTGACTTGCTCCAGATAAGGCCTTGTCTTCATTAGCAATTTAGGTCATTAACTTGGCTCTTCCTTCCAAACTGACAGAGTTGCAGACAAGGACAGGTCACATTTGATGCTGGGTCAGCTGGCTGTGGCTAGACCCTAATTCACATACTGTAACTTGTTTTTTCAGTGCAATTCTTTGCATCATGTGGCCCTGGCTTTTGAGGATGGGCTTGTTATACTGCTTATGCTGTGTGGCAGTCTGCTGTGTCTAATGGCAGGTAACAGCAGAGCATGGCTTCACATTCAAGTTCTGCAGTTTGGTTTCTTTTCTCAAGGCTATTCCTTTGCTGCTTGCTCTACTTACTTTTGTGGAAGCTGTATAACCTATATAACTCATCTACTCTCAGATTGACAGGATGTAAAACCTGGGTTTAGGCCTTGCCCTATGTGCGAGGTTTTGTTGGTTGGTTTTGTTTGGTTCAATCTCACGAGACATCACTGATTTTAAAAGTTTGGCTCACTTTACTCTGTCATTCTGACTGGGACTCAATTCTATTTGATCTTCCTCTAGCTGCATAAAATTAGACCTTTAAACTTTAAGGGTACTTCTCTGTTTACGTGTACAGCAAAAGGTGTATAAATTCATTCTTTTTTTCTCCACTTCCATCCATCAGCAGAGCATAGCAAGAGCCCTCCAGGCTCTACCTCTACAAATCCAGTGGCTCGGCTGAAAACAAGCTCTCACCTTGCTCATTTGTGTGGCTAGAAGTTATTGTTCCATGTTTTTAGGGCAGTGCCATAAATACATCTTTCAGGCCCAGCATTCAGTGTCCTGACTGCTTAGAATTGTCTTCTTCCTTGAATACTTTCTGTGTTATCAACAGGAGCCTGCTTGGCAGACAGCTCCACAAATGGAGGACTGTCTGAGGATTTGCCTCGAGTTTGTTGCTGGAATTCCTTCTCAGAAGCTTATGTCAAATGACAGCCTTTTTCTCAGGATAGGGTCATATAGTGTTTCCTCAGCGTAGTTATTCTTTATTTTTGGTTCCTGTTCTTTTTCTCATAATGGAAAATCTGTAACAGGTGGCCACAGGCACACCAGACTTTCATGCTTGGGAGCATAAAGGACCATATGCTGTATGGTGGCATGTATGGAGATAATAAATTGTAGGAAAAGGCAACCAGTTTATACAAAAGTAAAAGCTGGCCTGAATTTTTGAGTCAAACTTGGCTAAAGTAAAACCTTCTCTGTTCTCAAAGTATGGGGTTTTTTTGTTTTGTTTTTGTTTTGGTTTTTTGGGGGGGGCTGTTGGGTTTTGTTTTAGGGGTTTTTTTTTGTTTGTGTTGTTGTTGTTTTGCTGGCTAGTAATTGGTTTCTGCTAGAAGTAAATTTTTTTCGATTTGTGAGGAAGAATGTTCTGACACTTTTACCAGACACTCTGGGTGAGACCCTTGAAGTCAGTTGGACTTTTGCCACAGGCTTTAATGTGGCCAACATTTCACTGCGTGAGAACAGTTTTGCTTCTTTCTGGGTAGGGTATGTCAGAAAATAACAGGAATCTTCAAAGTGAGGATTTTCTGTGAGATTTTGGACTAAACGTTTTCTTGGTCTAAAAGTGCTCAAGAAGACAGGATAATGATTGTTTAGAATAAACTTTCTTTTTAATATTCTCATATCAGCAGTGATATGCTGTTGACCTTCAGTTTCATTTTGTTGTAAGATTTTAAGTGAAGGGTTTAAATTTTCTTTGGAATTGCCTGTTTGTGAATAAATGAAATAAAAATAGTATAATGTTGGTTGAAGCTGAATTCAGCCTGGGCTGTACAGCTTTATTTACCCAGAGATTGTGCCATTTCAGCCATGAACTAGGATCTGTTACCTAAGGGATATAGATGTTGAATTTCCCTGTTTGTTTTTTTTTTTTTTACTTAAATTCTGTATTCTGAATTTAAATTCTTCATTCTGTGTCTTGGCCAAAACAAGATTTTTGTTTTGTTTTATTTTGTTTTTCAGAGGCTGCTTAATATCAGTCACTATTGTAAGGAAGGGAGAGGTGTATTTCATGAATATATTAAAGGACTGAAAATTGACAAGAGATAACACCGTGTTTGGTCAGAAAACACTCTTTGTAAAGATCTTACAGATGCAGTTGGCTGCTTAAATATATGCTAGAAGTGTTCAAATGAAAAATTACAAGTTAAACTGGACTAGCTGAGGTTAGTTACCATAAACCTACCCGGGTGTTTGTGGCTTTTTGTTTTTGTTCCCTCACACCCCATGATTGTGGGACAAATTCATTTAGCAGCTGATGATCTTGCATAGTTTTCCACTCACACAATTGCAGTCAAAAATACTGTGAGAAGATTACTGTTAAGATCAGAACAAAAAATAGGGAATTTATATGCGAACAGGGTATTTTAGATGAGTTGAGGGGAAAAAAACCCTCACATTATCAAAGGATGTTTACAATGGAAAGGATGCATATACATTGTGTACAAGAAAGACTTGTTGAGTCACTTTATCTCACTGTAGTGTCTTATTTAAAGAGTTTTGCAATTACAGGCTGATAATTTCTTCCTGAAATGCAAATTAATTAGATCAATATCTTATCACGGGCTTGCTGTTTTGAAAAATCGTTTAATTTAGAACTGTCATCCTTTGTAAATAACTCACTGCAAACCACAACTTCGCACTGTAAATAGCTTCAATCCACACACAAGGCCTTGTTCTTGTCCATCAGTCCTCCTATCTTTTTTTTGTTGTTGTTGTTGTTTTGCATTTAAAAGAAGGGTCAGGTTTGGTGTTTTTGAAAGGAGCAAGTGCTCAGAGCATCTTGTAATGACTGCGCGTGGACTGGAGGGGAGGGAAGAGAGTTGAAATGGAAAACGAATTAGATTCTTAAGCTGTGGAAGGGGGAACATTCCTGCACAGAGAAGCGACTCTGGAGATAAGTTTTAATTTCCTGAGCTCCAGTCCCTGTATAGGAACATTGAAAGACTTCCTTCCTGATCACCGAGTCAAGCCAGGGGCTGTGTTAGCGGTGTGTGTCTGTCTGTAATTGCGTGCTTGTGCCTGCATTTGCATCACTGCAGCATCCCTAGGAGCACCTGTAGGGATGGGATCCACTTCTCATGGTGCTGCCTGCATTCAAGGTCTGCCACGTAACTGATTCGATTTCTCTAAACAGCGTCTCTTTCATATTTTACTTAAAAAACAAAGCCCCAGCTGAAACCAAATAATGAGAGAAGCGCCCTGCCCAGCCTCTTGCCCTGCATTTTTGAGGATCTGAGTTGTGGTGCAGCTTCAGGGATGGCCAAGGCGTTGGGGTAGATGTGCTGCAGATTTCCAGTGCATGCTCCTGTCTGTGTAGCGTTGCTAGAACTGTTTCTGTCTTACTGAAGCCACAGTGGTCCGTGATTACTCAGGCAAAACCATGAAGCTCACTTCGAGTGATATCCTAGTAAGCATTTGGGTAACAAATATTAGGAGACCTTTCCTGAGATGTTTGTTTGTTTATTTACAGAAGGCATGAAGCACTTCCAAAAAAAGTGTAGGTTACCCCAAATTCTGCATTTGCAAAAATATGTTTACTGCCTCAGACTGTTTCCTTTTAGCAATTCTAGTTTCTAGTAAAAACGCTTTATTTTGCTGTTTCTGTATTTTTGTTTATTTATTTTTCTAAGTGAATCCCAGTGGTTCTCCCATAAGTCTAAGTAATATTGTGCTAAAGTGAGTCACAGTATAATTTGCTTTGTGAAGCACAGATTTACTGGAATTCCAGACCATTGCCTGGATATCCCCAACTGAAATAAAACTGCGTACGTCCCTCACTGCATTTTGTGCAACAGCATCTGAATTAATGGTGTCACTGAGCTGTTTTACATTTATCAGTTAACCCACTGGAATGTCAGATATGTTGCTTAAGTTACTGTAAGCTTTAAGTATAATAGGTTTTAATTCCACTTGTCAATAGCTCTTTCTTACAGTTATTTTTAAAAATAACCGTTCATAATTAAGACTTTGCCCCGGAGCATTTATTTTGTACTGCAGTGAGAGATTTTTTATCAGATTATACGATTTTAGATGTAAATGTAAATTATTGATTTAAATACATTAAATAAATTTAAATGCGTTGATGGTGCACAAGGTCAGAAAACAACTTTCGATTATTTTAAAATCGTACAAACATTATGTATTGTAAAAATGAAACTTTATAGACTATGTAGTTGTTTAACTTTTTCTGTAGAACTACTTTGGAAAAAGGGTAAAAAAGCCATAAACTTAAAGAGATTCTGATGGTGCTAGAGTGTTGCCAAGCAAACCATTAAAGATAAGTCAAACTGTAATTCTATAGGAATGCTATGAAATATTTCTGCATATGGACTGTAGTTGTTTTTGGGTTCCTGAAAGTGCTTGTGTGTAAAGTCAGCTGTGGAAATGGCTGGCTAGCTAAAAGCTGTGATTCCTGCAGCTTGACTGTTGTGGGGAGAGGTTTTTTTTTCTGTGAAAACAGTTGTAAAGTGGAACATCTGAAAAATATGTTCCATGCAAAATGGATCTTCACACACATTTATTTTGACATTTAGGTTTGATTTGCGGGAGAGAGCGAGAGAAGATTCTGAAATAGCCATTCACAGATGGCTTGTGAGGGTTTTACTTTTTTAGATGCTTCTCTGTGTTTTTGGTTTGGGGTGGATTTTTCCGCATATGTTTGCGGACTTGTCAATCCCCCTCTTCCCCCAGATCACATTTAATTTTTCATGACTTGAATTTTTTTTTCTTTTTCCTAAAAACTGGTGTAAAAAAAAATTAAAAGAAAAATAAACCCCTCCCACCCCAACCTCAAAACAACAACAACAAACCACCCCAAACCAACCAAAAAACCAAGCTCTCAAACCCCTGAGCAACCCCCAGTCACCACCCCGAGGTAAAACTTCCTGTGGTAAAAATTCTTTCGTCAGTGTATGAAAATTTATGCATTTTGTGGAGTTTGATAATACAGTAGAAAATTTTTCAGGAAGCAGGAAACTCTCCCATCTTTACAGCTTCAGCAGTAAGTGTGGGGAATCCAGAGGGCCCTGTACACTCGGCTGGAGGAGTGTGCCCGCAGAAACCTGGTGCTTGCCCAGCTGGATGTGTGAAATGCAGATGCTGTGTACCTGGCCATCCTTCCACAGGGCTGGGCTTGACCCCTCCAGCCTTTATTGATGGAATATCCTCCCCAGGTGGGAGTCAGGAGGGAATTGTTAGAGCTTGTTTGCTTTCTTTTGAAAGTTTTGAGTGAAGGCTGGTGCTGATAAATTGTGGTTGTGAGCCCTGCCTGAGAAGCAGGTCCATCTGTGTGGGAGGAACAGAGACTCTTAAGTGGGCGCTGGTGTTCTCTTCTTTGTGAAATGCCAGTTTGAAATATCCTGGTAGTCCATATTTAATTACGAGACGAATATTCAGTTGTTCACTGTATTCAGTTATTTTTTTGTTAAGGAAACCATAAGTTCAGCTTCCACTGAATGCCATCACCGAAACATCTCTTGTTTGTTTTGTTTCCAATCCCAGAAGAAGTTAGCTGTGTACAACAAGATGCAGGAGTCTCTGGAAGTGACCCTTCCCAGCAAGCAAGAGGAGGATGAGAAAGACCAGCCTGCCGAGATGGAGTACCTGAACTCTCGCTGTGTCCTGTTCACTTACTTCCAGGGGGACATCGGTTCAGTGGTGGATGAACACTTCTCGAGAGCTTTGAGCCAAGCCAGTAGCTTCAGTTCAGAGACTGCCCTTTCCAAGAGCAAGGCAGGGCTGAATCCTCTGTGGAGAGGTAAGAGGGGCAGGAACTCGCTCTCTGTGGCGTGCCTTACTCAGGCTGTGCTGTAGTAGCACACATTGCATTGCAGCTGAAAATTTCCTTCTCTGTGGAAGTGGAAAATTCCCCCTTGAATATCCAAGAACTGAGGAGCTTCTTGGGTTGATCTGAGTTGTTAGAGGGGGAGAGAGCAGCCAAAGGCATGGAAGGAAGGAGCAGGCATCTCCTGTCTCTGGCAGGGGCTGGGTGGGAGGGGGCAGAGCTCATGTGGCTTCACAAACCTCTGCTGCGAGCTTGGAGGCTTTTTTTTTTTAGCTCCAGGTGTGAAACTTGGCCTGTGAGGCCAGAGCAAAGCTGTTTGGGGTGCTGGCCTTGGATGTGAAGGAAACCTATTCAGCCTTCTCGAGTGACTTTGCCAGGTGATCAGGATTTGTCCACTGGATTTGCTTTTGAGGTGGGGAGGAGCCAGCACAGGATGGAATAGGCTGAGGGGCAAGCCCTGGCTCCTGTGGCTGTGGGAGAAGTGCAGATGATGTCATGGCTTGCTGGGTGTAAAATGGGCATGACATTACTCTGCATTCAAGCAGGGAGCAGAAACGTGGTGGGTTCTGCAAGGCATTTACTCGCTGTCCTAACACTTACCCCTTGATATTCACATAAATGCCTATATATACATTATATGTATTGGCCTGACAAAGAGCAGATCTTGCCAGAGACACTAGGTAGCCCTTACAGACAAAACTTCCAAATTGGCAAAAATGTGATAGTAAGATGCTGTTTCCATTTTGTTGGATGTGGCAGTCTGGGTATTTTCTAAGATTCTCACAGCTGCATTGTTTCTGATCACACCCTTATGTGGACTGGCAGAGGGGTGCAAACTAAGCATGGTGAGCATACACTGGGTTGATGAGAGAGGTACTGGTGATTCTGAGCAGGAGCAGTGGTGTTCCTAATCAGTGATGTGAAGGTGAGGCTGTATTGATGAAAGCCACAGATACTAAAAAGAAATGAGATACTTGGAAACAACTATGAAGAGAAAAATAGCACAGGAGGACTTGCTTTCCAGAAGGATGATGACAAATCCGAGGAAGTTTAAGCAAAGGTCAGCACAAGTGGCTGGGGAGCTGGAGGAATTTATGGCTTGAGCTGGGACCATTAATGTTAATGGGAAATTTTCCGTTGACTTGACTGAGAGCAGGATTGAACCTATGCTTACTAAAAAGGAGACTGGAGTGTTTATAAATGGCCCAGACAGGCTATAAATGTTTTAGCAACGGGATCAAGGCAGTCCCCAGAGACCCCATGCCCACAGCTATTCCTCTTCAGCAAGCTTGGGGACCTTCCCTGGGTGGGGTCGCGCATCTTCCCTTTGGCCTCAGACGTGCCCTGTTGTTTTTCCCTGCTCCGATGTCCCAGCCATCCCCAGAGGGTTCTGCAGGGGACATGAGTGGCCTGGTGGGAGGATTCTCCAGCCATGCTGCCTCCTGACCCCGTGTGCCCCATGCCCTCAGTGGGGAATAGAGATCGGCGTGTCCGGGACATCTTCTGGGAATAAAGTAAGGAGATACGCCCTGTGCCATCCCTGCACCTGCTGAAGGGGCATGAAAATCCATGGGGAGGCTGCTGGGAGCTCAGAGAGCTGAGGGCATTTGCTTCTCCAGAGGAGAGAAGCTGACAGGAGCTTTATCAAGTCCAAATGGGTTTCTGAAATATTCCTGCTTGAAAACAATGGGGAAGGACCAACACTGACAGCTTGGTCTTCTGCTTTATGCACGATATCAAAGATGCTCAATTGCAGCACATGAATGTGAGTTTGCATCCCATTACCTAAAGAAGTAATTGGCTTGAGGTTCTTCCATAAATAACCTTTATGGGTAGTCAGAATTGGTGTCAGTTTCTTACTCGGAGATTAGAAAGAAAAATGCTTTTTGCAACAGCTGTTTTGGGAGGTACGGGTTTCAGTGGAAAGTGTGTGAGCATGAGCTGGCTCCCCAGCTCGCTGCATTTTCTCCTTTATCTGAAAGGAGGGATTAGCAATGTTTTTGACCTTTTTTTTAAATATTTTTTTGCTTGTATTCTTTCGTTTTTGGTTTTTTTTTTAAGGTGTCCTGATTAAAATGCAAACTGATTTTATCATTAAGATGATATTGCAAGAGTTTTTGGTTTTGATTTTGCTTATATAGAAAAATTAGAACCTGTTGCTCTGAAAAGAGCAAGTTTTCATAATTTGTCTGTTGAAACTACTGATCAGGTTAGGCTAAAATTATTTTGAAAACTGATTTTTTTTATAAAATACAGTTCCTACGACAGGCTCGAGCAACGTGAATATTCAATTTTAGGTGTAGCTGCCTGAAATCTTTTGCAGGTGCTAATGATACCTTGACATTAATGTTACTTTAATGGTATTTTTATCAACATGTTTTTCCTTGCTGAAAGTGTTTGGCTGTTTTTCTATCTTACTTTTCTTTCCTCTTGCCTTAAGTGAGAGCTGATGTTGTACTACAGAAGGCTCCATACGTTGTCTCCTTTCCAGCGTGTGCATTTCTGGCATGTTTTCAGTGTGTGTTGTGAACATTTGGCTTGGCCACCGTGAACATTTGCATCAGCCACAACTTCATGGTCCCTGGGATGTTGCCTTGTCCCTGCCTCGCTGTACTTAGGGTAGGAAATTGTGGTAACTGCAGTATCTTTCTTGGCAGGCAGTTTTTGTTAAATGCCTTCTGAAAGGCCATGGAAGCACAGAGAATTTTTTTTTTTTTTTTTTCTCAAGGGCAGTGTGGAAAAAGCTGTTTCCATGTTCCATAGAGGCCAGGTATCCCTGAGCACTCGGGGTGGGTGAAATTTTCCTGCAGGTTTATATAACCTGGATGGAGCCTGGATGTCTAGTGACACGAGTGACCTTTCCCAGTGAGGGTGGCCACACTCAGTGATGGCACTGGGGGCTGGCCAGTGACAGTGTCAGGCAGTAGCCATGGCTTTGTGAAACCTGCACAGGTGTGAAAAATGAAGGTGATCAAACATGTTTTCTGTGGCCGAGACCTCCTGCATGACTGGCAAAGCCAAGCTGTTATGCAATCTGGGATGAATTCATGTTGGCAGATTCAGTGGTTTAAAGTGCTCTCTCCTGTTACTAAAGCTGTCCTGCAGATACTTTGTGGTTTTCTGTGCCTTTTTGAAGTGCAGTGCTTTGGATTTAGGGCTTTTCCATGCAGATAACAGCCAGATAGTTTTCAAAAACTCGATTACAGAGGTTAATTTTCCAGAATACTGGCCGAGCATTGTCAGGCTATGCTCCTCTGTTAAGTAGTGTGGAAAACAACAGACTGGACATGAAGTTTGCTTTTTTTTTTTTTCTGTCAGCCCTGCTGCCAACAGCACAAGCCATACACACTCTCCATCTTAGTGTAATCCCTTTTTACAAGGAATGATTTACAAACAAGGAACAATACCAATTTTGGGGGAGTGCTGAGGCTTCTGTAATATGCTTGAAGCTCTCTCTAGTCTTCAAGCATGAATTGCAATAGAAATACGTGGCTAAAAAAAACCCTTTTGAAGAAAGCCATGTTAGGATGCAGTTTGTCAGATAACCTTGCAGCCTCTGAAGCATTTTGGCACAAAGTTTTGGCTCTAGGTTTGTCCATGGTATGTGTGCAAAGTTTCCTTCCAATATCGGAAGTTAATCAGACTCAATAAACTGCCTAAATCAAAGCCAATTGATGTGTGGAAGAATTTGTATAATTTTAATGGATTTTAAAACAGACACATGAGTGTCCTAGCGATGCAGTGAGAAAACACTTTCAGGTTTTTTGCTTCCAAAATATTTTTATATAAGCCAAGTTCAGAGGCAGGAGCGTTTGAAGAATCTGTTCATTCTCAATGGTGTCTTCACCCAAGTCTCATTCCAGCTGCTTATTAAAGCAAAACAAAAGGTGATCTTAAAAAAAAAAGAAAGTACTTTTGCAAAAGTTATGAGGAACAGAGGATCCCTTGCCTCATCAAATATTAAACTTTCCTGGCTTTATTTCTCCATAGGCTATTTTTATGACCGTTCTTTCATCAGAGGTGAAGTTCTGTATTTTTATATTTCCATCTTTGACCAAAAAATAAAAAATCCTTTTGGAGCTGAGACATATTGCATGAAGCAGTACTTTCTAGCATGAGCTGGCAAGAGGATTGTGAGAATGGAGGAGCCAAGACTTTGCTGCACATCAAAAACACTAACTGCTCCTTCAAAAGAGGAATTTTTAGAATGTGATTTCATAATGTAGAGGTATTGGAATCCATTTAAATATAAGCTGAGCCCTAGCTGGAGGAAGCAGCAAGTCTTTTGGTTCTGACAAAAACTCTGAGCTACATAGATGGTTCTGCTTGTGTGATCCTACTGAGCAGAGGGCATCATGATATAATCTATAAAGGACTAATATAAGCTGTGTTGGATATGATGTTTATCCCATCATAGCATGCAATTAATTTGGGAAAATCAGGTGTTCTTTTAGCCAAATGTTTCCTGCTCTGTAGTGTGAGCTGGTTCTTTTTCCTCAGGAGCTTTTGCAACCAAAGCAGCTGTCTTTCTAAATTATGTGCCCTAGTCTGGGCAGGAATTAGTATCTCCTCACAATTTCTGTACCAAGATCTTGAGAAGGCTCTGACTCTACAGCCTGAAGAAGAAAAACCTTCTTGGGGGGGAGGGGATCTTATATATGTGAAAACCTGACGGAACAGAAATGGGGAAGCTAGACTCCCTTCAGTAATGATTGCTGACAGAACAGGAGGCAATAGGCAGAGAAAACAGGAAATTCCATCTCAACACAAGAAAACTTTTTGTTTTGTTGGGTTTTTTAGGTTGCTTGTTGTTTTGGGGTTTTTTTTTTTTTTGAGATGCTGTGGAACTCACTCAAAATCTGAGTGGTCATGGTCCTGGACAACTGCTCCAACTTGAGCAGGGGAATTGGACTAGACAATCCTCCTACCTCAAATGTCCGGTGATTCTGTATTTACTGAGGAAGCTTGTTACAAACTTCAGAGAGTAGCAAATCATTGGGGAGGTTTTGTCATGAAATATGAGTAGCAAATCACTGGAGGGGGGTTTGTCATGAAATGCGTTGCGCAGCTTCAGTCATGCTTCCCTCCTTCCCTCCCTACAGAAAGCTCAACCATTTCAAGCCAAAGGAGCGGCTTCCCAACCTCGTTTTGGACCAGCTCTTACCAGCATCCTCCTCCTCCACCCTGCTTAAGCGGAGTGCACCCCGATTTCCCCGTGACTGCACCAGGCACCTTCCCAACACCAGATCCCAGCAGCTGGCCGGGACATGCCCTTCACCAGACTGCCCCACCTCCTCCCCCAGCCGCCTCCGAGTCCTGGCACTACCCTTTAGCGGCGTCTCAGGTGAGCCCCCCGTACGCACACATGCACGACGTGTACGTGCACCGCCACCACGCCGGCGCTCCCGGCCACCCCGCCGGCCGCTATGGCTCGCTGCTGCTGCCCTCGGTGCGCTCCGCCAGGATCCCGGCACCGCAGGGCGACGGGGCCAAGGCAGACCCCGCCGCCGTCACCGGCGCTACCTCAGCCTGGGCCGGAGCCTTCCACGGGACCGTGGACATCGTGCCGGGTTTTGGCTTCGAGGCAGGTGAGGCGCTGTCGGGTTTTGGGTCGGTTGGTGGTGTTCGAGCAGGGTGGTAAAGTTCCTTGCGGATGAAGCGGGGCTGGCTCTCAGAGCCGTGTCCGAATGTGTTTCCAGGTGGGAGTCCCTCCTGTAATTGCTGTCAGACCATTCTGTCTCTCTTTGGCTGAGACACCTTTATCTTGGTCCCGTTCAGGCCAGATAACTTGTGACATGATCTGCGTTTTTTGTTTGTTTCTTCTTGTTTCAATATTGTGGGAAAAAATATAATTATGCTTCCATAAGCACAATTAATTGCTTCTTCAGCTAGTTCATATGTGCATCCACCAACATACAGCTCCAGTAAACTAATAACTTGCAGTACATGAGGACTGCATCTTGAGGTGGAACAGCTCAGCCTTTCCTTCCTGTGTAGTATCCAGGTGTCACATGGAGAATAGAGGTGCTGATTGAGCTGTGCTTGCCATCAAACCAAACATCTTTCTATAGAGTCTAGGCAGAGGTGTGTGAATTAAATTCCTTTTACTGCGGGGTCTGTAGTCTGAACTACAGACCACGAACTCCATCTGTGTCTGAGAGTTTTGAGCCTCTTGTCTCAGTATTAGAAGCTGTCTGGCAGCCCCCAGGATTTGAAGTTTCTTGCAATCAGGTGATTGACAGTTCCCAGTGCATCCATCCTGGAGTTCGTAGGCCCCACTGAGGGCTTCTTTTTTGGTTTTATATTTATCTCACCAGCAGCAATCCTCGCAGATTAGTACTTCTTAAAGACAGTATGTTATCAGATTAAAGAAACACTAGGTTTGTATCTTTGTCCCCTTTAAGTATCTGTCTCCCTTTTTGATAGCTTCTTGTGACTGATTTAATGTGTGAGAAGCACTTCTTTGCCTTGATTAGTGGGTTGGGGAACAAAGAATGGAGGGGTGGGGAAAGGCTGTTTCTTAAAGATGAGATACTGTGAACCTAATACAAATCTCTGTCTCTTCCCTTTAAAGCTACTGGGAACCAGTAATAATCTCGAAATACTATGCCACTTGCTGTCTTGATGTCAATAAAACTAAAGAGAAAGCTTACCAGGATTCTTAACACTGGATAATGTATATATGAATAGTATTTTCAGCTAAACCAGTGATACGATAATAATTATATTTTATGCTTTTGGGTACAGAATGATAAACTGACCAGACTGGGATCCTGAGATTTTCCTTTGTGACAAAGTCCATAAGGGGAGTGAGCTGCCTTCTCTGAAGCATGAGCAGACTGTCACTGCCACTGGTGTAAGGGACAATCCCTCTTGGAGCCAGCCCCAGCAGTCCACCTGCAGAGCCCTGGTACTTGGCTTAACCTTTTGGGGATGGAATGGAGAGCTGTGTAAGGAATAGTCAGTCAGGAGAAACCACTGCATGGCTTAGGTACGAGTCCAGACTAGACTGTGAGTTGTTTTTAAGAGCAAGTACCTCAAAAAGGACTCTGGGTCCTAGCACTGCCTTAGAGAGCAAACAGACCTTTGGCTTGGTGCTGCCTGCTTCTAGAGAAAATCCTTGTGGAAGGGTACAGTTGGGTGATAATTTTTTTCAGGATCCTGATTTGGCAGTGCCTTGCATGTCTTTGAGTTGCTCAGTGTGGGAAGCAGTGGAAAAGATCTGAACTGTTAACTTCTGACCCATGCCTTGATTGTGTGGGTTTTAGTGTATGAGTTCCTGTGGGGAAAAAGAAAGAGGGGAAATGTGTGACTGGTTTGAAGAAACAGAGAATAGTTTGAGACTATTTAAAAGGGTCACACACTGAAACACAACAGCAAAACCTTGTTAAGCAGCCCCAGTTTTGGAAACAAGGGTGCAAGCAATGAAGCACAGCAGGTAGTGGAAACCTGTGACATTACAATTACTTGCTCTCTTCCCCTGCACACGCATCTCTCCTGTGCTTTCCAAGCACAGGCTTGCTGGGAAGGGCAGGAAAGCTGAGTTTCCTTTTCAGCCTTGCCTGCAGCTTGTGCAGTTGAGAGAAATGCTTTGGTTACAGGCACTGGAGGTGTGGAGAGAAGAGGGAGCTCAATTGTGTCAGGGTTTTGTGTGCACATCCAGCAGTGTCATCCCATGGAAGGTGTGGGGAGATGAGGGGGCTGCTCCAGTACCACATGGAGTCACATCCAGCACTTGCTTCACGTGCACTTCAGGGAAAGCAGATTATACTGGATAAATCTCCACATCACACAGCATTTCCTTACATTTAACTCTAATGTCAAACAGCTATCTCAACAGAGAGGCTACAAACTCAAGGGCCTGGAAGAGTGAACTGGCTTTTAGTGACATGAAGTGCTTTCTCCAGAGTTGGGTAAAGCCATGGTGGCAAGAATTTGTCAGTTCTGAAAGTGTTTGCTCATATATCCCTGGAGAAAATAACCTGTGGAGCTGTCAGTATATCAGATTCCATGAGCTTCAGGTGATTTATGTTAAAAAAGTTCATTTGGTCTAAACCTGGACATTGCCTTTTGGAGTCCGTCTCTTACAAACTAATTCTCCCTCTTTTACCACGGGTCACATTCCTTGTGCTACTGTCACATGTGATTATAGGAGCATTTGCAAAACTCCTCACGCTGAATTATGTGGGATGGTAGTGCTGGGATCAGGGCAGGCTGGCTGTAATCTTACCCTCCTCCAGCTACATTGTTGCATCTCTGCCATGCCAAGCCAAATAATCGATCTCATGAATGGATGGTGCTGAATCACTTCAGAGGGTGAGAGGAGGTTCCCACTGCATGCACGGTGTAGTTTGGGAATTTATGTTTCAGAACATGTTGTGTGGGACATGAGTGCAGTGCCCTTCACAGAGCTGACAAACTATTGATCTGTCTTGCACATCTGTTTGAACTTACATGGTCCTGTTCTAGGGGATGAAGAAGGATTTAGCTACCTGATTGCCATTAAATGTGGCTTAATCCTCACGTTGCAGGCTGCAAATTAACCCTTTTAGAAGCTTCTGTAACAGTACAAGAGGGATTAAAGAAAATGCTGGTCTACATCAAGAGCTATTAGAACTGGCTAGGTTTGTGTCTGCTGGTGTGTAGTGTCTTTCCACAGTGCACAAGCTACAGTGCTCAATATAAAGGTACATTTCATGTCAAGCATTGATATAAACACGTTGGAATAAGCACAGGTTTTTTGGAGTTTAGGTCTGCTGGTGTCAAGCAAAGCAGGGTCGGGCTGTCACCAGCTCTGCTGTGGCTCAGGGCTGCAGCCATAATTCAGTGTCACCACTAAAGCTTCCTGCCTATGTTTAAGCCATGTCCAGCACTGAAGATCAGGGGTTGGGAAGGGGAATTTGTGTCTTGCAGTGTTATTGCTGGTGGTTATTGCCATCAGTGCTATGGGTGGGAGATGTCCTGCACACCTGAGCAGTGGGATTTGGCTGTGCTGCTGGCAGCCTAGGGGAGGAGAGCAGAGCAACTTGCCTTGCCACTGCAGAGCCCAGGAGGATATCCTGTCCTGCTGTTGGACAGATGTGCTGGAGGAGGCTTCCTGCAGCCCCAGCACACTAAAAGCAAAGCAGGACTTTGGTACGAGTGGTGGCTGTAAGTATTAAAATTGAGGTGCAGGTTCTTTATCCTGTAGAGTTACACACATTGAGGTGAATAACTTCGAATTTAGGTGAACTAGTCACCATCCTTTAGTCCTGGTTTACAGTGGAAAATCCCCTTTTGGAAATGCCCATATGCCAGTGTGATACATTGAATTTGGAGTTTGAGGGGCAATCCAATCCCTTCTGTGTGTTTGTCTGTTCACAAACATCCCACAAGTTTGTCACAGCTCACTAAGTTTGCTTAGGTGTTCCCACAGAACCTGCATAATGTTTGTGTGGAAATCGGGTATAATGTTGGTGTCCCAGGGAAGGGGAATTTTGCTGGAGTGGCAGTGCTGGTCATGCAGTGCAAGTGAGGATTTTCTTGCTAAGAGGAAAGCACTGCAGCACTTGCACTGCACGGGGAAGCTCTGGGTGAGTAGCAGGCCTTGGATTCTGTATTAGGACTGCAGATGGCCTTGCCTTGAAAGAGATAGGAATATAACAAGGAAAAAGCATGAAAAGTGTTTCACATTCACTTCTGTAAATATGAAAAGTTTGGGTTTTTGTATGATTTTCTCTTGCTGTTTAGAGTCCGTAGCTATACCTTAAACCTCCTTGTTGCAGTTATTTGTGTCTTGCAAGGACACCTGCCTAGGAAGGCTCAGCTCTGTTCAGCTAGTTATTCCCCTTCTACCACCTGCTACTGTCAGGTGGAAGATCTCTTAAACATGTGTGTGTATGTCATTTTTTTTTAAGCTGCTATATAACCTGTTTCTCTTCTTACATGCTTCCATGGCCTCTGGTGTCCTTTAGTGGTCCACTGGTGTACTTAAATGACTTCTTTATGCTCTGAAAGGTTTCTGTTTCTGCTGTCTGACTCTGTTTGGGTTATTTGTTTTAAAAAATTGTAAGCAGTAGGGGAAAATAACCCCAAATTGTCATCACTAACATTAAGGGAGCTTCGAAGGGGACTAGCAGCAGTTCATTATGACTCTCTGTGTATGATGATGCCAGGGAAACAAATAGCTCTTAAGCAACAAAGAGACATCTTCATTAAATGAAGAGCCTCTGAACATGTTTTTGTAGGCATGCTCTAGCTGAGGGATATCCCAGTTTTTCCAGTCTGAAGGAACAGGTACAAGTGCATGTGAAAGGGAGCAGAAAGCATTGAACAAGGTTTGGTGCACCACACCCATGGGCTCTGCTTTCCCTTTCTCTTCACTGCTGGACACACAAGTGTTTGTTCCCTGCTTGGGAATCCTCACTTGGATAGAGCCATATGCTCTCATCTTTTGTGTGAGTGCTCATTGCTTTGCAGCTCAGCTCTGAAATGTTACCATCATTAAATATTTAACTGTTTATAATCTTAAAGCAATGAGGTAATTGTAAGAACTGAATCCTCCATGCCTGTTAGGCTTTTTGAAAACTTCTGGGTCTTCTTTCATGTTCACTGTGTGACTGGATTTGGAAATGAGAGCCATGCCTAGCACAAGGATCTGTCACTTTTCACAGGTTAAACATCAAATGAACACGGAGTTCCAGTGGTTACAACATCCTTGAGGTCTGGAGTTGCCCCTGTTTACATTAGTGGTGAAATTAACCCTAAATTCTTAGCAAGTCAGGTGTCTTGGTACACTGCAGGAATGACGATTTATAGTGGGAAATATACCTTCATTTCATAAAATGTGATTTACTTGCCTCAAAACATCAAAGGGCAGGTTTTAATTGAGTTCCTTCCTACCTCTGAAAATACGTGCCTGCATCTCGGTCCTTTACTTTGGCTATAAAGGAGCAAGAATGTATCTTCTTTGGGAAATTTAATCTGCACCTCCCTGTCTGTTGTCTGGATTTGAGGTTTATGCCCTGTTAGGTGTGAATCTAGGGATTGGATCCCTCTGGAGCAGAGAAATCCCAGATTATAGAGATTCAAGTCTCTAATGCTAAAGCCACAAAATAGCACCACATTTATTAGATAGTCCTCACTTTTTTACAAAGGAAAACGTTAGAGGAACTCATAACAAATGCAAGCTGAAAACCATTAATTTTTCCCATGTGGAAGCACTAGCCATTCTTGGCTGAAAATCTTGCACTCTGTAGGTGAAATTATTTGGGGTTTTTTGCCTGCTGCAGGAACATTTTCCCTCTCTCCTCTGCGAGGTGAAATGCCACAGAAACTGTGAAATCCTGAAGTGTCCCAGGCATTTTCTAGAGGAGATGGTGTCTGTGGCTGGACCCTGCCTGGAAATATTGCTCTGCTGTATACTGGGTAATTGATGCAGACCTTTATGGAGGATTTTTTCACTCCATGCCGTGCTCCACATTAGCTCAAACCAAGGAAGCACATACAGGAATTTTATCACCATTTCTGAAATGCTTGAGCCAAGATCAAACGTCAATATAGTTTAATTTTACCCCTCATAAACGAAAAAGTTTGGGGCAGTAACACTGTTGCTAACAAGTCCTTTAAACTGTTAAATTACTGTTAAATTGTGGTTTGGAGTTTTTTCACTTCTCTATTTTTCTTTTCTTTATTTTTTAAAATCAAAACTTGTTTATCCTTACTTCAGTTGCTTGGGGAAGGGGAAGAAAAAAAAACCATCGAATTTATTAATTCATATTTTATTAATATTAATTATTTTCCTTTTCTCTCCTGAAATGTAGGTCTACAGCATCAGGACAAGAGCAAGGAAACTGCTTGGTTCTGAAGTACAGAGAAATTGAGGCCAGCTAGAGCTGGAGTCGGCAGAGCTGGTGATGCAGGGTGATGCAGCAGTGGTTGACTCCTTCTGCGTGGAGCAAAGGACACACATGAAGATGAAGGGCCAACTATTCTGGTTTTGCTATTGAGCCTTTTATTTGTAAGGCCATTTATGGGTCCCACAGTGTTGGAAAAAAAAAAGCCAGAAACCTAACTTTTCTTTCTTTCCTCATCTGAGCCTGCTGCAGCTGGGCAACCTAACTCCTTTCTGCTCCTTTAACAGTGTTTTGTTTTGTTCAGCTTGATATTTTTATGAACAGTCTCAATAGTCAGGAAAAAGACTCTGCCTTGACTACAGTGCGCCTTCTTTCAGGAATACAGTATTTTGTAGCTCTTTGTGCATCTATTTTTGTAGAAATACAGAAAGTTTGGGTAAGGATTGATGGGCTATTTTAGGATGACATATTTTTTTAAAAAAATTGTAAAATTGTTAAGTTCTGTTTAAAGAACTTGCTCTCAGAGAAGCACTGGCAAAAATGTATAAAATGCTATTTTTAGATGTCTGTGATGTGTTTGTGCATTTTGGGTTTTTTTGTTTGTTACCTCAAATGTCTATCTTTCCTTTCATTTTAAAGAGCTAAACTCCTTTGTTTCCACTTTACTAGATTCTGATGTTTTTGTCCTTTTGTTCTAGCTTAAGCAAGTATAATTCACATCTGAAGTTTCAGCCAAATATTTTTTTCCTGGTGTTAGATTGTAGTAAAAGTGGTTTTGTTTTTCTTGCTTCTAAAGGTGGCTTTGTGCCGTGCTGATTGTCAGAAGCTCACAAACACCTTTAGCACAGAGCAAAGCTTGAGGTTACAGCAACTGCATTTCCAACCCATCCATTCTTTCAAAATGGACCAAATACTCTTAAATCAGACACAAATAATGGGCCTCATCTGTGATCCATTGAAGTTGATCACAGTTCCCTGTGGGTTATGTTGCAGTACAATCTCACAGGCAGGACATTCAGCTAAGCCATTTCAGGGTGGTAACTTAAAACATCAATATTCAGGGAAAAAAAAAATATTAAAAATCCATTTTTTTTCTAAAATGTGTGGCTTGTGGAAACAAAAGGTTTTCAGCTGGCCTGCTCTGTGTGCTGGGCAGCTCAAGGGAAGCACTGCAGTTCCCATCTCCCGTTGACTCCAGGATGCGTTTGCGGAGTCGGAAGCAGCCGCGCGCGCCGAGCCTGCACACCCCGGGGCTTGGCGGCTCTCGGGAGCAGAGCCTGGCCTTGGAACAGCACCGTGGCCACGTGGAAAGCACAGCCCTCTGCTTGGGAAACCCCCCCTGGGCTGGGCTTTGGCTCTGACCTGTGTAGGGAAGGCTGTGGTTGGAGCCAAGGTAAGCGCGATCAAATCTTGGGTAGGGGCTGTGCGGTCGCCCTGCATCAGGCTCCGTGCTCAGCCCCTGGGGACTCCAGCAAGTGTCACCATGTGCTTAGCTGGGACTGAGGGCAGCCCAGGATCAGGACCTGGCTGTTACTTGGAGATGTTGCCTTTCTGCTCTGTGCACCCAGGGTCCCTCTGTAGTATTTCCTAAGGCTCTTACAAAGCATTGTATTTCTGTCACTCTCAGACATCTCTGGTTGAAAGGCACACCGGCTGAGTGGAAAAACCAAGATATAAACACATGGTTGAGATAAGAAGGAGTTTAATTTTAAGGCACTGAGCGTTGTAAATGTAGTTTTGTCAGGTGGAGACCACATGGATCTGTGTGTGAAAGGGGAGGGGGGTGCTGGGAAGTGCATGCCACTCCGAGGTTCCCTGCACTGCTGCTTCCCTCCAGGCTTTTTGAACTTGATCCTGTGAGGTGTTGAGCATTCTTCCTTGTCAAGGCAGAGGGCTTGACATGCCAGCACTGGAGGCATTAGGATTATATCACAATTTGGCAAGACCCTTAAGTCTCTGCCTTGCTGATTTGAAGTTTGAGACAGCATATAAAAGCTGAATGGACTATGCTTAAATATTGCTTTAAAGTAATAAGGTTGTAGTCTCTGTGTTGGGATGATGAATTAAATGTGGTGGGGTTTTTTTCCTCATCTTTGTAGTCCATCAGTATTTCTTTCTCTCAATAAATTTCACTCTCATGACAGTTCTCTCTATTATTGCTGCTCTGGTGGAGCTAGCTCCTCAATTTGTCAATAAATTCATAATGCAGTGGGAAAACTGTATGGGAGGGAATGGAGTACCAGCTGCCATAGTTCACTTTCTTATCAGGACAGTGCAGTTCAGGAAATATCTCAAGAAAAAGAGTTCTGACTTAGGGATGCTCACAGTATTAGAAATACTGGGAGGAAATTAAATCTAAGTGTTTTCTTTTTTTTTTTTTTTCGGTTTTCTTTTTTTTTTTCTTTCCCCCACCCCGGGCTTGGCAAAGGTGGAAATCAAAGAAACACTGTGCCCTCATTGAACTTAAAGGATGGAGAATTTGGGTGGCAGGGGAAGCAGAAGAAAAGGCAGATTTTTTTTTTTTTTTGAGGTGTATTTGACCTCCTGAAATATTATAAAGCCTAATAAGAGCAGTCAGCTCACTGCCTTCCCCTTCACAAGCTCATACTATGAGGGAGCTCCTCTGGTTCCCTACAGATGTTAAAGCAAAACGGGACAGGAATGAAACAGGCCCACAGTTTGCACTGGAATTCCTTTCTGGATTGTATCACTGAGTTGTTGGCTAGTGGGGATGAAGAAGTGGGGAAGCTGTTGCCTCTTCCACATCTGGGACTACTGTTCTGCACCCAGTTTCTACTGCTGAACCTGGGACTGAGCTGGCAGAACTTCTGCAAACTCTGGGTGACAAGTGCCAATAAAAACCTGCTGTTGTCTGTAGCCATTCATGCATCAGTCTGTCGATTTTGAAAGTGAAATAAATTCTCCTTTTCCCCTCACTCACTAATTGTCACTTGTGCTAACAAGAAAGGAAAAGCCTAAGTACGTAGCAGTAGCCCTACTTCTGTGTTCTACGATATGAGGGATGGAAAAGGGAAAAAAAAACCAAACCCACCCTGCCCTGTGACAAACTTTTAAGTTAAATTCAGCAGATTTCCTTCTGTCCCTCTTTCCCATACACGCACACTTGCACACACGCACAGAAGTGCTTATGAGAAGCAGATGCTGCCATGGTTTTGCTCTTGGAAGAGGAGGGGAGGGCTCGCCTGCCGTGATGGGGAATCGATGGCAGCGAGAGGAGCAGAGAGGTTGAGACTGCTCGTGTTTCTTCAGATAGGGAAAAAAAAAAGGCCCTTGAAATCAGGTCACAGATAAGTTGTGTGTCTTAATGCATTACTAAAGGAGTTGTTTCATTCTTTTTATGTGTGGTGTGTTCTGATGCTGTCCCAAGAAAGTGGATGATTCATTTTGAGAGGGCTTATAAAACATGTTGTGCTCTGTCACTGTTTCTGGGAGAACATAGGGAAGTTATTGTTTTATTTCAAGAAACTCAAAATACTGACCTCCTTAAAGTTGTCCAGGATTTTATTTTATTCCTGTTAATGTTGAGAAATCTGACATCAATTTTTATGTCTTCATTTGGGTTCAAATAATCTGCCAGTTTTTTCCAATGGCCCATTTCCATCCCAACAAGAAGATGGAATAGTGCAGGTGCTGACTGCCCAGGAGATTGGATTTCTGGAATTTCTGGAGAGCTGAATAAGCTGCACTTGGCAATAGTAGAATGGACTCTGTTCTGATTCCTTCCCTCACCAGACACACAAGTTCAGGTGGTCCTCAATGAATGGCAGTTTTGTCTCAATCATCCACACCTGCATCAAAACACTTTTGAGAACAGATCTCTCATCACAGCATTCAGAGAGGGAGGGGGATGTCACATTTCCCCCATCCTGCCCTTAGGATTGCCTTGCCTCACCCAGCCTTTCTGCTTCCAGGCTGTTACATATGCCTTGCTGTCCCCCTCCCACAATTCTTTATGTGTATGGATATATTTCTCTACGATTATATTTATACACATTCACATGTAGCTAAACCTGGTTCCCTCTGTTCCACTCTCGTGCCTCAAGTGCATGTCCTTTGGAAATGAAGTGAATTACTTCATCAGATCTCATCTGAGATGGAAAATGTAGGCATTTTATTGCATTCTCTGTTAACTCAGGAGTGAATTTTTTCCCTACTTGTTAGAAAAACCCAAACACAATAAAAACACATTTAAAAAAACCCTTTCAAATCACCTGATTTTCATCTGTAAAGATGATCATGAAATAAGCAGTTATGTAGAGAGGTGCAATATATTGCCTTTCAGCAGACAAGCCTATCTCTGATTATGATTATTTTAATTAATTTCAGGTACAAGCTTTTGCTCCATATCAGTGGACCAGCAACCTATATATTTCCTTATAAACAATTTAGAAATATATATATTTTTCAGGTGGAATTATTGGTTTTAGTATGTCAGCCTTTGAGCTTCTAAAGGATATTTGGATGATAAATACTGTTTGTGTGTGGGTTTTTAAAGAAGTTGATGCATGTTGTTTGGAACTAAAATCTCATGTAAAGCAGGAAAGTATTTAAAAATAAATACTACTTTTACATATTAGCCCTATGGGCACAATCTGAGAGTTGTGGTGCAGGAAGATGCCCCTTTTATAAAGTAAGGTTCTCTTGCCTGAGCAAGTTCAAAATCCAGGAGAGGCTGGAGTGGTCTTGGAAAGGTTGAGCTGGTGGAGCAGAGATGAATTATATGCACATGGTTGGGCAGTCACTGCTCAATATACTAAATTTAGGCTGTGTCAGCAGGTTTACACTTATGGGGTGAACTGGTTGCCAAGGGGAACTGTAAATATCCCTGGAAAGCCATGTTTTAGCTACCCTTGGTCTGCTCTCCCAGTTCTTGCTCTGCAGTCTCCAAGCCACCACGGTGGGACCTCTGAAAGCTGGGCTGGAGTTCCCTGGGAGATGCACCATTTTTATTTTTTCAGCTCCCAATAAAGGAAGTTTAGGGATGGGGGTCATTAAAACACTGCAGTTATTTCATGCACCTGCTCAAAGGCTCAAGCCTCCAATATAAATCAGCTGTGCAGTGTGGCTGTTCCCTCCCCTCAGTGTCCCTGGAAAACTTCAGTGGAATTGAGCTGGTTGGGACCAGCCTTGGATGCCTGAATTGTAGTGCAGAGGTGGCCTGGGGACTGGTCCAGCCTTGATTCTGGTGAGCTGGGGCTCAGGTATTTGGTACCTGTACAACCAGTGTTTATAGGAGTTTGAGGTTTACAGTAATTGACTGAAGTATCTGCAGAACTGTGCTGCACTTTCCCTGCTCGCTCTTTGTAGCTGTTGTTTAAAACCATCAGTCAAATCAGGGTCCCTCTCTTCCCCCACCTGTTTTCCCACCTTGCTTCCCTCAAAACTCCATTGAAATATTTGCCCCTCTCATCAAAACTGATGGGGTGGAGTGGGGGGTGGGGCTTTGTATAAAGAAAAGTGTCACTGTTTATTACTGAATAAATAATTTAATGTGAATTTTATTGTTATATTTTTTATGTAGCATTTTCAGTTTGGTCTGTATTTCTCAACAATTAGCTAATTCTTTTTATTCTTATGCAACTGAAGAACTCATAAATCTCTTTGTAAATTTCTGAATCCTGAGTTTCTATTCTTTGCATGAGATTAATTTTTGGAGCCAAGGATTTGTCTTCTGTTGAAAACGTTGTAAAACAAGTGTTCTAAACTGGTTCTGTACTAAAATTAAACAGAGTGAAAGCCTTGCATTGAAGGGATTTCAAGCAGAGATCTCATGAAGGTACAGGCTTGGCCTTCTCAGACACTGTCAAGTGCTTATGCTACAATGTCCTCTTTTATTCTTAACATCTTTTTTAAAATTACATTAACACTATTTTACAGTCAGACCTAGTGGAATCACAACCTGAGACTTCTTAGTGTAAGACCCTTTTTTAATTTTATTGTTTCCTGGCAGCTTTGACAGTCATCAGGCAGAGACTTTCCATGCAATTTATTTACCTCAAATTGATTTTTTTGGGCAAAGTTCAGTAATTCCCGCTAAGGAGGTAACTGCCCTTGCTAAAATTATTTTACAACTGTTTAATTAAGAAATGTTTGCATGTCTGTGTTCTGGCTCAAGGGCTGAAGGTTTGGTGTTTTGGTCACAGATACATCATTTACTGCTCCAGCAGTGGGGGGAAAAAAGCCTCCAAGCCTTGGCCAAACACTCAGCTTTGAAAAATTGCCACTTGCACGCAATCAGCAGGGAGCTGTTAAGAATTTAGTTGCAAAATCCTCTGAAGATCCTGACCATATGGGATGTACTGTGTTTCAGAGCATCAGGAGATGAGCAGGATTTTTCCCATACATCCCACTCCAGGCCCTGTTTCCCGGACCAGACAGTGAGCAGGGCACTTTGTGCAGAGTCACTGTGTTCTTCTTTTCAGGCTGGGAGGAAGAGATGGAGAGAGCTGGCAGCCAAAAACTCCAGGAGAGGGAGGCCAGGAAAGGAGGAGAAAGGGTTCGAAATTCTCCCTATAGGAGAGAATGGGATTGAGAGCTCCTGGGACAGGAGCAATCCCAATAGTGGAGATAAAGATGGGATGCAGACTGCTGGAAAATAAGCAAATAATGCTTCGTGATGCATGATCTAGAGTGGGATGTGGCAGCTATCAAAAAATACCAGAATAATGTAAGGACTTTGAATAAACATGGCAGAAAATGTCTTTCTTTGAAGTAAGGTGTGCACACTGTGGTTTAGTCAGTGAAAGGAGGCATAGGATCCCTTTGCTCCAAGCCACCCAGAGAGAAATGTCCTTTAGGAAGCAGGAGTGTGTTAAACTGGGGAATTAGATTCCTGAAGTGATTTTTCTCCTCCCTGTAACTTCTGCTCTTGCCCGGGCTGGTCTCCAGCTGCATTGCCCCACACCTGGCTTTCCAGGTGCTCACAGGGGTTATTTCTGTGCTCTCGTTGCATCAAGAAATGCAAGCAGGGGGAGTGACACATTACTTTGTGACTGATTTTATTCATGACAATCCACGTCCTCCATTAATGTGAATCACCAGCACTCTGTTGGTTTTAGTGAATTTAACACTGGTGGAGGATCTTATCAGTTCCATCCAGATAAGTCTTGTTGTGGGCTGTTGTTATCAGCTGGGAACTGGGTCCCAGATGGGTGCATGGGACTCTCCCTTGGAGCCAGGATCTAGCTGGGGGACCTCAGGGGTGCTCAGTCCCACCTGAAGTGGGCTGCAGGTGCCCACCTGGCACAGTGGAAGGTCACAGAAAAGGAGAGGAGTGGGAATGGACTGCTCTGTGCTGGAGGAGCAGACAAGCGTGGCTGGGCCTGGAGCTGTGCCTGGGCATCCCTGGAGGGACAGGGGTGTCACCAGCCTGCCCTGGACATTGCAGGCACGGTGTGTGGGCATCCCTGGAGGGACAGGAGTGTCACCAGCCTGCCCTGGACATTGCAGGCACGGTGTGTGGGCATCCCTGGAGGGACAGGAGTGTCACCAGCCTGCCCTGGACATTGCAGGCAGGGTGGTGTGGGCATCCCTGGAGGGACAGGAGTGTCACCAGCCTGCCCTGGACATTGCAGGCACGGTGTGTGGGCATCCCTGGAGGGACAGGAGTGTCACCAGCCTGCCCTGGACATTGCAGGCAGGGTGGTGTGGGCATCCCTGGAGGGACAGGGGTGTCACCAGCCTGCCCTGGACATTGCAGGCAGGGTGGTGTGGGCATCCCTGGAGGGACAGGAGTGTCACCAGCCTGCCCTGGACATTGCAGGCACGGTGTGTGGGCATCCCTGGAGGGACAGGAGTGTCACCAGCCTGCCCTGGACATTGCAGGCACGGTGTGTGGGCATCCCTGGAGGGACAGGGGTGTCACCAGCCTGCCCTGGACATTGCAGGCAGGGTGGTGGGGGCTGGCCATCCCTGCAGGACCGCAGGCTGGAGGGGTTTTGCTGCCTGCGTGACGTGGGAGGCTGGGTGGGGACCGAGACATCTGGTGAGAATTCCTCACGGCTGAGCTGTGCGTTGGGCTGGGATGCCGAGTAATTTAGCTGATTTCTTTTTTGGGGTTGATGGGAGGAGGGGGGTGGGGGGGGGGGGGGCTGGATGCCACAGCCTTCCAGTAACTGTCTCTCCTCCAAAATATCACTTTTGCTTTCTTTGAAGACAAGAAAGAAATTATATTTAAAAAAAACCAACACAACAACAAACCAACACCAGGAACTGTACCAATGTGTTTGCCTTGACAATAACTGTACATCTGCAACAGTTTATCACTATGGGAAAATGAGTGGGTAATAAAGTTTTGATGTCGGCTGTTGCATGTACAGAGGTATCACAGGCTTTGAAAATGATTTGTTATGTGAATGCCCATAGTAGCACCGAGGTTCAAAGGGAGGTGGTTTGTTTTTCGTGCCCATTTAGTTATGAATAACACCAGCTCTAATTTCCTCCTCCCACCAGCAAGCAGAGAGTCCTGTATTGGAAGCCAAATATAGCAACAAAGATTTCTATCTCTGGCCAAAACCAAAAAATCTGTTCCCTTTTAAGAATAGCACTCTATTCTTTTCTGATGGAGATGGATAAAGAGAAAATTCAGCTTTAAGGAAGCCAGTTTCTCAGTGGGAAACTCCCTGGTCTCTCTCAAATGGCCAATGTAAAAGGTATGCACTTATTTTTTGGCATCTGTGTAGAAAGAAGCCAATGAGGAGGCTCCTGTAGAACGCCATCAGTAAAGCCCTTTTGGGGTGGCAGTCTGGATAAATCTTCCCTTTTTGCTGGTGTGTTTTTCCTGCACTGCCCTGCCTGTCCTGTGAGCAGCAGGGCCCGTGCTGAATGGCAATGCCACAAATTGCACAACTGCCCCTGCTCGCTCTGCACCCTTTTCCTTCTGGTTTGCTTTTGTGTGGAAGTTAATCCCTTGGGATTAACAGACCCCTGCCCCACCTGACAAGGTAACACGGAGCAGCAGCCAGCCCCTGATCCCTCCTATCCCCTTGGTTTTCTAATGGGGGAGGATGTGGGAAGTCATCCCTGTGTTCTTTCCCATGACTTCCCAGTTGTGTTGTGCCCTCAGAGAGTGACTGTGGGCAGTGGGGCTGGGATGGGCTGGGAAAGAAAGGACTTTGTGCAAAATAAAACCAGAAATGTTTGTGGTAAAGCACTTCCCCAGGTGGTGATCTGATCTCTTCTGGATGGGAGTTAATATTCCCTGAAGATGACCATGCTTGTGGGTGTCACTACCTGTTTTTAAGCTGGGATATGCTTTTAGGAGGGGGCACGCACTTCCTTTCTGATCTTGAACTCGTTTTTGTTTTTTTTTTTTTAACTTCTCTACACTATTTGAGGGGGGCTATTCAGCCTTTCCTTCGAAGGATTTATTCCCATTCCAGACCACCCCCACCACCCACCCATAAGCAACTGGCATGTGTGACATGTGAGCAGAAAAAGCCTTTTCTCTAATGTAGCAGCTGTCCTTGTTTTAGAAATGTTGCTTCATTCGTTTGCAGACTGTTTGGCTGAAGGCCTTTGCTGTAAGGTGAATGCTGAAGGATTACAGAGTTAGCTCTTCCTCATTTGGAAAACTGTGACTTTTTTTTTTTTTTTTTTTTTTTTTTTTTTTTTTTTTTTTTTTTTTGAGCCTTGCACCCCTAATGCATTTTAAAAACAATGCAGGGAAGTGTCATCCAGTAAATATATTTGCACTGGATCTGTTTTACCAGACATGTTTCTGATGGAGTTTTAAATAAACACAGGGATGTTTGGAAATATCTTGTGTATGTAAATATGTAAAATATGCATAACAAAGCTGACAGCTGTGGGGTGTACTCATTGCTCACGTGAGGAGGCTTTGTGTCATGTTTTTTTCCATCATCCTGTCTTTTTTTAAGCATCTGTGTCTGTTCCAAGATAATCTGTGATTCCCACTGGACAGAGAGGGAGGAGGCTGGATAGGCTGGAGCGATTCTGCCCGAAATGCTGTGAAGAACCCCCTGGTGGATGGTGGAACTGCCTTCCCCGGGGCACCTGAGTGCAGCAGACAGGAACCCCTTGTCGCTGGAGGTGGGGCAGTGCTGGGTCTGGCTGAATTTGGCCCTTGAGGAGGGGCAGTGGGAGAGCAGAGCTGTCCCAAGGAGCGTGACAGCAGCATTAGTCACCAGCGCACCGAGCTCAATTTCCTGAGCTGCATCTGCTGCTTAGGGGAGGACGACAGTTTTGCAACCTCAATTTAGCCTTTATTTAGCCTACATCCCCGTGTCAGGCTTAGAGAGCACTGCAGTGGGAAGGAAAGATTAAAATTACCAAAACTCTTAACTTTTTTTTTTTTGTTAATTGAGTGTTATGCTGCTTTTTAGACACCCTTCCAGAGGGGTAACTCGTCCCCTATGTGTAGTAACTGTACCACTTCCAAGTTCTACAGGATATTTGGTGTGACTTGGCCACCTGTTGTTTTTACTGATTTTTTTTTTCCACCTCTTTCCTTGCTCTTGTTTTCCAGTCCCACTGCTTTAAGGGCAGTGTTCCAAACTCCAGTTTGCTGTCTGGCAGTGTGGATGTCCAGGCCCAAGGGGCAGCAGCTCTAGGTCACACTTCTGTGTGCACACTGAATTTCTCCTGTCCATCAGCTGGCACACTTGGATGTGCAAATTTCCGAAGGTGCAGACCAAGTGCGAGCTCCTTCTGTTTGCTTGGTGGTTTCAGCCAAAATAAATGGAAATGCTTGCAGGAACAGCAGCCTGGATGAAGGACAAAGTGGAAGTACAAGAACTCGGGACACCTTCTGGCTCCTTCAGGAAAAGTTTTGTTTATTCTGCCCAGGGAAATAGCTTAAGTGCATCAGATTTTCTGCTGCTCATTCTCCTTGCTCCCAGGCAGTTTTATTTGCCTTGCTGTCACTGACATTTCTCTGTGAACATCCTTGAGGAGACCTTTATGAGATCTAGTACTGAACCTCATCATCACCTTACCTGTGTCCCCATCACCGTGGGGATGGGCACTGGCAATCTGCAGCAATTTGCAATTCTTTAATGCTACATTCTCCTTAATTTACAGAATTTACAAGTGAACTCTTTTTTCCTCAGCTCTTAACCCACATGAAGTCTTCCAGTGACTGCATATATTCACCACCAGTTTCGCTGGAAATGACCAGAAATTGCTGCCAGTCTGGATGAGGCAGTAGAGTCTGAAATCACTGTTAGAGCCCATGGCTCAAAAAAATGTTACTGCTTTGGGGCTCATATGTGGCCAGGTTTTTTCTTGTCTGTGATGGAGAAATAGTTGCTTTCTGCATGAAGGTAGGCACCAAAAGACCAGAATACTCTCCCTGCTTGTGCCAGATTTGGGTGAGCCAGGCAGAGGCAGAAACACTCAAGAATAGGACATTTAATTTCTTTCTTTCCTCTTCCGTGCACATTGTGGTGAGCCCAGCACAAAACCCCCATGGCATTTCATTTTTCACCCCCAGATCTCTGGGCAGGAAGGAATTTCTTTTAGTTGCTTTGTGTCTGTGATACTTTGCAGTGTGTTTTGGTCCTGTCAAACAGGTGCTGGAACCAGTTGGACAGTGCCTGACCAGCAAAACTTTGATGTTCTTCATGAACAAATTCATCATTAACAGTGAGAATTTGAAAAACAGTGTTTGTGGTGCAGGGAATTGATAACAGACTTGGAATGATATCAATTTTTTAAATTTGGATTTAAAACATGGAAAAACTTAACATTGGAACTGAATGGGTTCCCCAAGCTTCAGATCTGTGCCTTCAGAAATTCCCTTCTAATATTTTGAGCTGTATTTCTGGGGCTCTTAACAAAGGTTCTCCCTAGTGAAGGAGAAGATGCAGCTGTCATCCATGACAGACATTGTGATTGTTTTTCATGTTGCTGTTTGCTAGTTTGCAGAGGTCTGAGAGGAAGTGTAGAGAACCCAGACCAACTGATAAAACCTCCAGTTCTCCTGTGCACAGTTTAATTCACCATTACAAGACTCTTATGCAAATCTTAGACCTGAGATTTCACATTTTCTTTATATGAAATCAGTAATCATTGTAATTTCATTTCAGCTGGAATATTATTTTTCCTTTTTTTTTCTTTGCTGTTTGATGGGTCAGATTTAAACCATCTGCAAGCAGATGGAAAGGAAAAGTGGAATTATTGTTTTCACCAAAAAAATTTTGCAGCTGTCAGGGTGTGTTTGACACAAGCCTGATGGCTGAAAACAAAGACAGGACACGTTGTCCCGGCTGGATATCAGAGAGCACAAGAACTCTTCATGGCCAACTCTTACTTGGAGAACTTGGGGCTAAATGAGGTAAACAAGGTCATTATTTAGCCATACTCAAGGGCTTTTTTCAGAGAGAATTATTCACTGAATTATGTACTGCTTCTGCTGGGCCTCTGTTGGTTTTGGCATGAGGAGGTGGCTCTCCAGCTGACAGTCACAAGATGTCACACTGACAGTGCTTGGTGACTGTCACACCACAGGATGTGACAGGGGCTGCAGCCATCCCTCCCAGTACCTGTCAGGAGAGATTGCTTTGTCAGGATATATTGACTATAGCCTGGGTTAATTTATGGCCCCATCATTAGCAACCACAGGCGATGAAAAAGGGCTGGAAATGGAGCGTTTTAGGAGGGACACCGGGAGCTGTGACTCAAACCTTCCCAGCAGGGATGAGATTGTTGCTTCATGTCCAGCACTAGTGGCTCCTTGGGGATACCAACACTACTACTGCTCCTTAAAGCAGTCCTTCCCTCAAGGATTCAGTCTGTGAGAGCTGGACCCACTGCTGGGAGCTCTGGATCCACCACCTGCATCTTGCTGCTGGTGCTTTGGTTAGTCTTTGTAAGAGTGGCTGTTCCTTCTGCTTGCACCAAGCTGGGCATCTTCAGGAACCACAAATGAGTTTCCAAAGTGGTCTAAAACTCAAGTCTTCTTACACACATTTCAGTGTATTTGCATGAAGGGTGCAATTCTTTGTTGTCAATGTGAAGTTTACAACTGCTAGGCCTTCCTGATATCTGTATTTTTTTTTTTCAATTTAAGGGAAGATTTCTGCTGGGGTGTTGTATGTTGGTTTATTGTTTGGAATCTTTCAATATTGACATCAGAAACATGGGCTAAGGCAGTTTACAATAAAGCTTTTGTCCTTTTCATCATGAGTTTTGAGTGTGCTAATACTATGTAGTCATTGGGAGTTGTGTATTTTTCTGCTCTGAAGTGACAAACCTGTGTAATTTCCATCTCCTGTGGCTGACACTGTCATGTTGTTGTTTATCCATGTTGTATTTTTTCCCCAAAAATATTTTGACGGTGTATATCTGTAGGCAGAATGTTCTTGAGCTAAGCTAAACCTAAGAGAATAAGACATCTGTGAGCTTTTATCTATCATTAAGCCATCTGAACCCTTGCAGTGCACAAGAATTGAGTTGCACTCTTGGTGTTCTGTCATTTTGTTGTTACTGGATGTGTTGTACAGCAGCACAAATAGAAAACAATTTTAGAAATGGTTCATCAGATACTTGTCTTCCAAAATAGCTCAGAAGACCCAGCTTTACATCCATCTTTGGATCAAAGTAAAATGGGACTATGCTGCTCCAGCTGTCATAATTTGGCTACTGTGGCAGAAAGGAACAGGCCTGGAGATGTTTCAGTTGCTTTGGGCTTTTTCCCCCCCCACCCATTTTGGGGGCCAGGATCCTAACTTCAACAGGAAACCCAAGAAATCAGAGATGCATTGGCAATATTATCACAGGGAGCCTAGGAAGGGCAGAACATAAAGAATAGAGGCCAAATCCAACTTGTGTCACTCTCTTTAATCTGGGAAGTGCACTCCTGTTGGAAAGTGTAAAAGGATTGAGGTTTAAATGCATCAAAACTCGTTCTCACCAAGGGATTATTTCCTCGTGTACAATTCAGAGCCTTAGCAGGATTGTGTGAGGGCTGTGTTGTGCTCCCTGCTCTGCACTTTGCACAGTTCTTTGCACCTGCACCAAGTGGGTGTGAAATGTCCCCACTCAGCACTGGCTATGCTCATTCACACTCACTTAAGGCTGACGTTAAAGGAGCCTGAAAGTGGCCAAAAAATCATCCCCAGCATCCTGCTGACTCCTCAGGACAGATGTGACATTGCTGTGGATGACATCCCTGTCCCCTCCCACACCGAGCAGTGTGAGTGAGGTGGAGCTGCATCCAGCCAGCCTGGCAGGATGCTGCTGCAGGACATCTGCTTTCTACAGTTCTTTCTTTCAAGATCTGGGGGGGGAAAAAAAAAAAACACGAATAAAAACCTCCAAAAAATCACTTTTACCTTTATTCTTTTGCTGCCCAGTGCTATCTTGGTAAATTATAAATTTAAAAAAATGCTCCCAGTGAGGCAAGGCTGGCCTGGTCTCTCAGAGCCATACATTTTCATGTGTTTTTCTGCTTTCTGTAGGTTTAAGGGACTAATTCCCATATGGGAAGCTACAGCTGCCTTACTGTGATTTCTGAGCAGGTGCATCTGTAGCATTCCCTGTCCCTCCCTGAGAGGAGCACCACAGGCTCAAGGAAGGAGAGAACCTGAAATAAATCTCAGAAAAGAAATGGCTTAAGAGAGAGCAATTTACTAAGCTCTGAAATGATACATGAGACCATCCAAATGGTAGAGAAAGTGTTGTGGGATCCAAAGGCAATTTGTGTCTGCTACAAACAGTACTCAGCCTCTGAAAAAGACACAGCTTTACACAACCTCTGCAAAGAGGTCAGTGCTGCTCCTCAGCCATATATGTTTGTCCCCATGTTCCTACCCCAGTCATGGCTCCTCAAAGCTCAAATAGGTACAAGAAAGCAGTTTTCAGATTATTTTTTTTCCCCTCAGCCTATAAACTGGCTCATTAAGGGGAAGCTGTCTATGAAAATTTCCCAGAAGTCCAGCAAAACAATTCCTCCACTTTGTTCTTTTAGTCCTATTATGGAAGTACTTTAATATCGAAAAGGTATTAAAAAAAAAAAAAAAAAGGCACCATAGCCCTGTAACAGGTGTTGCCTTTCTCAGTACACAGGTGAAGATGGACAGACTTTTTAGCACCCTGATATCATGTGTGGAGGGAAGAAACAAAGAGTGATGGATGTTGTTCTGGATTTGTAGGTGTTGGCTTACTGAGCATCATTCAAGGAGAGTTCAGTTGCAGGATAGAAATGAATGTTATACTTTGTGATCAGTGTATTATAATATAAAAGCTTAATTTTGTTAATTAAAAGTCAGGGTAATCATATAAAAATATACAGCTGAGCTGACTGCTGACCAAGTTGGAGAAAGAGACAAGTGATTTTGTGATATTTCACCTGACTGTTCCTGAAAAAAATATTACAACTCAGGTAAGATTTCATCTGCTTTTCACCTGCAAAATAGTTTTTTTTGTTTTCTGTAGGGTCTTGTCAGGAGCACTGAAAACAGCTGAAGCTGATATATAGGTCTTGTATTTTCTGTGATTCTGTTGCTGAAGTTGGTGATGTTGGTTGGCTTTGCAATAACTTTCGTGCTCATTTAGTAAAATTTTCAAAACTTGCCTGACATTATTAAATAGGAGGAAACTTAGAGGCATAGCCTGATGTGTTTTGTTGTACTTGTGTATTTAGTTTCTTTACTGAGGGAATAATGCAGATTAGAGGTTCTTCCCGCCCACTTTTTTTTTCCCCCTCTCTGGGCAATTTTAGAGAAGACTGCATTTGAATCCAACTCTTTAAGGGGTGCAGTCTTCTATTTTGGTGGATGCACAATAATAGGTGTTCTTGGAAGGAGACAGACACCTGCTTCCGGAGTCCTTGAGTAAAATTATAGCTCAGCTGAAGGTAAACATAATTTTGGTATCAATTTTGATCTGCTTTCTCAAACTACTCCTATTTAATTGTGAGATGCGTGCACATTCTGTCCACCTGTTCAGAAAACGCTACAGAAAACTTAAGGCTTTAAGCTTGTTATGAAGACAAGTAATTTTTTTCTCAGTGGACAACATGTACCAGTTGTTTGATTATGTATTTAGACTACTAATAGAGAGTGCACAGGCAAAAGGAAGTTTAAATGTGTCAGTGGGCAGTATTATTAATGTGTTCTCACAGTGCAGTCATACATTTGGGGCTGTGGTATGACCAGAGTCTCTCTCTGTGTTGACTGCTGCGTGTAAAAGCAGCTCTTTAGGCTGGAAAAATTGCCTGCGAGTGCAGGGGAGAGCAGCAGGGAGAACAGGGAGGTCCCCCTGCTGTCAGCAGGCAGGTGAGCACAGGCAGGGATGCTGTGGTGAAGCAGCACATCACAGTGCCCTGTGCAACTCGTGTCTGGCCGACAGGCAAAGATGGGTAACGTTAATTACAAAGACAGGAGATGTAAAATAAAAAAAAAAAAGAGCAGATTGAAATCTTGAGAAAAGATTATTTAGAATTTACCTCTGACAGTTTTTTTGTGTGGATGGTTATAATTGTAACCACGAGGCACAGCCTGTGCAACAGCTTGACTATTACCATTTACAGGCAATTATTAATAACATTGTTAAATTACAAGCTAATTTCCTCTAAGGCAGCTTATGCTTGAAGCTTCTGTGATTTAAATGTGAAACGACCCCATTATTCCTTTACTTGATTGATATTAACTGAGAGTAATTAACATACAAAAGTTAAATCCACTTTAATTAGAAAACCCTTGCTGCCACCTCTCTAATTATTATTGAAGGCAATAGCATTTTTGCTGGCACCGAATTTAACATGAAAAGTAGCTGTATAACCACAGTGAAAGGAAATGGCTTTGGACTGAATGTACCTATAGAGGTTTTGTCTTTGGGTTTTTAAGGTTTAGTAATTTAAACTGTAAATCTACTCTTAAAACCTATGTACAGGCTCTCATATTTACCAACTACTTTAAGGACACCTGTATATGTATTTATCTTTCGTGGTGCACTATTACAGCAGGCTGCTTTTCTGTCCTTAGCTGAGGAACTAAGATTAAACTAATTGTCCTGAGTGACACAAACTAAGTTTTATTCACAGCAGGGTAAAGCTCTCCAGCTGTTTATGAACTGGATATGAACAGCTGATCTCATCTAAAGAATTCAAGCTTGGAAACAAGGGAGGGGAAAGCTGATGAGCAGGAGGTGAAATGGATAATGATGTAACTTACTATGAAACTGGTCATTCAGTAAAGCTGCGTGCTTTACCTGTATCTGCTTTTACAGCTCTCTTTGGTTTGCTCTGAGATTTTATTTTTTTAACATGATTCTTTTAACACTGCAGAATAAATCTGCGCTGTTATAACCAACTCATTTTGCTGGTAGAGGCGCACAGCGTGATTTCAGATGTAAAAAAATGAAAATGTAAAAACAGAATTTTTTTACGTTGGCCAAAAATTGAGTGTGTGTGCAGGAAGGGAAATGCAACAGGGGAAAGAACGAAAGTTGTGTGGCTTTTGAAGTGAGAAGAAAGTCTGGTGTGTGAAATAGATGCCCTGAGCTAGGAAAAGGAAAGGTGGTGCCTGGGAGCAGCTTCTGCTGCTGGGGAAGGCTCGCAGCAGGGCCAGGGCTGAAGGAAGGGGCAGCTCAGCCTCAGGCCATGATCCTGCATCCCCAGGTCCCCTTGCAAGCGTTCTTTGAGATGTCAGCCTGTTCTGGCAAAGGTTTCACAGAACGTGTTCAAACCCTCCCCACGCTGTCATTCCATCCGTGGTGTTATCACTTTTTTGGGGTTTTGAACCTCTCTTGACTAGCTGCAGCACTGCTACAGAGGGCCAGCAGATCAGATTCCCTTTCTGGCATGTTTTCTGTGGTGTTGTTGTTTGGGCTTTTAAATTTTTTTCTTGTAGCTCCATCTGTGTGAAACAAATAGAAACCATGATTTAACTAGTTGCATGGAAATCTCTGATGTATCAGCCCATCTCCAGAAGGTTTAGTGGGAACACACAGTCCTACATGTTTGAAAAGAGGAAAAAACACCCTTTGAATGTCTGTCTCCTTTAGAGCTTTGTGTTTTGTTCATGTTGGACAGTAGCCTCTTACACCAGGGCTGGGTTTGAAGCTCAGAAGAGGTTGTGAGACGCTGGGATGGTGAATGGCTCTGGGTTAATGTTGGTTTGGGGATAAGCACAGCTCGGCTGATGTGCCTGGCTCGGTGGATATGACAAGCTGAGCACACAGCACATCCCTGGGGGCAACCAGGCAGGCACAAATGGCAACTGGTTAAGCTGCAGGAGCTGAGTGGAAATAGGGCTTCCCAAGGGGCTTTATGCAAATTTGCCTTGTAGTTTGCAAGAGTTTATCTCTTTCTGTTTACAGTTTTAGATTAAAATTATATGTACCGTGAATATCAACTTCAGAAGCCAGCCCGGTGCAGCTTCCTTTGCAATCAAGGCCTTTTTAAGACCAAGGTGTAGGAAAGGGTTATATTCTTGTGCCCCACAGATTCTTTCTTTTTTTTTTTTTTTCTGAATCACTATCTCAGTGCTACATGGCAGCAGGAAAGAAGCTGCAGAGTGTGGGAGGATGCAATGTCAGTTTTTGAGAGCCTTTTCAGTCTGTACAGTGAAACCATTAATGGAAAAACTACATTAACTAATTAACTGCTTTCACAAGCTGGGCTTCCAAAACCACATAGACTTTGGCCTCACAGCAGAAACTGGAAATAATGTTACAGTGCGGGAATGCATCCTGATAAGCTTTGAGATTCTTGCAGAGCTTTCTGAATGCCTGTTGCAATGTTTGAAATAATAGGAAATAGGTATTAGAGCAGCTTCAAGGATGTATTCTCCCAATGCCTGTTATGTGCAATGGTAAGAAAATAGCGAGTCATTAAAAATTAATACTGTTCTAAACTTCTTTGGCTTCTCCCAGGAAATGTCTTCCACTGCTATAATTGCAGATATAAATACAAAGATTTAGGTGACCAAAGGTATGCCATGAAGAGAAATGGAGCAATTGAATATTTCTTCCACACTAATAACTGATGAGCCAATGAGACAATCTAACTGATGGAACTTTTATAGCATATTCTAAATTGTAGCAGGTATTCAAGATAATGTTCTCATCTCTTGTATGCATTCTCTCTTTTAATACAAATATTGAAAGCACTGAAAACAACCCTGTACACTTTCAAGAGGCTATTACTTTTGATTTTCCTTACAAGGCATTCAGAGATGTGAGGGCTTTATCATATCTAGGCAAAATGGAGAAGGAAGTTCAATGGAAAATGGGAGCCTTAAAGAACTGAAGAAAATGTTAGTAGAAAAATCTTACTGAAAGGTCAATTTGATTACTCCCTATACATTTTTTAAGATGTATTTGAGTATAAACTGTGTGGTTTTCTTCTACAAATTCACAGCTTTGCAGCCCATCATCTAGACTTGGGGCAACTTTACAGCTTATATAAGTGATTGTATTTAGGCACAAGTCCTTGGCTGAATCAGGATCTTTGCTCTTAAGCAAAGTAGGATTAAGTCACAGAACAACCAATCAACCCCCCAACCAAAAAAAAAGAGGAACCTTTCCCATCGAGAGCTGTGTTTGTAGATGCTAAATTAAAAGGAGTCTTATGGCAATGAGGCTAAAATTACTTGTATGCCATGTGTGCTCATAGATAAGTGGTTCTTGCTAGAACCATCTCACTTTGAAATGACAGACAATACCAGCAAAACCCTTCCTCCAGCTGAGGCTCTCATTGTGCAGCTGTCATTGAGCAGAGCTCCTGGGTACAAATGCCCTCAATGCAAGGATTTAAAAATAAAAAATGCCTGTTCAATCTTGGTTTTCTTTGAACTTCCCAGGCAAGTCTTGTCTGTGGAAAAACATTCTGTGCAATTTCAAAACAGAAAATTGAATTGCCAAGTATTGTGGAATAGACTCAGACAAGCACCAAACCAAGATCTGAAAACATTTGAAAAGCTTTATTTGCCTTCACTTAAATGAGTTTTGAATTCATATACTATTATGCCTGTACATTAAAAACGTAATTTTATTTTAAAATGTCAACAACCGAGTGGTAGAAAAGACAAGATATGGAAGCTACAGAGCAGCAGTAAAAGAAATGCAACAGAGGCAAAAAAGCACTTTTCATTACAGAGAAAGTAATTTAGACCAAATTCAACTGCACTGGAGTGAGGCAAAAGATACCCATTAACCTCTGTGCAGCTGGATTAAACCTTACACTGGGGTAAGAGACTTCCTTAGTGGACCTTATTCTACATCTCACTCTGTGTGTTAAGCTTTGTCATGCTGCCTTAAATAACATTGGTAGTGCTCAGCATTACTATGACAGTATATGTTATATAGTGTATATATTTGGGGTTTTTCCCTTAAGCATGAGAGTTGTCACTGAGTTTGGCAGAAAAGAAATCTTCACCAGTGGTTGGAGGCTGGAGAAGTGCATTGTAAGCCTGTTCTCTGAATGCTGTGGGAAGTGGATCATTTTGTTCAAATTTACACAGAACCAATGACTAAAGCCCTTCAGACTGATCATGAACTTCTGGAAACCAGAATATTCTTCATTCACCATCAGGAACTCACTTTCAGGTTCATGACAGGTTTTGCATGTTTATAGAAACCAGAGGATATAATTGAAAAAACAGAAGAGAAGTGTTGACTGACAAAAAGATCTTTAATTTTGTTTATATATCATGAACGTGACCTAAATAAAGTTGCTGTAGCTAAAGGAGGCTAGATTTATTGTAGGGGAAAAAAGTACTTTTATAACAAAAATAGGCCTATATCCCATTGCTGAGCAGTCATTAGTTTTTATAAGCTCCTTTCTTTTTCCAGGTTCTAATTGGTGGCCTGTTGGGAGCCCTGACTGCAGAGCTGTCAAAGCAACCCCCTTTTTTACTTTTTTTTTTTTTTTTTGTCACATTCCACTATAATTAGAGAGATGATTATAGTAACAAACACAGTACCAGCTGTTTGAAGCTTAATACTTTTTAAGTATTACCATGCCTTTATTTTAAAGGTACCAAAACATATGGAAATCATAAAACATTTCTCTCTCTTTTCTCTGTTAAACTAAAGTTTTGTATTCAGATGCTAAGCCTGTGTTTGAAGTAAGGGGGGGAAGAGAGAATATTTCTGAAATACCCTGTAATAACTCCAACTCATCTCTACAATTCATGCAACTCCAATTCCCCTTTCTACTTCATCTCTGTCCTGACATTATTTCTCTGGACACAGAAGAGTGACAATAATACAGAAATAGGTTGGTGCAGCTTTGACAGCTTCATAATGAATTAATGATAATAAAAATAGCAATAAAACTAATACAACTATTTTGAATGCTCCTTTCCTTGGAAAACTCCTTGAGGCAGCAGATGTATCCTTTCTAGATGGGGCTGCTTGGGCAGCTACTGGAACTAATTTCTCTCCCAGGATTCAAATTTTCTATAGTAGAAGTTGTTTTCAGACAGATACTTATTTTTTCTCACTTCTCCTGTATGTTTTAGAAGAAAGCTCATATAAAAAAACAGAAAGGGCCATACACCAGTAAGTAATTTAAAGATATATATAAAAAAAATACAGCCAAGCTTGCCCTGTGCAATATTACTCAGAAATCTGCAGAGCTATTCCAGGGATTAAAGTAACCACAGAGCTTGCATTCTCAGTTATACAGAGCTAGCTTTCTGCCAAAGTACTTTAAGACTTTGGCATCTTTTGCTTTCATGTAAGGGGGTATCGGGTCCTACAGCTTTATCCCCTCCACTCTGAGCTCTGCTCAGCGAAATCCCCGGGCTTTGCTCTCCGTGTTTATGATGGGAGGGAGGAATGTGTGGCGGGATGTGAGGGATGAGCAGATGCAGGGCTGAGAGCTGGCGTGGTCCTGCAGGGTGGAATCAGGGTCTGTCGCTGGGACACTGTGGTGTCCCTCAGTGTGGGACACAGGGATGTACTCAGGTGTGAGTCCCACTGTTCCCATATCCCACAACAATTCATTTTCTGGAGGCTGCGGGTGATTTACTCTCCTTAAACCCCATCTATGTTCACATGCACGCCTTCCCGAGCCAGGGAAATGTCACTGCGCTTGGAACCGAATGCCTGGGGCTGTCAGCAGGGGTTTTGTGGTGCAGGTTTGGCTGGACCTTTAGGAAAGCTGCCTTTCCCAGGGGGCAGCCTGTGCTGTCACCCAAGGCTGGGGATGTGCAGCAGCAGCAGCCGCTCCTTGAGTCCTGCAGGGTCCCCAGAACAGTTCTGGTTTCGCTCGACCTGGAGATTCAAATCTCCTTGAATGATCTCTGCTTTCATTTCTGTCAGAGCATTGGGAGGCTAAGTCTGGTTTCTTTTTAAATATGGCCCGAAAATAGGCATAAGAGCTGCTGCTGCTCCAGTCAAATGCAGAACTCGGTGCCTGATGCTTCTCAGAGGTACCTGAAGTCAGATGGTATCATGAGGATTGCTCCTGTAAATTGTAATTAAGCCTGATTGTATCAACAACTGCTTTATGAACATTCGCTAGGGAGATGAAAAGGAAGAGAAATTCAAGGTAGCAGGAAAATATTTTGTTTTATTTTGGAGGAAAAGAAGTTATCGCATGTCGGTGTTTTCAACAGAGCATTATAAAGGGATATTGGCTGTGAAAAATGAAGTGTTTTTTTCTTTTCTTTTTTTCTCTTTCCTCACCTCCTTATTACTTTAAGTTCTGAAAATTAATCCTTTCCAAGAAGCTGATGATTTTTTTTTTTAATGTAGAGTCAGTAGACAACTGAGCTATTTCACACTTGGGGAGCCAAATTTTGTCTCCTATTGCACATGTTCCAGCATAAATTTGGGCCTCAGATGTTTCAACATGAGTACTGCAGGCACAGGGTGTAGAAAATTACACTGGAGCTTGTGTAGGTACTCTAGGAAGATAATACTTTCCAGGATGGGAAATCATTTCACCTTCAGTAATTCGTTTTGGAGAAATAAATCTGTTTAAAACATCCAACAGATTTAGAGAACAGAAGATGTGGTTTAATTGCTTAATGGAAGGCTGAGGGGAACTTTAAAGCCATCCTCTTCAAAGGTAAACCAAGCCTCTGGCATAAATCAGAGGAGCCAAAAATGTGCTAGAATTATTGCTGAGGGTCACCACTGTCCCAGTGACTCTCCCTTGTCCCCAGGATGTGCCCTAAGCACCATTTTAAGATGAGAAATCCAACTCTTGCCCCATGGAGACAGAAAGGAGGGGAGGCAGGGAGCTGACTGTGGCCAGAGCTGGGGCAGTACAGTCTCTCCCAATACAGGAATTTTTGAGAGATTATGTATTTATGGTTAATAAATTTATATTTATTTTTATATATGTATTCTTGGATTTAACTGTGAGCTAAATGCCTTTAACTTGTAGTTTGGCCCAAAGCAGCCTCTTTGATGGTGGTAGTGCAGAGACATCTTTCAGACAAATCCATCTGTCACTTGGTGCTGAGCAGCTGCTCATGCACAGCACAAAGGAAGCAAAGACAAAGCTCTGGAGATGCTGGGGAGGACTCTGAGGTGACCCTTATGGGAGTCAGTTTATGCAGAGAACACAAGACAGCAATCAGCAATGGATAAATAGATGGACCCCAGTGTAAAACTTTATCTGGATAATAGTGCCATTGCCAGCTTGGAGTTTTTCTCGTTTTTAAAATTATTTTTTTTTTCTTTTTTTTTTTCTTTTTTTCCCCTCTGAAGCTTTTCTGCTAGGAATAAGATGATCTCCTACTGGGATGATTAAAACCAGTTGGCTGCCTCTGAAGTGGGCACACCATACAGAGTAGCACAAGACATGAGATGCTCTGAGAAAGCTTTTGCTCATTTATCTGCTCTACTATTGCATCAAATAAAAAGCAAACAAACAAAAAAGAACTGTAGCTCCTCCTCCCCAGCAGTGTTTTCCTGGAGAAAGCCATGCTGAATATTGAAACCCTTGATTTTTTTTTTAGACATCAGTCTTAAAGCTGATCTGTGGTCATTTTGGTTTGGTTTCATTTAATTGTGCTGAAATTTTTTTCTTTTTTTTTTTTTTGCTTTTAAAGCCTAAAAATCTAAAGCAAAATACTGAGAGAGGATGGGTTTTGGTCCAAGAGGACTAGAATGGTGACTGTACCAGAGAAGTATAAGATTTGATATTTATTTATTTACTTTAGAAAAACTTCCTTGTTTTGAGGACATGCAAATGCAGTACTACACAAATCCATGAAGGACTGTACTTGGAGTAATATCTGCCTATTAAAAATGAGCAGGCTGTATATTCTCTCCTTCTAAAGCTGTATTCTAGCACCTTTAATAACAAATGGAGTGAAAATCACAGCCAGCTATTCAACACTAGGAATGTAAGGAGTTGAGGTGCCAAAATAGAAGTTGAGGCCACGTGATTTGTGCAAATACTTGAATTAGTTTGTCCAACAATTCCTTGTGAGGAACCTTAGAAAATGTGACCTGTCTGTATGAGGGGGATCAGCCAAATGGCTTGTGGCACACCTGACTCTCAAGGGCAACAAATTATTTCCAGTTTGGTGCACAATACAAAAAATATTGATGCTTTCTTGAGCACCCAGCTGCATTTGATGATGTAGATTATTTTATGGAAGATAGCTGGAAATTTAATAGTATCCAGGCGATTTTCATGGCAGAAATTGCTAACACCAGTATGAATTGCTCAGCCTTTCTCTTACAGAAAGACACAGGCTTTCATGTCTGGGTGATGAACCAGAGAGACCAAGTTTAGATCTTAAATATGAGCCCAAGGGATTTTAAAAAACCCTCTCTGGGGGCTGATCACAATGTAGTCAGGGCATTGGAAGCCCCACAGACTGGCTTTAGTGGGGTCAGGTCAAAGTACCAGTGAGTTTTGGCCTGCACTGAACTCTGTGCTATTCAAATATCTGCACCTGAGATAACCTGGTTGTGTTCTGAACCAGCACAACCTGCAGCTGCACCTGTGTATTGGTTGGTTTGAGAGTAAAACTTGACCTTTTAATTTTGCTTGGAATTCTGGTCAGAATTCAAAGATGTTTTCTCCTCTCCCTGTCTCTGAATGCTGTTAAAATGCATAATGTTGTGCATAATATAATGTTATGGGTATGATGATAAGATTTAGTATGAGGCCATTGTCAGACATCTGAAGAGAGACAGCAGTGTAACTCTTCCCTTTCAAAGGTATCTGGAATTTTCTGTGGATTAGCTTTGGTCCCAAAACTCCCTGTTTAAAAGACCAGTGTGGTTTCTTCTCTGTGCTTCATAGCATAACACTGGCTCATAACACAATGTATTTTAACCATGAGAGGAAAGAAAAAGACTGCTTTTGCTAAGCCACAAGCATTTTGTACAGAGATATGTTTTGATTCCACTTCCTTCATCCACCCCAGACTGTAATTTACTTTGCTGCAAGCTCTGTAGGGCTATGCACAACATGTGTATATTTTTGGATAGTTATTTCAAAACAATCTTTAAAGCTTATAGGAGGCAACTTTGAATTTTAGTGGGGGAGAGAAAAGGAGACAGTGATTTGGAAATAATCATGTTACATGCCCAGTTAATGTTTTTATTCAGAATATTAGAGATGGCTCTAAAGACCCATATGGACTTGGGATAAGTCACTTTTTCACAGAATGCTTGACATGAGAAAGGACCCTTGAATGTCACCTTGTTCAATCTTCCTGCTTAAACAGCATCACCTGACCTGACTGCTCAGGACTCTGTCCAGGTAACTTTTGAATATCTCCAAGGTGAAAACCTCCACCACCTCTCTTGGTTTCTCAGATCAGAAGGCAAATGGCCAAGGTCTTTTTCCAATGTTTGGGTTTTTTTTTTTTCTTTAAAATGTCCTTCTGTTAGGCACTCAAGCACTGCCTTACTCTTAAGAAATCTGTCAGAGATGCCCATTGTGAGGCACTCAGGCCACATCCAGAAGTGGCATCAGCAGTTCAAGTCTATGTGAAATATTTTGGCTGCTTGTCTTTTCTTTTTATTGCTCACGTATTTAATAACTGCTTTTGTTTTTTTCTTTGGTGTGGGTTTTTGTTTTGTTTTGGGGTTTTTTTTTGTTTGTTTGTTTTTAGTTTTTGTGTTTTTTCTTTTTTTAATGTCCTGGCTTCCTGGATTAGCAGAGAGACCTTGCAAATGGGAGCTGAAGAGCTCTGTGTGCATGCTCATGGGTGATAGGCACAAATTAGGAGCAGTGTGGGAAAGAAGGCCCCTGATGAACAGCTGCTGTGCCATGTGCACGACTGGCTTGGGAAGGGGGAAGGCAGGTGGTTTTCTGATCAATAAATGTTGTTCTGGCCAGAGCCAGCTTGTGGATGCAGTTATGGATTATGTCCCTTTCACATAATGTGAATTTATGCCTCTATCCCCATAGGAGGCTCGGACTGCAGTGAATTATACTCGCATAGCTACAGTGTGGTTCAAATTATCTGAGTAGACATGACTGATTTCCAGTTTTTAATGAAACAATAGGGACAGGTCCAAACCCTGTCAAAATTAACAACAGGAATCCTGTGGGCTCCTTTCCATTTATTCAAGAGCCACCTGAGAGGGCACTTCACCATCTAGAAAGAATTTTAAATATAATTTTCTATGACTTGTGGGCTTATTTTCCCTCCCAGGCTGTTGCAGTACAAGCTTGGATTGTACCACATTGTACCAATGACATGGCACCCAAATTTTGAACCCCCTGTAAAAGGTAGCCTCCGTATTTTTGTTACCCAGTTCTTTTGCTGTTGCAGTGGGGATGTCATGCCAATGTTGTGAGTGTGAATGGCAGTTTATTAGCTATAGCCTAAGGTTTGTCATGTAATGTTAGTTATAGTTGTTTACAGGTGCTAAAACCAAAACTAATTCATGTAACACTTCTTTGTTAGCCAGTTCTTTGGCAGCTGCTATGAAGCATTAAGCCAAGGTTGCAAATATAGACTATAGCTTGTTGGATATGTGCTAGGATTCATGGTAGAATGCTTATTAATTTTATTTTTGTGTACTTTGCTAACATCAAACACTATCAACCTGAAAAATTCAAGGACATTGCTTGTCCTAACACTTTATATAAGGACTAATTTAGTAAAAGAGTGTCTCATTAGCAAAATTCAATTGCAGAGTTTTCTAATGGTCATTTCTGTTTACAATGTCTATAAAATAATTTTCATATAGAACTTGCCCTTTATTATATCACACACATTAGGAGTCACTCAAATTTACCAAGTTTCATCACAGAGGGAAAATCCAGAGCAGATAAATATCACAATAAACAAGACATTTCCTAAAGCTCTGGGGTGTGTCACACCATATTAGTATTCCTAAACTAGCAACAGGACAAGTCATAGTGGTAAAAGCATGTAACACTTCAAAACATAAACTTGAAAAACAGAAAAGAGGAATGTGTGGTGAGATCTCACAGAGTGGATAGCTAAAGCTATCTATACAGTAAATTATTTGAGATTTTTAGGAAAGTCCCAGAACCTAGTCATTTATAAACCATTTTTTATCACTACAAAGTTCTTACTATCCTGGGAGATGGTAAAGCATAAATTTACCTTACTAATTTTATTCAAGGTGCACAAATGGTTTTGAGTTAAATTATTTCTTGTTTTTAGGGTTGTTGTAACTTCTAAACACTGAGCCTGTGATTAACAGCTCCTCAGACAGGAAAGCTGCAGCTCCAGTGAGAAACCTCATCTCAGACTAAACCTATGCTGTCTTCTGCCACCCTGTTTGCAATGGGCCCTTCCAGATGGGTGACAGAGAGCAGTTTGCAATTTTAATAAAAAAAGAAAAGGTAGTTGCACCACGAGGTAAGGGGAGCAGTTACACCAGGACAGAGGAGAGAACCCCTATTATTACTTCTGGGAGGTGGTGCAGATGCCAGCATTGGATGTGAATTCTTTGAGGAGAGCGTAATTAGGAAATACATCACTTCAGCATTTTTTTATTGTAAACATACATCACTGTAATGTGGCACTCTTATGAAATACATACCCGATATTCTGGAAATATGGAGCAGTCCCATTTGTTTTAAGAGCAGAAGGCAGGCAACTTTTCTTCAGGATCACAAAAATATGCTGAAAGCATGCTTTGCATTAAATTCTAGAGTCAGTGGATGTCGGCCCGTGGATGTGTGGCTGAGGGTGTAGCTGTTGGATGTGTTGCCTGTGGACATGGCAGCAATTCTGGGAGGCTGATTAATGAAGACAGGTACCTTGAGAAGTAAAACCATCCTTTTCCATCACAGTCTGGTAATTTTTTTAAAAAAAACATCTGTACAGCTTGCTTGTGAGCAGTGTTTTTTTACTGTATGGGCCTTTATAAATACCTGTCCTTGTTGTGGAGGGGACATGAGTATCTGATAGTGCTGCTGCTGCATTATGTGCTCTCCATTTGCTGTTTCAAACCCTTCCAGTGCAAAAGGAATCACTGCCCAATTCAGAATTCAATGGCTTTTTGCATAAAGGCTTTATTATCTGACACCCTGAGTCCTTCTGTGAGTTACGAGTTGAAACTATTATTTGCCTGACCCAAGACACAGACTACTTGAATCTGAGTGTTTGTAGCAGATTTACTTGACCTAGTGTTTCCTCTTTTGCTATTTGTCACCTTTGATTTTCTGCTTTTTGCTTATTTCAGTGCTGGGTACCAATGTAGCAATTATTTTTGGGCAGTGGGTCTCATGAATGCAGTTCTGCCTTATGCTAGCACAGCTGGTCACTGACCCTCTCTTAGAAGATGGTTATTTGTCAAAATAAAAGCATTTAGCAGAGAAAAATTTCAGATCTTGTTGGGGGTGCATGAATTGTATAGCATTTTTTTACTAAAATACATATCCACAATTTCTTCTTTCCTTCTGCCCTTTGTTAACCTGTCTCTAATTGAAAAGTAGTCACAATTTAGCAAAAGTGGGCCTCGTTTGAACCAAACGGATATTTAATTTTGGGCCAGACTAATTATTTTCAGGATTTCCTTTTCATGGGAAAATGAGATTTCTTTCAGTCTGAACCCACACTAATGGCCAATGCCAAAATGGTTGAGCTGCCATGCATGCCAGCCTCTAGGTGCTTTTCCCTGGAAGCCATGTGTCTGGTGCCATGGTGATTTACTGGCTGGGATCCTGAAAAAACCCAACCAATGGTGCCCTCCCCGTGCAGGTGCTGCCATGACAATGGATGGATACAGAAACTTTGGGAAAGAGCACTCAAATGAGGTGCTCCTATCCACCCTGGAGCACAGATGGATGATCATGGTCCTGGAAAGGTGTTGGTTCAGGCTGTCCTACAAAAACTGCTGCAGCACCTTGCCTGGTGGAGAAGCTGAGCTGAGAAGTTGTGAGAGGCAGCCACAAAAACCATGTGATGTCCCTGTGGTAGAGCTACAGCCAGGACACAATTTCCAGCTGAGAAATTGCAGATTATGGCAGAAAAACCAGAGCTATCCTGTGCTGTAGCCTCAGTTCCTGCATGATGTCTGAGCATTTCTGGTTTGGCTCTGGATCTGCCTCCAGGCTGCACAGTTCTTCTTGAGGAGTAGGGTGAGGCTCAACAATGAGCAAAGAAGGCAAATTTATTGCTGATTTAATGTACCTCCAGACACAGTCCGCTGGGGAGGGGCACACATGGTGAGAGTGGCCTTTGGCCAGGAAAAGGGTTCAGATGTAGCCATAGCCTTTCCCATGCACTTTAAAATCCCAATTGAAGTGAGGGTTATCACTAAGAGTGTTAGGAACTCACAGGCTGCCCTGTGAATCAGAACCAAGCTCAGCAGCCACCTCCTCCTCCTCCCTCCACACTGTGCAAACAAGGGAGGATTGCAGGGAAATGAAGCAACAACTAAATGTCCAAAATATTTCTTCCTCTGAGGGGTCATGTGTTGAAGAAAGGTGCCACACTGAGATTTCCAGAGAGCAACATGGAGAAAAACACAAAAAAATGCCCCTCTGAAGTGACAGGTCAGAATTGAGCTGTACTATAAAACAACAGCACAGGTACCTTAAAATGGTGTTTGGTTATAGCAGGAGTGGTTTATTTTTACATCAGTCAGTCCCTCACTTGTTCTATTTATATGCCTTCTAATTAACTTAGTTTTTATGGGAAAAAACCCCCAAAATAGTGCATAGTTGATTCTTTCTAATTAGTCTTGGATATGATTTTCATATTGATTTTGTCAGTTGACAGTTAAGGTCCTCTAAGTGTAGGCTTGGAGCCTTTGCTTCTTGTTATTATTTTCTTAGCAACTGAATTTATTAAAGCAATCCATTGGGAATGGGATATTCATCTTTCAAATTTACAAACAAAAACTCTTGGGATCCCAAGGAAGTTCTTTCCTGGAATATGTGGTCAATGTGCATTCTTTTCTTCCCAAGGCCTTTGCTTTAGGGTGAGAGAAAAACCTATGCTAAGACTAGATATTATTTTATTATTTCAGACATGTTATACAGTATATATACATACACCTTTACTGTGTATAGCATGGACAGCTTTGTCAGGCAAGTCTGATTTTCTTTAGTGGTTCCTTTATGCTCTTAAATCTCAGAAAGTGACTATGCAACAAGTTAAACAGTGGAGTCTTGGGTTCCTGCTGCCACCTGTTATGGACTTGAAATTCCTCAGAACAACTACTCGGTATTGAACAAAAAAACCTAATTCAGCCTGACAGCCAAGAACCTGTAGGTAAAAATCCTGTTCTGTGCAATGTCTTGTTTTTACTGTAGAAGCATCTGAGTGATCTCCCCAGCTAGAAATGAATTGGATGACCTCTGTCAGTCAACTTAAAATCAATACAGTTGATAAAGTTCTGCTACCATCTTTTCCCTTTGATAAGTTGCTGTGGTATTTACTTATCTGATTGCTTGCTTTTTAAGATCTGACTTTGTGTCTGTACAGACCCATCAAAGTGTCAGTGCCTTAGGGTTGTTGTCAGCATGGATTCAGCTGCCACTGAATTTCATGGAATTTTGCCCTGAACCTGGCAAAGATGGAGAACATCTATTCAAGTGCTGTCAGTGCCAAATGGAGCTTCTGATAGCAAATGAGAACACAGTGAAAAACTTGAGTGCAGAGGTGGACCAAACCTAACCTTGAAGGCTTAAACTCCAGGATTCTTGGAGGAGCAACTGGAGTCAATCTCAGGTTTTGCAGTTTGTTTTGAGGTTACTTATTTCTCTTTCTGTTAAATTCCACAGCTGTGTTCTTGTATGGAAAGACAAGAACTGGTGTAATTGGAGTTAGATCATTGCTGGTGAGGAGCTGGTGGACTCTCTGACCTCCCATGGTCTCTTACAGGCAGTGCTGTCTGTCAGACAGGAATGCAGGTCCTGAACTTGTGGTCTGTCCTTCAGGCTCTATGGGTGCACACCCTCAAAGTCTGGATACAGCTCTGCAGCAACTGCTTCCCAGAAAGGATATTTTCTTTCTCTTGAAAACATAACTCTTTCTGCTTGGGCTTGATTCTGACCAGTTGTTTCTGTTCAGTGTGATGATCTCAACCTGGCACCTGTGGGTAATGGGGATTAAACTCTGAGCCAAGTTACTGCAGAATTCCAGTAACATCCTTGAATCAGTGCTCTTCTCCAAATTCCCTGAAACAGAGCAAGAAAACAATTGGGGAAACCAAGAAGGGCTTGAGATCTCGTTCCATGACTCCTGTGAACCTGAACCAGAGTAAACTGAATATTCAAGGATCTCCTCCTCCTGCTGCTGAGGGAGCAGCATTGTCTGTGCAAAGCTCAGCCATTCTCCCTGCAGCAGGTGCTGTGTAGGGACACCAGAGCAGCCCTTACTTACTCTGTTGGCTGCCCAACTTCTTGTATAAATTTGGATTTCAACCCTGCTACTGCAGGGATTAACCCAGCCCTAGGAGCCAGTCTTTGCCACCTTTCCTCATGTTGATTTATATTTTGTAATGTATGGGAACTACTCAGGATGACAGTAATTTGTGTAGGAGATTTGGCTTGAGGCATTCCCTGTATCCTGGAAATGTGTACAAAATACTAGCTTTCCTTTAAATAAAAAGCATGTTTATCAATTACTGTAATTTAAAGCGAGTTATTAACTTTCCCTGGGATCACAGAGTACCAGCTGCTTGTTTTAGACTGATTTGATGGGAATTCTGAAAACTGTAGCTGCAGAGCAGGAAGAAAAAGGCAGGAGGTGGTTCTGCCTTTACTGGGTTAGCTCCTGGTTGCTGGTTTTATCTTGATATCCTTGAGTGGATTGCTTGTTATTCAGGGACCTGTAAAATATTAATTAAATACAGTAAAATATTCTGATTTCTATGATAATGCTTCCCTTGTAAGTGATGAGATTTTGGGGCTGAAGCACCTGGTAAAACTCCAAGACTTGTTTAATAGAGCTTTTTTTTCCTTCTTTTTAATTTTTTTTTACTAACAGCCAGTCCTTGGTAGGTTAATCGAAGAACCATTTCCTTTTTCTTCCCTGATTCACTGTCACCACACAAGCAGAAATATGGTTCAGGGGACTGATGGTGCCATCTTGAACAAATTAACATCTTTCCCTAGCCTGTAAGTAGAGACCACACTGGTACTGGTGACAAAAAACTGCTTTGTCCAGATCTGATGCTTTTTGGCAAACCAGACTGAAAGAACTTCAGAATTTTTCTGTGTATCAGCTCCACTGCATAAGTGAAAAAGGCTTTTGCAATGATTCTTTTTTTTTTTTTTTTTTTTTTCCTCCAATGAGCTAGGATAACTAAGTTAAATACTTTTGGGGGAATATTTATTAATATTGGAAATAGTGTCTGGAAGTTCTCAGGATATAGTATCCACTTGCATTTTGGTAACAGGTTCTTCCTTAGCTGCATTGAAATAATATTCACTAAAAAAGGGTGATTCTGAGTTGGAGGCTAGTAAAACTCATTCCACCAATTCAAGAGAAGAATGGGTTTTTCTGGAAACCATTCATATTATTCCAGGCCACAAATCTAACAAATTAATATAGGATTTACAAGGTCACATGAAATTTAGGGTTTTCAGGGAAGAAAGGCTTACTTTATGGTATTATAAAGTAAAGAATTTACTGTCACTTTAATAATCTGCAAAAGTAACCTCAAGATTTACAGCAGACTGAAAGTTAAATATTTCCTTTGTTTATAAAATATATATATAAATATGTATACACAAAGGAAATGGAGAAATTGATGTTTGGAGTTTTTTGATCAATGAATGTGTGTTTAAAGATTTGTGTGGGATGGGTATACACTGTGTTCATATGTATTTTGGTACATATTTTTAAAATATATTATTCCCAAAAGCATTTTTGAATCATGTTGATATACTACCAACTGCTTTTCTGACTTCAGGATTAGTTTTGATTGCTGAGAGTTATAGAATCCAGAAGTTGTGGACAGCTAAAAATAATATGAGGAATTCATAGCTCTGTAATGCCCTCAAATTACAAATACAGGACTCTGAGAGTGAGACCAATAATGTATTATGTAGTATTACTGTATACAAAGACCTTACAATAATCTGATTTGCCATAATTTGATATATTGTCTCTTGACAAATGAGAACCCTGTAGCTTTTATTCACCCAAACTTTGCACACACATTTCTTTAATTGTCTTTCTTTCAACAAATTTCACCTCTAGAATATTTTAAGACAAATTTAAACAGTCATATATTTGAGTTCCTCTCAGTTCAGAAGAATTATTACTATATATTCAGCCAATTCAAGCACTTTAGGAAATTTGGGTTGGGTACCCTCACAGGGTTTGAGAATTTTTACTTTTTTCTTCAAACAATAGGCCAACATCATGCAGTGATGGTCTTGGATGACATTTTCAGTGGACAAGAGTTGCCCTGGGGGCAGGAGCTCCTTTAGAGCATCTCTTACCTTCTTGCCAGACCTGGACACCAACAGTGAAATTCCCCAATAGTGCAGTGCAGTGAATGGGTACTGTGCATTTGAATGGTTCTAGGAATAAGGATTATTGATTTGGTTATGGGTTTGCCCATACAATGGAAGTATTTTGCAGGCCCCAGCAATTATTCCCTCATCTTTAATCTATGGGGATTTACTCTTCCTTTGTCCCTTATGCTTATTTCCTCTTCAGTCACCTACTTTAAAAAGTGCTGTAGGTTCAGTGACACTTTTTTGGTAGGAATTATTCAAACCAGAAGACAAATAGGAAAATAAGAATGTGGAGTGTCTTCTTTTGTGGTTATGAGGATTTGGGACTTGCATACATGGATGCTTGACCGACTCAGAATAGGTCATTTCATGTTACCAGATGTGTTAAAATAACAATCTCAAAGATGTTTATTTAACAATCAAAGTTAGCTCATTATTTTGAGTTTACTTTAGTAAGTCTTTAAGTAGTCTTTGCTTCTAGTGGGTCTTTAAGCAAGCCAGGCTGCTTATTTTGACTAAAGTGTCCAACTTTCACCTCTCCTTGTGAGAGAATGGAGGGTAATCATGCTGCAGCAATGCCAAGCAAGGTCACAATATGCTTTCAGAAGGACTTTGTTATTTAGAATATTTGGGAATGCAGAGCCAATGTTTACTTTTGCTTTTAAAATGCCTGTCCACAAACACCAGATACTTACACAGATGATTATAAATACAGGAAAAATATAAATAATGGCAAAGCCTTTCAGATTACGCCAGATTCTCAAATGTAAGTAACAGGCAAGAAGACAAATATCTTCTAGTAGTTTTATTATTCACCTCGTTCCCCCACAGTTCTCCTCTTACCAAGAGTTTTAGCAGGTAAAGTTGTTTTGCAGGGTTCATTGCAAGTTAATGGATTTTGGTGAGGACCTGAAAAGGGGATGAGTGACCCTGAATAGAAACATCACCCCTCCCATTGTCCTCTCTGCAGCAGGGACCCCAATGACATTTGGACTGTAGCAGTAATTCCAAGATAATTTCACAGGCTGCTAAGTTTCAGACCACAGCAAAACTGTCGAATCACAAGTTAAGGGTATGATTTGGTCCCCTAGAATCCCTTCCTGTGTCAACCTGCCTCCCTGCCTGCTCAGGAGATAAGAGAGTCCTTCAGGTGTGTCTTGAAGCATCTGTACTGGGAGGTTTAACTCTTGCTCTTGTCACAGGGAAGAGCCAGTGCCCAGGTAACACAGTCAGAAAATGCAACAGCTTCGGTGTGAAGCACCAACAACACCAGTGTGAGCTACCTGACTCAATCCATGTGAAATATGTCCTTCAGCACTGACTTTGTCTCCTGGTTTCCATGGAGATGGATGGTCTATCTTCCTATTTTTAACTGCACCTCTTCTGAAGAGGGGGGAGCACAAACGAAAATGCACAATAACATTGGCCACTGTATTTTTTTTTGTTGTTGTTTAATTAAAAAGATATGCCCTGTTCTTGAGACAAACTCAAGAGATCACACTGATGATAAGCAAATTCTGGCAGTGGTTGTTTTCTTAATTCTAAATGTGCAGCAAAGGGCTAACTTTTTGCATCTTTCCCTTAATGAAATAGTCACAAATTGTGTTTGGTTCCACTGAAGTCAATGGCATTGCTCCATTGCTCTGACAAACTCCACTGGCATCACAGCTGCTGGGTTTTGCCCAAACTTCAACTCAAAGGATTTCTCACAGCGAGCCTGAGGATGAAAATAAACATCTCCCTAGCATGTCTTGTACTTCAAGCAAACCTCTTTGAGGTGGATAATCTGTGATTAGGCTGTGTAAGCCATCTCGATTGCAGAAGCACTGAAATAAAAAAAAAGTCACAGTGAGTTCCTCAGCAATGGACTTGCATGTTGTCACTATTCAGTAGTAAGGCACAGCAAAAATACACTTTGATTGTCAGCTAAATGAAGTTGTGCTTTAAAGTCTTTTCTCTCTGGGTTTCTTGTCCTGTCTGAACCAGGAAAATCATGAAGGGTTTTTATAATTTTGGAGAGCAATGTGTGCATAGTACAGGTTTTTTCATACAATTGCCACTAAGTAAGTGTCTTGCAGTCTTAGTATTGTATGTCACTTCTGACAATGAAAATGAGTTTATAAAGGTCAGAGGTTTTAGGATAATAGGTCATTGGATTGTTTGTCTGACAAAGTGGAGAATCTTAGTTAAAATTGGCAGTTTTCTGATAGGCGTTCCTGGTCATGGAATGCAAGACTTAGATGTGCAGAATATGGATTGACATGCTGAATTCAGGTAGAAATCTTATGAAAAATAAATCTTTTAAATGTCCTTTTAAAAAATTTAATTATCTAAAATACTTATGCAAACTTGGGACAAAATGTGCGTTTAGTTTTTGCCAAAGTTTCTCCAAATGACAAATTAGGCATCTTAACTTGTGAAGTCTGCAGGAAAGCCAGGGCTCTGCAACCTCTTTACCTGCTACTTCAGCCTCTCCAAACCATCACCTATAGCAATGTGGCATGTTCATGTCTGCAAAGCTGGCAGGGAGATTGTCTATATTTACAGCTCTGTAATATTGACTTAAAGATAAGAATCTTCACTGATTTTTTTTTTTTTTTTTTTTTGGTAGTTGTTCATTCTGTGCATGAATGTGTGACTTTCTTGAGTTGGAGGAAGGAGACCAAAATGAGAAAGGCAAAAGTGTTTTTAACTGCAGCAGGAAGATTGCTTGGAGGAGGGAGGGAAAACTCCTCATTCTCCTGGGACAGGGATAGAAAGATTTGCTTTGCCAGCCAGTGAGATTATTTGTCTATTGTGACCCAGTACCTCCTTGGAGTCGTGCACCTTGCTCTGTTTCCATGAGGTCCAAGTGAAAAAAAAGAAAGCTAATTGCACAATTAAATTTCGCTGCACCTGACATGCTGTTCCTGTGTTATGAGAAATGAAAATTCTTCGACTGGGACAAGGCATGAGTTCAGCATTCAGTACTAGGTACCTGCCAAATTTCAAGCCTTAGAAAAAGAGAGAGAAGAGTGAAGGAGAGATGATTTATTCCATCTCAATAAAGAATTTAACCATATGTAACAGTTGGGACTACCTGTGATTTTTTGCATGTGAATGTCTTCAGACATGGCCAGATACAATAATACACTTTGGGCATTCAGTCTGTATGAGAAATTTTTTCCCAAAACAGTAAAGAGGGAGGGGAAACTACAAGTCTTTTAAAATGAGGTTTTGCATGAACATACTGTCCCAAATAGTTACTGCATGGCAGCAGTGATAAACTAATGCTAGGGGACAGGCATTATGAGCATCACAATAACCTCTGACAGGTGCCAAATGAAATCTCTAAATCAGCCTCTGCTTTCAGAGGCTTCATATTCCCAAAAGGAATATTCACTCTTCTACTCTTATCTCCTGCTTCATTCTCTTCTACCTGCCAACAGCTGTGAAGGCTGGGGAGCTGCCTAGAAGGCTCTTTGCAGTCTAAATCAAAGAGGCATGCTAATTTGGGAAGACTTCTTCAAAACTCTGGGAGGCTGTGGGCATGCCATAATTCTGTCTCATTCATATTCTTCTTGTAAAGAGATCCTCTTTCAAAACTTATATATACTGGGGCACAGCTGGTATATTCTTTTTCTCCTGTTTCCCAGGCTTATTCCCTATTTTCTGACCAGATGCTGGCAATCTGGCACCCAGGATTGTACCCATGCACTAATTTATTTTTCTTTATTTTTCGGGCACATGGTTCTATTAGGAGTACTGAAACAAAGCAGTTTCAGAAAGGTGGGGATGGCTGTTCCTATTTGGGGAATTATGTCTGGAGCTGGAGAAGGTGCAACCAGGATGGGAGTGACAGTTCTCAGAGAGCAAGAGGTCCTCTGGTCACGATTTGACATGGTTCTAACCTGTAGCATGGAAAGGTAAAATGTCTTCCAGCTGCCTGCTGGATCTGGAAGCAAGAAATTTCAGCAACCTTCCCCTGTGAGGCCCTGCAGAAACTATGTGCAGTAGCAGAGAGAGCTGCTTAAGAGGAAAAAAATATGGAAATGTAAAGAAAAGTTTCAGAAATTAATTGCTTTGGGTTCTGAAGTTCAGAAGAAAGCAAGGGATGGAAACTCTTTGGAAAAAAATAAAAAATTGAAAAGGGATCGTGCGAGCCTCAGTTAACCTTCCAAAATTACAGAGCCTGCCAGGGAGGTCTATGCAGGATTGCAGACCCAAGGGAGCAACAAACCCAGTTGGATTAAACTGGCTTTCCTGACAGCTCACTAAGACAAGTGGGAAGCCTGAGGTTTGTAATCTTTTAAGTTTTCTCCTGACTTAAGTTTCTTGGAGTTTGTTTGCTTGCTCCCTTCCCCCCCACCTTCCTGGCATTTAGTAGGAAAAGGAAGGATGAAATGCTGAGTCTCCCCTCTCTTATTAAGATACCTGAAAACAGGCACGGAACAGAGCAGGGAGAAATAGCCCCAGTGACCACTAGCCAAAACTCACAAGTAGTATGTGCATATCTGAAATAGTTGGTGCACTCGAGTAGGAAATCGCTGGATATTTTACACCTCTTGCAGTGGTTTAGTAACTGGCTGTGGAAGCTCATTCCCCACTTGAGAAAGTCATGAATTATACAGTTTTTACATCTGTTGAGCATGTTGTGCTTCTCAATCATCCAGCTATACTGAGCCCTAAGTTTTCAGCCTTCACAATGAGATCACTGTTTTCAAGCACGTTCTAGTGGCATTTTGTCAAGCCATGTGTGTTTTCAGGATGGGGGCAGGGAGGGAGGAACAAAAGTATGCTGCTGTTTCACAGGATTACAATCTACTTTTCAGCCTACATAAAACTGTGGCTGACCCATCAGCAAGAAATATTCTTTGTTTACTACTTCTTATCCCCCTTGAAATGGCCTGACTTTTGGTAGGAAGAAGAGCATAAAAGGGAGGAATATGTTTTTCACTTTTGATTTCAATACCTGAATATCATAGAAAAGCCCCAACCAAATAAACAAATCACCAATTAAAAAAAAAACACAAAAAATCATACCAAAGCCACAAACACTCAGCCATCCTTAATCTTCTTCTTAATGCATTTATTTCACCCTAAGGAGATTCATTTTTGCTTCAGCTGTGTTTTGTTATGAGTTAAACTCTGCTATTGAAGAGAGGTGACCACGCTATCACTGAGAATAAGGGAGATTTAGCATTTTAATTTTGTTTAGGTATAAGGAAGCAGCATACAGCAATTAGCAGATGCTAAATCAAACTGCTCCGGGTTCACAATAGCAGGAGGTAAATTCCATACACCTAAGAATAAACAACTTGGGAAAGGCCAAGAAGGGAAGACCTTTGCAGAAATTATCCACAGATAATCTTTCCAGTAGAGGCAAGCAGAGAAATTAATACATTTATCTTCAGTCACCCAGGACTCATTGAGATCCCTCCAGGCTGAGCAATTCACAGGCAGATAATAATTCCTTGCACTGAATGCATTTGATCATTGTTATATTAATATTTTTTAAGTTGTTTTTTTTTTTTTTTTCCTGGAGATGATCACTCCTCAATTAAAAGTTGGTCTACCATGGTAATACTTCTTCTAGCTAAAATTCAGGTTCAAAGAACACAAAGACAATAGATGTAATGAAGGCTGATTGCTCAGTGCATAGGGGCAGTTTAAGATTTATGCATCTTTTGTACCAACTTTTTGGATTTGGACTAAAATCCACTTGCTTGTATAGTTTTTACATTGTTTGAAAAAGATGAACAGGCATTCCTATCTAAGTAGATAACAAGCATTGGTAGAAAGGCACTGAGAATTATAGCCCCATGTAAAATAAGCTGGACTAGCAGTTGGATCAAAAATGTTCTTGCTGGGAAGTAACAGGCAGAGAAAACCATTCAAAAGGCAGAACTCCTCTGAAGCACTTAGACCCTCAGCGCTTAATTCAGGTAGTCTAAGTGACTGTAATTCATCTGTTTTCCCAGTGCTGTGAGTGTGCAGGGCCAGCTGGGCCCAGCTGGGCTGTGGGAGCCCGAGGAAGGAAAAGCTCTGCTGCTCCCTGCTGTGTCCTGGGACAGATGTCAGACCTGCCTGTGGCTGATGCTTTCCCCACTGCCCGGGATGGTGCAGAGGAATGGGCAGGGAAGAAATTGGGTTAAACAGGAGCCAAGGGGATTGCTCTGCAACCTCTACTTACCCCCTTAGCCCTAGTACTCACTGCTTCTCCTTGAGCATGCCCTAAGCCCCTTCCTGAAATGCCCAGAGCAGCTGCTGCTCTGTGGCTGTGCTGACATAACCACAGAAAGTGTCTTGGCTGTGGGGCTAATCTTGACAGGGACATCTAGCTTAAGTTTGGCTGAGCAGAGTCCACACCCCCCAGCTAAACCATTCCATCAGTTTTCTCCATTAAACTCAGGGCAATCCTCACTCTGCATGGACTGGAGAAACTGCACTGGCATCTCTTAGCCCGTGTATGGAATACACTTAATTTTCTCTTCTTTTCATCTCATTAGTATATTTTTGCTAAGGTCAGCAGCATCTCAGTGAAATTTTTAGGAGAATAAAAAATGAGTTGTCCGTACCCTGCACTGGAGTGTGATGATGCGACCCTGAGATTGGCTTAGGTGGTTAGAGCATGGAGTTAATAACACCAGGATTGGGGGTTCAATTCCTTTATGGGCCATTCACTTATGAGTTGGACTTGATGATCCTTGAGGGTCTCTTCCAACTCTGATACACAGAGAGTCCTGGTAAAACATGTAATTGATCACTGGCTACATTTCTCTACAAAGAGAGACCCCACACGAGCATTTTCCACACTTGCCCTAAAGAATGGTGACTTGTTATCACCCGATAATGTCACTGTTGAAGAGCTAGGGTAAAGTACAGGGGAACAAAAAAGCCCTCTTTGGGCACAATATGGTTGTGGTTGATGTTCCTAAAAATGCTTGCCCACCTGCAGCTAAATGCAATCTGCATCTTGTTTATATTCTAATTAAATAAGCAAATCCCTTTCCATACAGAGCATAATAAGGCTGAGGTCTGCTACACCTAAGTATCCTCATATTGGGTTTAGATTTTAGCTACACAAAAGACTCTGATTAAACTTTAACATCTGTGGTGCCTCTGTCCCTTCTGTTTAGATCATAACATTCAGTTTTTCCATCATATGTATGGAAAATACCCTGACCCTTGTATGATTCCTTTACCCTATTGCAAAACATTCTATGCAGCCAGTTTTGCCAGGATGCAGAAATGCTATTAAAAGTAGGGGAAAATAATCTGCGACTGGAATTCTACTTGGCACGTATCAACTGAATATAAATGTGTAAAAATCAAAACTGTCAGGCAAAAAAAAAAATCTGAAAGGGGATGAAGCTCACTAAAGAGAATTGTTCAGTATAAATTACTAAACTATATTTTAATTTTGTGGTGTTTACACTGAGCTCAGTCACGACAGAAGTTAAGAGAAGGGGTGAAGACTGGAGGAGGGTTAATATCAGCTGCACTATTTGCTTCAGGACCCTGCCACAGAGAGGAGGAGAAGCTGAAGCATCTTTGGTATCACCACTTGCATGTTAAATGGGATTCCCCCCTTGAAGATATTTTTTGCATTGTCAGAGGAAGGAAACAGCAGCTGCGAAGCCGGGCTCGTCTCACGCCGACCGCAGAGCCCGCCCTACCCCCCTGGAAATCTATGCCAGATGCAGCAAAGAATGAGCAAGGTTTTCAAAGTCGACACTCAGCATATGGGAGGGAATATTTTAGCAGCTAGAAAGCCTCGGATAATTTCAACAACTCTCGGTACTTGACGCGGTTCTTCAAGGCAGTGCAGCCCAAGTCCCCCAGTTGTGCAAAGCAAAGGGCTGAACGTCTTCTTCCCATCCATGTGGAAACCAAGTTTAAGAGCAGGCTGCTGAAAGCCTCCTTGGACATGCTGTCTGCATGCCTGCTCTGGAGCAGAGCTAGTGAGAGCTGGCTTTGGAGGAGCAGCAAGCTGAGGCAAGGAGGGATCGATGAGAAAGCCAAAAATCTTTGACCAGCCCCTGAGACAATTCAGCCTTTTTGGGCTGACTGTCTCCAGAAGGTACCTTGATTCCTCAGCACAAAGGCATGGCTGTTAAAACTGGGATTCATTAGAAAAATGGTAAGAAAATGAAACAGAAAACTTAAGAAATGCTTTGTTTGCAAATACCAACAGAAAGGTTCAGCTGGAACAGCTGAGCACTGAGAAGTCCAGCTTTATTTTCCAATTATTTTAAATGTCTCCATAAAGTCTTGTCTTTTAGGAACACAGTTGAAATATTTTGGGCTCCTTTACCTATATGCAAAAGAGAAAAATCAGAACAAAACATCTCAGCAAAAGTATCCATTTCAGGAGAGGTCTTTCCTTTCTTTCACAGAAAAGTGCTTTGGTTGAAAAAGTGTGACTACCTACATTATTGCACTGGGCACAGAAAGTTAACAAAGGACATCTTGGCTCTGCCATGAGCACTCTTAGTGAAAGGACTCACTCCACCCCTCACTTTGGACCAAACCCACCCACTGAACTCAGCCTTTGGGGTGTTGTGCAGCCAGTAATGGATACAAGCTGAAGACAAAAAAAAACCTAATCAGATATGTAAAAAGGCAAAGAATGAGGGCAGACACTGGGAGAAGGTTATAGATCTGCTGAGAAAGATGGTTCTTCAGCTGAGAAGTAAATTGCAAGTTGAAAGGAGAAAGAGAAAACAAGGTCAGAAGCTTAAAGGAAAAATGTATATTTTCTGTTTCCTTCCTTCAGTAATATGCTTAGGTTCTCTGGTCCTCCACTACAGCCATCTTTTTAGTGCTCTAGTTTTTTGACTCAGTAACTGATAAACAATTTTAATGACATAATACTAGGGATGTTTTCTGAAGAGCTTTTAATATTTTCTACCTTCCAGTGTTGTAGCAAATTGCAGTTATTTAGACACAGCTGCTGCCTTCTCCAAGCATGTTTATAGGGTCAAGGTAGGCTGGATGTTCAAATCTGAAGGCTAGGTCAGAGAAACTCCTGCCATCAGTAATACACTTGTTTTTTCTCTTGTACAATGTGTGCCTTATTCTTCTTCATGAAAAATGGGTTGAAGCTATACCCTTATTCCAATTTACATCAGCATTAGATGTAAGTGGAAATATTATATATATATATCATTGTGGGTTGAGACATTCATTCTTATATTTGGTCATCTGTCTGTCATGGATATATTTAATATCTGAGCTAAACACAATATAGGAAATTATATTAGGAATATCTCTTTTCTTGGGTTTCCTAAGTGGATACCATCAGTCTTTTCTTATGAGCCATACCAAGGGGATCCTGGGCACTCAGAACTAATAGGTTGCTGCAGCCTTCTGGTTGCAAAATTGGTCCTTATAGGAAAATTTTCCTTTGCCTTTCATAGTCAACAAGGTCATGGGCTGCTTTTCTGAAAATTACCCAGGCTAAAATGTGTATTAAAAACTCTTGCCCAAATAGTTCCTAGCAGAGTTCAAATACAGAGCTCTGCAAACGCTGACTTTAGTGCTGTGGTCTGCTGGCTGAGAATTGCACTTCCAACAATCATTTACACAGAAGCTTCAACAGAGGCATTCCCTTAGTCCAACACAAAGACACCCAATTATTATAATGACAGAAAATGGTGTGCAGTCTGGGGAAAATAGCTATGATCATATGTTTGAATGCATTAGTGAGCATTAAGCTTTTAACTGCTCTGCCAAGTCCTCTCCTTCTCTTTGTTGCCATGGCCATTTCTAATTTGGGTTGTACTTGGTACAAAACTTTTCAGCACCTTCTTGTTGATCTCTGGGTTTTGTGGATCTTGTGGATCATCGTTGCTCTTCCTTTGGGAGAGCTGAATTCCGTAATGTCAGGCTCTAGGAAAAACAATAATACCAGTAACTGATCTGTAAACAGTATCTTTCTAATTGACAGAAAGTTAAGGGCATCACATGCAGGATTCTGCTTTTATTTGATCCATGACTTTTTTAAAGTCCTGTTTTTTCCAAGCCTTTTGAAAACCCCACCTTGTTGCCACAAGGCTGAATTAAGGGATACAAAGAAATATTTTTTTTTTTCTGAGGAACTTTCAACATGCAAGATCTAGATTCTGGAAGTAAGCAAAACTCTCTGTGGAAACAGTACAGCAGCATAACAGTATGTTTTTTCATATCTAAATATTGTATTTCTCCGAGTCTTGCTTATTTGACTCTCAGATATAGAGGACAAGGTACTTAAAATTAAAGTGATGTAAGGTCCAGAAATGAAGACTGTGTTGGGACCAATAGCATCCAAATATAGAATGATTCTGGTAAAAAAAGAGAAAAATATCCCAGTGGAAGAGCTGTTTCTCTTTATTTTTAATTCTTTCACTTTTGTTTTTTTTTCTCTTAGTAGTTTTAAGTTCAAAAACTTAATACCTTTTGCAGAAAAAAATTCCACAATATTACAATAGCAAAAACACCATGTCCTTTATAATGGAACACCTATTCAGGATATCAGTAAGTTAAATGAGCTTTTCATAAAAGCATAACAAAAAAAAAAAGAGCTGTGCTTATCATCTATAGGAACACCTCCTAGACAAATTACAAATAAGGGCAGCTCTGATACTGCATTCCATTTCACTGGCTTCTCCAAATATATAGAAAAGAGTGTTGAGCATGCTCATGATCTGGATTAAATCAGGAAGGTCATCTAAAGACAGATTTAGATCTAAGGAGAACTAGGATTTAGAAAATTCCTTTTAATCTGGCCTGTGATACTGTAACAGCTTTATAAAGAACTTAATCTGAGTGACTTCTGAATGTTGCTGATCAGAAATAAAAGTTCTTTGGGGTTCTTTAAATCTGCTAAGAGGAGTGCCCCCTTCTCTTTATTAGATGGTTTAAAAGAAAAATTACTTTGCAAACACAGTCTGTAGGTGATAGAATATTTCCATGAAAACTATTCATGGAAAAAACTACCATTTCCATATTCTTCCTTCATTCTCTTCTATCTTTAAGAGAAAAAGAAAATCCCACTAACATTCTCTGATTTAAATAATTCTCCTGGAAAAAAAATAGATTCTGCATGAAATGTGGCCTTTCATTGCTTTTAATATAAAAATTGCTTCAAACTGTGACTGGGATGGAGTAGAGACAGTGAATTCAGCAGATGTCACACTTTTCTTGGACTGAAGTGATATTTGCCATAAAATGAAAGGGCTAGAAGTTCTTGTGTGTGGTACTAAAGCCTTGAGGACAACATATTCAAGAAAAAACAATTCAGAACCAAAACCCGGAGCCCAAAACAAGCTGGAAGGGTTCTTTCAGTCATCAGCTGGAAGAAAAATGATCATTGTAATCTGTTTTGGGTTTTTACCCAATTGATATGTAATTAATCCTCTCTGCACCTCCTTCCAAGTCTTTCTTTTCAGGATACTTGAAGAACATGACAAATCAGCCCAGGTGGAAAGCAGACCACTTCTTCACACTGTGCACACAGAGTTACTCCTATGTGTAACTTTCTTGTGTGTTATAAAATTAACCTTCAGATGGTGAGCTGAGCTCTCTCCATAGCTCTTCATGACACTGGAATGGCCCAGGTGGAGCTTTGTAGGGCCCAAGATCTTGGTATCACCTAGTTCCTCTTTACCTCAAAATACTTCTGAGCATTCCCACTTTTGTGCCTGTACCAATGCCCGTGGAATCACTTCTGGGTGAAGCCTCGTGCTCAAATCTCTGCTCTGGGATCTGCTCTTCAGCTCCTTGGCTTCAGTGTGAAATAAGCACAAACTAAAGAGCTGCTATGAATGGGCCCTTTTCCAGAATAGGGGCCTTCCCCTAACATTCTATCAGCCTTTCTAACAGGCCCCTGTGATTATTCTCTGAGCACAAATAACTTGCCTTATCAAATTGCTAAAATCATGAGTTTTTCCTCACATACTGTTAAATCAGTCATGAAAGTAAAACTGAAGTTCTGCATCCAGATCAGCAGGATGTTCGAAGCACAAAGGATGAAACTTGGATTTAGGTTTTCTTTTCTTCCTGTTCTCTTGGACTCACACGTGTTCTCACATATGCTATTTGAGTATGGTAAAGCAGAGCCAAAACTTAAAGTGGTAGTTAGTGTGCCATTTTTTTTTCCTGCCAAAATTAAAATTGTTTGGCCCTACACACACTTACACAAGATGTTACTGCTTTTAGTTTAGGCCCTTGTTGTAGTAAAAACTTATCTCTGATAGATAATTCCTTTCTGAGGGTACTGAGACCAGGACTTCCATAGAGAAATAGTCTCAGTCAGAGGAAGTTAAAGAGTTGATTTAGGAATTAGGTGATGCAAACCTGTTCCCTCTGTTAGCCTGTGATGAGTGTGAGATGTTCAGTGCTGTTTTCTCATGTGAGCAGCAGTGAATCTATTCAACCAAACTCGTTTGCACTTACATTTTATACATCTCAGTTTTTGCACTTTTTCCTGCCTAACTAAATGCTATCTTTCTGTTGTTAGAAATGAAACAATTTCATCAGTTTGCTGGCAAGTTCTGCTGCCACATTTTGATTGTACTTGCACTGATGGCTGTCCTGAGGAATGCCCCTCCAGTGAGAACAAGGGAACCTCAATTCCTCACACGGTATTGTCCCACCCTCTCTGCCTAAGTTACTAGTCATAATCACCAGGAAAAGCATCATTAATAATACTGAATTAATTCCATAAATCTACTTATTTCTGAAAACCCTCTGAGGCTTCCTGAGAGTTTTCACAAGCTTCACCAGGCTCCAGATCTTGCCTGAGAAGGTTTTGGTTTCAGAAAAGAGTAATACCAGTCAAAAGCACTGTATCACCCAGCTACCTTCAGATATCTATCCACTATACTTGTCAGATGAGTGTTGGTGGGCAAGGAGAGGGACAGAAAAGCTGTCTGCTTCATGGACCAGTTGAAAACTGTAATTAGATAAATTTCTGAATTATACTGAAAAGGTGTGCTTCATAACTCCCTTGGTGACTGCACTGTAATGATTGTGTTTTAATTAGACATCCAATAAGTTGCTGTCTTCTACCAGGGTATTCATCTCTCAACAATATCACCCCAGCAGCAGCTGCATCAAACAAGTTTCATTTTCGCAGCAAAGGTGTATTAAAAAAGAGGAAAAAAATCCCACCCCACAAAAGAGTACTAACTTTGCTAAGATTGGCCTGGCTGGGGGGTGAAACTTGATGATCAATAACAACAGAAAACACTGGGTGGGGGGAAAAGCATGATGTATATCCCAAGGGGAATAAGAAAGTATGCCCTGCTTATATGGTTAATCTTCTCTGTAGGCTTGCTCTGCAAATTTAAGGAAGATTAAATTTCAGATATGCTGTTTCTTGTTTTTTCTGGCAACAATAAACTTCAGTTTGAGGAGGATGGGGGAGGGAGAGGCTGAGTTGGGAGAAAGAGCCACAGTAAAGTGTCTGCTGTCCATGTAGTTTTGCCAGACTGCTGTCTCAATTGAGAGCTGTGATCGAGATTTATTGGGCTTAAAATATGAAACAGACCTTTCATGTTGGAATTCTAAATATCTTCTTAAGCAGTAGTGAGTACCACCAAATGCTTAAAGGCAACACACTAGAGTTCAGATCCACACAATAGTTCCTTCTCTCTTGTGAGCCAGCAGATTGTAGGAATCTTGCTCCATCTTCTTATGTTTGAACTGGGGAAAGAGTATGTTGAATGTTATTGTCTGAAAATCACTTTGTCTTCTTATATTAGATTTTGGCTCAGATGGTTGAGAGTATTGACCATCTTGTATTTGAACATGTGCATTGAATGGGCAGGTTTATCACTTAAGGTAATAAAGAAAATGCTTGAATGGGTGCAAGATGTTTGCATCTTGGTAGCACATTTTATTAAACTCTTAGTTGTGTAGTGGGAGCAGGAACAGCTTGGAAAAGATCTGGGCTGTTTGTTTCGTGCCACTTTGCCAGCCTCCTGTTCTTCTGTTATGCCAACAGCGATGTTCTACGGGAAAAATAAATCTGCCTGCCAGAGAAATAAATCCAGAGCCAAAGCTTTCTCCGTGGACCTCAAAGCTTAGAGAGCAAAATGGCAAAAACCACCTTCTCTCACTATCGTTATAAGTATATTGAGAAGAACTCATCTTGTCCTTTAGGTTCAGCAATGAGAACATATTAGGATTGTTAGGCTGTACATCATCGTTTCTGCTGAGATCTGACAAGGCTGCAGGTCAGGTAGAAGTTACATTGAAGTTTTGGTATCAAATATTTGATTATTTCAGATTTAATAACTGAATGGAGTTCCAATCAGCAATTAAAGCCTGGATAACAGTTTTTTAGTAACTTGTAAGAAATGGGTCTTCAGTAGCAGTTCTATCAGTGACTTGTGGACCAAGTAACCTGTTGAGTGTCCACTGCACCTGTGCTTAAGGGCTTTGTTTTCACCAACTGCCCCAGTGGCACAGGGTAAGAGAGAAAAGATAGGAGAACAAGAAATACAAGCCATAGCAAAAAGTAAGAGTAAAAAATTTCTATATTTTTCTTTCTGTCAGTATGAATATCACTCAGAAGGAATTAAAGAGCTAGAAATGAGTAGAAAATTCACCTGAATTGAGTTTCTCTTTTGAAGATGCTGTATTTCAGCTATGCTCTAAAGACTGTTACATCCCTTTTCATCACCAGGCACACCCTTTCAGTAATGAGGCTGTATCTCATTTGATTAGCCCATGTTAGTCTTCTGTATTAGACTAACATGAATGCAGGATCCCAGAGGCTGTGTTCCAAGAAATTCAGTTGTTAACTCCTGCAATAAACAATATTGGCATGTCTCCTTGGATTGCAAAGGCCACCAGTAAGATCTTGGAGGTGCTATCCAGACCATTTCTAACTGGAGATTTGATGATGCCTGTGGTGCAAGGACAATTCAGAAGTGCTGTATTCCTCATTCTTTAGAATCCTGCACAGAGAATGCAGCACACAGGTGCTCTATAGTTTACCCTTCCAGGGGAAAAACTGGTGGGCTGAATCTAGATTTGTTAAAATAGCTTGAGATATTTTTATCTGAAGGGTGATGATACTTTTGAAGCTGACTGAAACTCTGTGAAGGATCCTTCACTCTATAGTTCACTTGCCACCACTGCTCCAAGGCCCAGGTTTGCTGACATTCCAGGCATGCTGCAGAGCTAATAATTTACACAGCATTTCCACTTGGAGTGGGTTGAAGAGTAATGAAGATAGACTGGATTCAGTATAACTGTTGTTTATTTTAATATGTTGTGTTTATTCAGTTATAAGTCTCTTCCAGTTTGGATAGCCTTCATGGGGCAGGTCATTTATGGTTTTACATTGTGAGCTTTATTTCTTTTCTTTACTTGTGTTTGTTGGGCCAGATTTAGAGCAAAAACCATTGCCCTCATTAATTGGAGAAAACATCATTGCAGAATGTACTGCAGCTTTGCCTGTCATTGTCAGTGCTATTTCAAGTCATGATAAAATTAGTGTTTTCTCCAAAATGAGTGTATGGTTTTCTTTATGCATACTTTATATGCTGTTTCTGTCAGGATACCAAAAGCACTGCTTAACAGTTAGCAAATTTGATGTGAATATAAAAACCATGGAAATCCAAAGCCCCTATGAATGTTATAGAAATGGAGAAATATGAATTGTCGTGCATAATAAGCACTGTGGATGTGCTGCACTATTCATTCATCATCACTGGAGGAAGGCTTAAGGTTTGCTGCACAGTAAATAATCAATAAATTGCAAGGAAGAGGAAAAAAATGTAGAGAAAACTCCATGTGTGATGGATTTATTCTTTGATTTGATATGACTAAGTAGCTGGTAATCCAATTATTGGTCCAAAATGTTAGGTCTGGGATAATGAACATACTTTGGACTCGTAGGTTTCCCTATGCAATGGCCCTGGTCCACTTCTCATTTCTTGTGTAATGTATGCTGCGTGGCACTATAGCTCCACAGTGGTCTGACATTTGCATTGGCAGCAGTAGGATTCCTGGATATAGGAAGAATGACAATAGCCAGTGTGGGAAGGAATGGGTGACAGTCAGGACACCAAACAGATGTAAAATATCTTGTCATTCCTCTTAACAGCTGTCAATCACAGACCCTTACTAAATCAGACACCCCTGAGGGTGAGAGACTCTGTTGTCTTCTTATTTTCACAGAAGCTTCCCAGCAGGAAGCATGGTGGGACAGCTTACCTGGGAAACCCGGGCTCCTTCAACCTCTATCTTTTCAAACACGTCTAAAAACAAACAAGCATGGAAAGTGGGAGCTCCTTTCTCTTTGGGAAAGCCTCCGGGCCTCACTGGAGGACTGGACACAATGGAATTAGCAATCAATTTGTATCAATTCCCATTAGGGTCACATCAACTCGTGTTACCCTATTAGCTTGCAGCAGCTAGGGAGACACACAGATGGGTCTGTGTTCTGAAGACCAGGACAAAGCCTTGTTATGCTTTTTTTTCCCCCCCTCGTCCCTCCAACGGGATTACAATGGTGCCTGTTGTCTCCTTTTGTTTCAGCACTCCTTGATTGACAATACCCTGGGAGATGTCACTGTCCTTGCTCGGTGCATTGTGATAGCCTGGAGTACCAAGGGTGCTTCAGGACCTTCCTCCCCTCCTTTTCTTCAGGTGTTGTAAACATCTGTCACAGCTCCACAATGACGACCTCTTGTTGGGCTTACATGTCTGATGCTCTATCACTCAGTCTGAGGAAGATGCAAGAGAAAACTTTAGGTAGTGACATGAATAGAGGGCAAAGAAATAGGGCAACTTTATTATGGACTATCATCTCAAAGTAGCATGTGTGGAATGTCAATTTAATAATAGAATTGACAGCTTTTCTCTGGTTTCCGCCATGCCACAAGTGTTTCTTTGACAGTTTAAAAAATAGGCCCTTTGTGGCAGGCAGTGAGTGGCACTACATACATTTGTGAATGCCCTGCATAACTGAGATTCCCTCAAATGCCACTGTCCTAAGACCCAGCCCCAAGAATCCTTCAGCATTGACTCGGGGAAGTGGTGCATGGAAATCTGGTGAACCTAAGCAATGTAAAATATGGTGTACAGTAGCTGGGAGGATTTGGGTCACCTAAAGAGATGCTGAGTTACCATTCTGTCAGGAGGGGCTTTCTAAATCAAAGTGGATGCATGTGCCCTGGCAAAAGTTGCTAAATAGCTGGTGATAAATTTTCAGATGACTGGTGACAATTTTTTTCCCGTTTTTCATTCAATGACCATTCACAGAAAGCTTCCACTTGTTTGCCATAGAAAAAATACTAGTGACAAAACTAGAGGTTCCTAGCTTTTTTCCATTTTTTGACCAAAAGGGGAAAGAAACAAAAAGGCAGACATTTACATGATTTTTCTCTGGTTTGTTTTTTATCTGGGGAAGAAATTCCAACTAGTTCCTCTGGTTTTGTGTTCATGAATACAGCTGTTCTAATAAGCAAGGGACATCATCTGGGGAATAATATTGTTCCTCTACAGGTTGCAAACACAGGAATAAATCAGAGATCTCTCTCTTTTTTAATGTGTTCTTTTCAGTGTTGAATCTGACACGAATTATCTTAGCAGAGAGCAAAGCACATTTCATAACCTGATGCGATTCTAAAACCAGGAGCTTTGAGATATTTTTAAAATTTTTTTTCTTAATTATAACTCTAAAATGATGAGCAGATACCACACCTTTGTTTTGGTATCAGCTGAGGAATTTTTCTTCCTCTTTGGAGGAACAGAATCATTCTAATAAAGAAAAGGTGACTGAGCTGAGTGGAAAACAGAATAAAATTAAAACAGTAATATCTGTACTTTGGAAATGATGCTTCATAGCATAATTTACCCTTCTCTGTGGGCATGGACTTTATAATTAATTTTGGCTTCTAAGTTTGTACAGTTTATTTGTCTGTAAATCTAAGGAGAGAGATATTCAACTAGCTTTTACTCCTTTTCATGTAGCATGTACTGACAAATATATGAGAAACTTATAAGTATACGTAAAAGAAAACCCCCATTTCCTTATCATTTGGTGCTTGTAAAGTTGGTTCTCCTTCAAAGATTCAATTTACAGTGACTGGTTTAAATTGTAAAGAAGCTAAGTCAAGGAAAACACATGAAAACAGAGAGTCCTTATACCTCCACACAGCAAAGCCAAGAATCTCTGTTTATTCCCTGTGATATGTTGGGAGAAAGCAATAATTGCATCTGAATGAAAATTCATTTGTTCAAATGATCTGCAAAATAGCCTTAAGTATTCCTCCTGTGGTAATTTCTTGAGGAAATCAATTACTTGTGTCTGTATCCCATTTCTCAAATGCCAGACATACCTACTCTAAGTCAGACTATTTGGTAACTTATAAAATTTTGAATTGAGTAGCATTTGGACTTGTGACAGAAAGCTCAGGGATGTGTTCATTCTTCTGGAGGGAAGGGATCTTCTAAGGCCCCTGTGGTGTCAAAATTTACTAATAGATGCATTTTATTTGCTTTTTTTCCGTGAAGGTTTTATCCATTATGAAAGAAAAATCTTCTTTTACCTGGTTCTCAGAGGTTAACATGAATGTTCCTTCTCTGATTCTTTCATTTACTATAATTTAGAATTAGATCATTAGTGAACTTGTAAAATATGATTTACATCGTTTGTTTCCCTTTTGAACAGTCAACATCTTTGAAGTGAAAGCTAAAGTCAGACAAGCTTAGCTCAAAAAAAAAATGCATAGCTTTACAGTGCTGTCACTACAAGGAGCTGAACCATGGCCAGTTTAGGCAGTATTGTATCATTGGAATTAAACTGGTTTCCTGTCCTCTTGAGAGAAAGTCTTTAAAAAAGAGAGGGAAGAAGAAAACAATATTCTTCTTGTTTGACTTTTCAGCTTTATGGCCCTGTGCAGTCCCCTTGTCACTTCCATTATCCGAAGAAGTATGTTTCTTTGTTTGGGCATCCAGGGCCTCTAATTGGAGGTTGTGTCTGTTGAGATTTTTATGGCTACATTACATGAGGTACTTGTGTTGTGTTTAGCAAGAAACTCATCCCCATGGTAGCTACAGAAGAGGTTCAGTCACTGATGGAACCAAACTTCCTCAGAACAGATTTTGTTTATTTATTTATTTATTTATTTATTTGTGTATTTTAGTCAAAGGCTGCTGTCAGAATGGGGGAAGCCTTGACAGGTTTTTTTTCCTGGGCCATAAAAGTTGGTACAGAGTGTGCCTCACCTCAAAGCCCACCTTGCTTGTAGTGCAATTTATTCCTGCCAAGGAGTTAAGATCAAAATGCCCTCTACTGTCTGGATGGAAACAAATACTCTCCAAATACCTTTTTTTTTTTTTTTTTTTTTTTTTTTTAGTCTAGAAAGACCGAGAAGGCATGAATTAATTTTTGGACCTGATCAGATTTTGGGGGGCTGACAGGACACAGAAAACCAGACAGTCTAGCCCTTACTCATGCCTCTCTGGTCACAAAAATAATCGGTTCAAGGAACAACTAAGAACACATTTCTGAGAGTTTTAGTCTGCTTCCTGTGTGTAAACAGAAGAAAAAGGAAACTTAATCAGAAATGTTGCTCACAAAACAGTTTGTCTATATCTAATTTGGAGACAAGGTTCCAGTCAGCTTGACCTCACAGTTAAATAAGGCTGGTGGTCTCAATCTGACACCTAATTAGTATTTCCCCACCTTGCCATTACACTGTCTGCAGTTTGGCATGATCTGTGATTTCTCCTCAGGAGACCCCACGTTGTGCAACGCTGAGGCTCTTTTGGCTTGGGAGAGGAAGCTCAGCTGAGCTCCAAAGGGAAGTTTACAGAGACTCCATCCACACTCAGCCACCACCACCAGCCTCACATTTTCACCATTAAACTGGAAAATAACTAATGAAAGCCTGGAGGCTGCAGTGGAGCTCCAGCGAGAGGGAACATGGCTTGCAGCAGTTGTGGGGGCTGAACTCCCAGCGAACTGTGAGGGGCTTGCAGGGGACAGCTGCTCCCCCACCACCCATGTGCTCCGTGCCTGGAAGGTTGCTGGACTCCTCACAACTGCTAATTGGTAATGATAGCACAGCCAGCAGAGCTCAGGGGCTGTGCTTTTGTAAAGCTCTGCACGAGTGCCAGTAAAGCCACCCTGGAGTAAAGCGCCTGACATCCCAATTCACAGAATTAATTTTGCACGTTTTATCTATAGGGAGAAAACGAAGTTTTTTTCAGACTAAAAATAGTGTTCATGTCTTTATTCTTTAGTTTTTGTGAGCTTTTTGATTTTATTTTAACCTTATTATTGTTCTTTACTTGAGTAAAATTGGACCTTGTGCTGAAGCATAAAAAATTCCTTTAAAATGCCTAAAAGTTGTATTTGGGAAAATGTTAGGGCTTGTCACTTCATGACACAAATCTGATATACTGAATGAAAGGAAAAAATCCCTTTCAAATCGAGAAATTTCTGTAATCTGCCTCTTAGGACTTGCATAGTACATGCTTCAGGCACAGGGTGAGGTGATGATGATTGAAAGTTATTGGAAAAGTAGAGAAAAACTCACCTGAACTAGCACAGTGAACAAAATAGTCCACCAAAGGAATGCCACTGACTAATAGAAAAGGTGCTGTCCCTGATTCATCCAGTCTTAGTCCTTGCTTCCTGACAAGAAGGCCTAGGAGTCACTCCTGTTGGCTGGACTCAGTGATCACTTTGCCTTAGAGATGATAAAAAAATTTGGTCTTTTTTACCCTGAAGGAAATCTTTCCTGTCTTATCCTGTACTCCCTCTGCTGTGAGGAAAGCCATGCTCAATTCTTCTTTTATCTTCTAGGCCAGCATGAATTCAGTTCTTTCTAACCTTGCAAAATACACCCTTTCTGTGCAGATTCTGCCATTATATCCCTTCAAATTCTCCTTCTCCTCTTACAGATACTTCATCTTCTACTCTCTTGCTAATAATATAGAATCACAGAGTTGTTTAGGGTGGAAAAAAACCCTTTAAGATCATTGAGTCCAATTATAAACCTTACATGACCAAGTCTACCCCTAAGCCTTGTCCCCAAGTGCCACATCCACGCTGGTTTTGAACACCTCTTACAGAGAGGCTTCTCCAGCTCATAAAATCTCATCTGCCCTGTACTCCCACTCAATTCCTCCCTGTGTTTTAAGTCCCTTAGGTTAGAGACCCTGAGCATTTGCAGACACAGGGCTCTGTTGGCAGCTAGTAATCACCATGTGCAGGGCTTCCACTGACACCAAATTCACTGCTTGACCTGGCACTGGCTCTGGGGCTCACTCTGGAGCGTGTTGGTTATTTCTGTTTGCTTTCCTGTAGTCTTTGCTGGGACCTCAGCTGTTTTTACCCTCTGCAAGTGTGCTGGAGCACACTGGGGGCACGGGGGACATCACTGGATATGAGGAAGGCCAGGCTGTGGTGGAGTTTCTGCCACAGTGTCTCAGTTTGAAAGACTGGTGTCTGCTAGGGAAGGGAGAAACCTCCCATGGATTGGAGAATGTAAAACCCCTCCCTCTGAATTATTATGATTTTGGAATTAAGGGACTCTCAGGCAAAGATATGAGGATAGGAATAACAGTTCTTTACTAGTAAGGCAAACAAAACCACAGCTATGGAATTAATAACAAACAGAACAGGAACCCAGTTCCAGTCCTCTTGGGTCTCCTTTTACCTGCTTCTAACCTCGTGGTGTCTCTGTTTCTCTGAGAGAAAACTCCCAAAAATCAGAGACATTCCCCCTCCTGTCTCCAGTACCCAGCCATCAGTGCTTCTTTATCAATTCAGTGGGAAAAATTCCACAGGTAACAAGGAAAAGAAAACCCAACCCCCAGCCCATGGCCACTGCAGAACCCTGTGCCTCCTCCTTGGGGCCCTCCTGCACCAGGAGCAGCTGGTGAGCAGAACACAGATGGGAGAATCAGCATAACATATGAGGTTAGAGAACAAGAGGGTGTCTGCTTTGCTGCAACACAAATGCTAAAAGCCAGGATGGCTTTTTCTGGGGGAGGAGGGAAAAGATACTTAAGGTGGTGCTAGGTGAAGAGGTCTCCAGAGTGACATGTATGATTTGACAAGGACTTTCCTTGTACCAAATTATTTAGAAAGAGATGCTTATCTCTGAAAATTAAGCCCTGAGCAGTGCTACATGTGCAAGCCTCTTGCTTCTTATAAATGCTGCATCTTCTGAAGCTTCATGGAAAAAAGATGTGGAGATAGAGCACCAGCAATGTCACAATAAACTTACAGTGAAGATGAATTTAAGACACTCATGTACAAACTCTTCCTCTGTAGAACAAGACATATGAGTGCAACAAACCAATTTGTCCAGTGCCTATGTAGGGCTCCTGTATTTGTAGCAAGTGCATGGTCACCATGGTATGTTCACCCTCAGAACACCCCCATGAAATAAAGAATGCTCACAGGGCGTGATACAAGCCTTAGAGAGTCAAAGTAGGGTCCCAAATTTGGCCACCTGGGAGCTTGCTGCCTTGTGAAAATCATCTCCCCAATTGCCCTGGGCTGGCACTGGGATTCATCTCACACCGAGATGAGTTCAGGTGACTCTGCTCTCCAAACTGCTAGAAATGTGCTCCTCCCTATTGCTGATTGATTTTCTGTCAGTGGGGTTCAGAAAACAGCCAGGGTGAGGGCAGGAGAGGTGATGGCAACTCGAAGCAAAAAATATGCAAGAAGTGGGTGTATTTCTGTTACAGAAAGAGAACCTTCGTTTAGCAACGGGTAATGATTTTCTGAAGTGGGGCCTTTCTTAGCAACACTCCCACTTGTTCAAAAGCAGAAAGGAAGAAACCACGTTGCAAAACTTCTCCTGGAGTGCCTTAACTCAGGTTACAGCAGGGCAGTGGCTGAACAGACTGGGTTTGAGATTGAATTCAAGCCTTGGAGGGTGAGGATGATACTGTACCTTTGGGATCATCCTTCCTCCCCCTCCTAAGCTTTTGTTCCGTTTTGTTGTTCTGAATTCCATAAAAGGAGACCACAGGAAGAGAGATTTTTTTTTATTATAGTTCCATTAAATGCACATGCTCCCAAACATACTCAGTTCCTTCTACAGTAGTGACTCATCAAGCATTACAGTAGAAAATAGTTATGTATTACATAGGGCTGCTGTGGAGAGCAGAAAAGAATGTGATTGTGCAATTAAAGTCTCTGTACTTGAGCACTTGAGATGGAGAGCTAAGCTAAAATTACATATAAAACATTAATTTATCCATTTCCTGACTATAATACTTTGACAGTCCAAGCAGATGGTTGCATTAACATGGGGTGGGTGGGTTTTTCTCATGTAAAATAGCAAGTTTTAGGTTGTTCCTAATAATTTAATTATTACGGTATCCTTAACCAAAGATAATTTCATTCATTAACTTCAGTCTTGGCTTTCCCTAGGGTGATGTTATGAAGTAGATCATATTTTAATCTGATTAAATGTTCTGCACATTAAAATAATATGGATATTTGCAAACAATATAAATTGTAGGTTTGAGTCAAATTAAAAGTGACTTACCCAAATTTTTACATTTGGGCGAGATGTCCATGTTTTGGGAAGGAGGGAGTCTGATTTGAGAGCAGCTGTTTGGAAATAAACACCCTCAGATGTTGTCTTTAGTAACTACTAATCAGATAATTCTGCTCCAAGAAAGGCTTCTTTCTTACTAGAAGAAACATTGTCTGAAGTAGGTTTTTTCTTAGCAATATTGCCATTTGTTAAAGAGCAGAACAAAAATATTTAAGTGATTTTAAATGAATTTCACGTTTACCTAGAGAAAAACTTCAGCCCAACCATCTGCAGGAAAAGGCCACTATAATTCACGTTTCTATAAACATGCTGTGATGACAGGATTTTTAATACTGCACCTGAAGGAAAAAGATAGTGTACAAATGTAGTGCACCTGCTGGCTTGGGTGTTTATATGATCAGCTAAGCAGGAGCTCTTAATACTTCCCAGCAGATCTCTGCCAGTGGGCCTGCTATAAATCCCTCCACAGCCAGACAAGTTGGCCTTTATTTTTTTCATATTGCTCTGGGCATCTCACATGACATTCCCAAATAAGGAATTGTACTACAAGCCTGCTCTGATTGCTAGTAATGACTTAACTGCAGAGGAATTATAACAGTATGAATAACAGTGGTTTGCACTGTGAATGCCTGAGCTACTCCAAAAATGCCAGAGCAACCAATATAATGTGCTTCTCACTCATAACTTTGAAATGGGAGAGAAAGTCAGGGCACTTTACAACTGCTGCTAATCTGTAAACATGGGTTGTTCATTCAACAGCAGGAAGCAAAAACAAACGGAGAGCAAATCATATTATTAGTTGTTATTGGGTGTTATGGAAGCAAAATTATGCAAATGATTAAATTAAAAGGTATAGGAAGGGAAATAAAAATCCCTCTCATTTAAAAAGGACAATTTGAATGAACAAAAAGCTTTTCAGTGCATGCAGATCCTATTAAACGGCATTAGATTTCTGACTCCTAGCTCAAAATAAGCCAACTCTGTTTGTATACGAATTACACTGCAGACTCTCGTGGGGCAGAATCCTCTTAATTATTTTGCCTTACAGCTTGTTTAAACTGGCCTGTAAGTCTGGGCTGTGCTTGTAAACTGTTTCTAGAGAAATATCTAATAAAAGATACCAACAAAAAGACTGTAGGTTTGAAATATTTAAAAAGACAACAGATATATTTAGAAAAAAACATAGGTATCCTCAGCAAGGCCACTGGATTTCCTGTAGAGCAGGGAGGTGCTTAGAAATGGGCACTGCCTCTCAGTGCTTGTTCATGGAAAAAGATGGAAACTGCTGATGTGTGTGGAGGGGACATGAGAGGAGGGGAAAGTCAGACCGAAAAGCAATTTGCAAATCAAGCACAGGGACGTAAGGAAAGCCTGGGTTTAAGCTCAGCAATTCACAAGCAATTTCAGCCACTCTCCGAGCATGATTTAAACAAATTCTTTGGAAGGGTTTCACCTGCAATTGCTACTGGGCTGGTAATGAGTAAAGCAGTTTCCCTAGCTATGGCTGGTGCAGCTTGGCAATGCTGGAGGAGCAAGAGCCAGAAAGGGCAGAGGGGAGAGAGGGGGGATGTTGGCAGGGCTTTGTGGGAGCCTGAGGTGGTTTAGGGCTTGCTGTAGCAGCATTTGCTCTGGTGGGAACTGCGATGGGCTCTTACCCAAAACCAGCCCCCTGAAGGATGGGCTTGACCTTTTTGGCAGGGGATGCTGCGTGGTGCTCCCTGCAGGGATGCATCACCCAGCTGGGTGAGCTGGCGTGCTTGGGTGGGCAGCTCTGGGCCTGGAAGGAACAAGTCTGTCACTGCAGGGCTAATTCATCCCCAGGAAAGCCTCAGGGCTGATGTCATGGAAGCCTGGATAGCCCTGCTGGTGCCTGTCCTGCCACCACGGAGCGTCCTCCAGGGCTCACCCTTGCCACAGGCAGCTCTGCTATTTGGAGCTACAGTGAGAAACCAAAGGAATTCCTCCTTCCATGCTATAAAAACCTGCATTCCTTCCTTTGGGCAAAGCAGGCTGGATTGCTCCTCGTCTGAATTCTCTGACTTAGCTGTGCAATTTGCCAAGAAGTCTGCCTCCCTGGAAAAGAGCAGTTACCACTAATTGTTTTGCCTGAGAATGACTCTTACGAGTTGTCAACTAAAGCTGCCTTCTGGCAGCTGCCCAGGTTGCCATAGTTCTAGACAAAATGAAAATTTTGCTCAGGGAGGCATCTGTATCAAAGCAAGAATTGATAGAAATATCAGTCAGCAAAACTTGTGGTGTTCTGCCTAGGAATAGCTGTGCCTCAGTACTTAACACCATCGTGAGAATGGTGCTTGCAAAGAGGATGGGACTGTGAGAGCTGGCCATGGATTCTTAATTCCATATAAGGAAGAATTCCATTTTTCTGATTTTGTTTTTCTCAAGATGAAGAGTGCCCTGGGTTAGAATCACTGTTTTCTCACCTACTTGCCTACCTGAACAGAAAAACAAGGGAAGAAAAATCAGTGCTTCGTGACTTACACATTAGCCTTCAAAAACTTATTTCTTTGGAGATTTTTATCAAAGCCCCTAAAATAAAATCTTTACTGTTATGAGCAAAAATTAGAAAAAAAGAAAGCTTGCAAATCTGGGACATGTCTTCTCTGGAGTGACAGTCTTTAAGTGCTCCAGCACTTTAAAAATTGTCAACTAATTGCTAAGAATTTTTAGAGAGGTTCGCCATGGTATGGTAGGATATTTAGTAATTTGATAATTTTTCCATTAAGAAAAGAAAATTACTTTAAAAAAACACCTGAAATTATGGAAATACTATCAACATTAAAAAGTCATTTTGAAAGGAGAAGACAAAGTTGAACTTAGATTAAAAAGTCTTTTTTTGAGTCACTGAGAAAGATCAGCTGATACTCCTCTTTTTCACTGTGGTGATTTTTTATCTAATGGCTGACATGCAAAACATTTTGCCAAGGAAAAAATATGGTGATTTAGTGTAGTTTGATACAGCTACACATTATCAGAGGAGAGAAGGATGGGCTGAACTCACCTCCAGCTCCTATCCAGAATTCTCCTACAGCATGCCTGTGGTCACATTTCTGAGGTTTTAGCAAGGCAGACTGGGTGGCTTCAGTCACCTTCTGAACATCTAGGACTAAGGGATTCTAGGACCCTGTGAAATACAGTCACAAACACAAGTTAATTTGTGGGGGTGTTGGGAAAGAGGAGTGAGAGCTCCTGGTGAAGTCAACCACTATCTAGGCTTGTGTGTTGAGAACACAAAGAAAACATGAGGTGTGAAGGGATGACTGTTGTTTGTACATTTGCTTTTTTTTTAAAAAAAAAATCAAGTTTGATACATATTATCTTTGGTACTCATTATTATTTTGACAGTTCCTTGATTACTCCATCTTAGTTATGTTTTCTCCCAAATGTGAAATAATAATCCAACAACCTTGTGCCTCACAAATATATTTTGCCACAGCTCCAGCTCCGAGCTGGACTTTATCTTGTGCTGTAGGTTATTGTTTGAATAATGTGGTGTGCCTCAGAATTTTTGACTAGAGGGGAGTTTGTACAGTGAATAAGACACTCTGTGTAGTTGGATGCTTGCATGAATAGGTAAACCTTCTTGGGCCCACGACAGCTCTGCTGTGACTTTGCAGGCTATGAACATAAAGTGATATAAATATTTTTGATCATATCATTTTGTATTAAAAAAAAAAAAAATTGAAAAAAATATGGTGCTCTCCAGTCCGTTTCTTTTTGTGTATCACTCTTGCTAATCTGATAAGCATTTCTATCTCTCTCTGGAATTTTAGACTTTTTTTTTTCCACAATAGCAATTGTGTGGAGTGCAGTCACAGATAATTGCATTTGGATTTTTCAATGTGCATTCTTCAGAGTCCCAGGGCTATACTGGGATGCAAAGTCTTGTTAGATTATTGGCTTCATTATCCAGCTCGTGATTCATAGGAAAATGTTGTAATGACCTCTTACACAAGCAACTAATTATTTTAAGAGATGAAAGTTATTTCTTCTCCTGGCACAGGTATCAGAATCTGCCTTCAAAGAATGATATGGCATTAAAAGTACAAGCTTCCCAACACTTCTAAAGGAGTAAAAACAGCAAGAGCGTTTTTTTTCAAGTGTATACACAAGCCAGCTGTATTTTTTTTTTATCCTGTGCTTCAGAGGCAGAACTGTTTCCTCCTGCTACTCAGACACAGCACATGTTAGCAATAAGTGAATCATATTTAAGATGGAGAAGAAAAACAACTCTGAACAGAAGATTTACCCAACTCCCAAATCAAAATTAACCTACAAAATTTGGATTCATTCAGAGAACCTTTCACAACTATGCTGGCTGTCCTTAATACAAAAGGGCACAGGTTGTTATTCCAGTCTGGAGTGTGCATCCTAAAAGAGCACCTAGACAAAGAAATCAATTTTATTTTTTGCCGTGGGCATTCATGTAATTTATCTCTTTTATGAACCATACTACTGTGATTTCTTGTCCTGAGTGCTTTTGATAAATACCTGCTTCAGCATATCACTTTCCTTGTGGTTTGACCTTTTCCAAGTTCGTTGTCATAATTAATTGATGGTCTCCTAAAGCTTATTGGGCGATGCTGTTCCTTAGCTTAAATGAGTTTCCTACTTCCCTGGTGACTCTACTTCATCAGGATAGGCAGCAACCATTTCATCTTAGTAGGCCTAGTGAATCACTCTGTCCTACAGATTTTCTGATTATAGAGCTAGTGGTCCAACAGGTTTATAGCCATGCTTTGTTTTGGGTTAACTGATTCATGGGTCAGGTTTTTTACGTCTGTAAGAAAGAGCTGAGCATTGTTTTGTACTTTCTGTGGGAAACGTAGTCTGATATGTCATATTTGTCCTTTCACAGTGATACATCACTGGTGGATTCATCATTCTCTAGGGCTTCTTCCTTCTTGGTCTATTTTGATTCATGAGTGTGAACTTGTAGGAAATATTCTTATCAAATGCTAAGTGAATGATCTTTGATTTAATTTTCTGTTTCATTTCACTTACGTCAGTCGTCAAGTGTTCCAGACCTTTTTGCATTTGACAATGAATTTTATACATTTTGTGCATGTTAGATCAGATCCAAAAGGCTGAGCATATTTTGGCTTAAAACAGCTCCTCTTCTGGTCAAACTGATATCTTAATAAAATAGAAGCATCTTATCAGCAATAACTTTAGTGAACACAAGCTGCATTTTCTCCCTTTTCCCTGTTTATCCCTGTTTCTAATTATCTCCTCCAAGACTTCTTCATAGCTGTTGAATATTACTGTGCCTTTTTTGGACAGGTATTATTGGCCCTTGTTATTCTTTAGCTGCCTTAATCTGACATCTTTTAAAGCACAAAATCCCACCTCTCAAGCCCTTTCTAGAGGATCTGGGCTTTCAGACAAACAATCTGTCAGCATTTTAAGAAGAAGGGATCCAAGCCTTCTGATGGGAATGTGTTGCGTGGCAATCTTTGGCAATGTGCTTCTCTATTACATGGAATGTTTCCCCATCCTGCTAGCTACTCATCCTCCATTCTGCATTCAAAATTACATGATTGAAAATGGAGGCGTTGAAAATGGATCTTGCCTTAGAATATGAGTGGGTTAATTTTTGTCTTGAACTTTTCCCTCTACTACATGATAAAAGAACTCATTTTAAACACTTTTCCCCCAGTGTACTGCTACTGAACCATTTGCTTTTTCTAGTAATTTGCTTCCTAAGTTCTGACTCCACTTCTAGAAATTCTTGTGCTGTTCCCCCACTTAAAGATCTCCCTAGTGATTAGTTTCTTTGCTGATCTTGGTAGCTGTATCCTTATTTCTGCTATCCTAATCCTTTTCACATTTTGGTGGTAATTACATTTGGTCCTGTATTGAGTTTACACAAGGTTGGGGCAACATCATAGATCCCCTTCCTCAGGTTTCATTTGGTTAAGTTCTCATTTACCTGTTTGAGTTTTCAATCCAGGTAAATTCCTTGACTTTTTAGATTTGCCTTTTTGAAATCACAACCTTGATTCCGTGATCTATTCTGTTATAAACTAGTGGTTGCCCTATTCAGGACCATTTTTATAATCAGATTTTCTCTGAGGTCCATGCTATGCTACCTTTCAAAAATGTTTCTAAACCTGCATCATCTTAACCTAAAACATTGTTTCCTTAGTGAATGCCCAAAGATAACTTTCCCTTATGCTCAAATACTTTTGAGGTTTTTATTACTTACATTTACTCTCCATTCTGCATAGAGGAAGCTAATGCCTTTTAATGATAGAATTTTAACTATTGTCTCTGAAGTTAGGAGGGAAGTTTGTAGCAGACACTTACCTATATTATCTTAGATGTCTAACACATTTCTGATTTAGCATAACGGATCCACACTTTTCTGAATGCCTCAATGTGGCAAAATAACATTGTTAAAACCATTCTGTATCTGAAGACTTAATACACTTAATAAGCTTAATACACTTCTCATAAGAGGAGAAGTGTGGAAAAGTGTTGATCTTTCTTCATAAATCATTTTTTTCTCTGCCTGTAATAATTTGCAAACATCTTCTTTAATATATCTCTGTGATTTTTTAAGCAAGATGTTGAAGACTACATATTTCAGCACCAGGCTTTGTCAATTCAGAATAAAATGGAAGAATTACTGTATGAGACTATTAATGTTTCTGGTTTTACATCTCAGTGTTTGTTGGTTTTGTTTGGGGAGTTACCTTGTTTTGTTTCATTAAGCAATCTGCTCTAGTCCCAGGTCATCTTCACCAAAGTTGTTTCCTGAGCAGTCTCCCATTCTGTTTTGTGCACTTGCTTCTCCTTGCCCAAACAGAACGTCCTGTGCTTGTCATTTGGTGGAATTTTGAATTTTTTACATTGTACTTTGAAGCTTTCCCCCTCTGCCACTTGACTACTTTTTAGTGCCACCTGTATCTTCCTGCATTTGAAGTCCTTGCTGGGGTGGTCAGGTTCCAAACTAAGGACACTGTCCCCCCTTATTCAGTTTTCTATAGATAGCTACTACCTCCACCCCATCCAAACACAACTTTTCCCTTTCCCTTCCATTTAGAAAACAAATCACTGATAACTCTTTTAAGTGATTTGGTTGGGTTTGGGTTTTTGTTTTTTGAGGACACCATTTCCGACCTGTCACTCAGTTCTCATTCCCAGGAAGAAGGTGACTCAGGACATGACTGTGATTTCCCAACACCCAGACACAAAATTCCCTTCTCTGAGAGGGCAGTCTTTTGGGGCTGTGGTTTGTTCTGCACCCATCCAAGGAGCAGCTGCAGAGAGGTCTCTCATGGACACAAGAGCTGGGGGAACTTCAGATGTGGCCATCACTCCTCTGCTGAACACAGATTAATTTATAGCCTCTCTGCTCTGCTGGAGTACTGAAATTGCATGCTTTTACAGTTAATGGCAAAGCAAAGCAGTTTTCCCTTCAGTGCATTCAGTTCTGATGCAAGTGGAGAAAACACAGCAAAGACAACATATCTATTGTGTTTTGGAAAAAACAATACTTCATGACCTTCCTTCCCTTTGGAACTGAATTTAGCTTACCTGTGTCATTAGGAGACCAAAGCAGTATTGTATGAGGCTGAGTTCTTGCCTTCCTGAGGATCATTAGTAAATTCATGAAAGGGAAAAATCCAAGATCTTTAATACTACAGAAGTGATGGCTTTGCCTTTGGTTGGGATCAAAGGCCTGCACTGTGAGCATGCAGTAAATGGCAAACACATCCCTGTGCACTGTGGATCTGGCACTTCCAGTGCTTCAGAGCAGTGCTCATCAGACAGAGTATTGGTAATGAGAGAATTAAATCCATGTGATTAGAAGCAAAGCACCAATGATGTAATAAAATGCTGGGGAGCATCTGATGATCTGAAGATGGGGCTGGGCTAGAGAAAGAAAGTTACAACTCCTGCTCTGCATGTCAGGCTTGCCACCATCTCTGGCTTCCTTACTTCTGCTTTTTCCCCTCTCACAAGTGCTCAGCACTGAGTTTTCCCTCTGTCTGTGGAGCATTCCCAGAGCTGAGGGGTGGGGAATACACCTGGACGTTCTGCTTTGGTTAAAGCTGTGTCTCCTGCCCTTGTGATCTCATCACACCCAGTGCCCATGGGTGCACAGAAGATGACCTTGACCCAGCAGGACTTCACTCTTGTGTCCCAGGATGGATTGCTGATATTGAAGGAGATAAAATCTGATTTCAATACTGGAGGAGATAAAATCTGATTTCAGGGTGTTGTTCCCCCTGCTGCCTTGATGTTTCCAAGCTGCATCTTCTGTTGTTTTATGGGAAAACTGCCCCTGCAGTGACTGACATTGTTGGTGAGGTCTCTAACACTGTGTGCCACCTTATATCTGTCCTGTAATGACAGAGGTGACAGCACTCCATTTGACAGGCTGCTGGAGAGCTCAGCAAGTTCAGTCAACTACACTGGAGGGAGAACCCAGAGCAGCCAGAGAAGTCTTGATAACTTCCCTACAAAACCTCATATTTCTGAAGAAAATGTCTTTATTTTATTTTATTTTAATTTCTTTTTCCCAAACTGAAAACGTGAGGGGAATGTTTGAGAAAATGTCGTGCAGACTAATTCTCCATTATTTAACTTGGGTGAAAGTTTCTAATTGCTAAGACATCACCATCTAAGAAGCTTTCTCTTACAAGGGCACACAGGAATTTGCAGTAGAGCTCTGTCACAGGCTTCCTGTGGCATGGTTTGATCTGCTATCACAGAGGCTTGATATTTCCAAAGGCTTTTGGCTTCCTAAACTGCTCACTGCATGCTGGGGGCAGCGTTTCTGTGCTGCATATAACAAAAGAGAACTTGTTTGCTTCATGCTTCTTCTGCTGCTGCAACTTGCATACCACAGTAGTTGTGCTTCTAGAAACAAAAAAGTCATCACTTAAACATCTGAATAAATAATAATATTAAGTATTCTCATGCCAGCCTGTCCATTTGGGTGGATTAACCAACTTATAAAAGACATTTTTTTGCATATTTTTTCCTCAAGGTTGGTATTTTACCTAAATTTGAATAATTTCTCTAAATTTACTTTTTGTTCTACTGGAGCAAAACAAATGAATGTCATTTAAATATTGTTACAAAGTCAGAAAACTTGATTCATTTTAATTAATGGCTGGTGTCTAACCAATATAGAATTCCCAAGAGACTGATCCTTTTTCCCTTGCACAGTGGTTGTGAAAGAAAAGGAAAATGTACTGAGTGACAAATAGAGTTTGAAATAATTAAAAGAGGATGAACAAAGCACAGATTCTAGGAAGCATGGGCAGAGGCTGATTTTTGCATTACTCATTCTTTTTATTTTTAACTCAGTTTAGGGGATGACTTTTTCTGTACCAAATCTAGAGCTGTGGCCTGGGCTTCCTTGTTGCTGCAATATGACTAAATATAAAAGTACTAATGAGGTTTCTCAATAAAAATACTTGGTATTCCAGTGTTCCAGCTACAAAGTGTGAACATCAGTGGTGGATAGTTTTCAGTTGGGTCACTAGTTTTTCTTTTTACTTTTTTCTTTTTTTTTTTTTTTTTTTTTTCTTTTTTTTTTTTCTTTTTCTTTTTCTTTTTTTTTTCTTTTTCTTTTTCTTTTTCTTTTTCTTTTTCTTTTTCTTTTTTCTTTCCTTTTCCTTTTCGCCACTGGATTCCTTTAAATTGTTGTCTTTTGGGTAAATTGAGTATTGCAAAAGTTCTTTCTCTAGAACAGAGCAGAAATGAAATTGGGATAAAAATGAAATTGCACTCCAGGTATTAATTCCAGGGCTGGCATGCTTCTGCAAATTAGATTTCCTTTAAAATGTAGTGTGTTTATAACTGGACAAATTACAGAGGTACGGATATCTGATTCAAGGAAGAAATATTCAGTGAGAGGCTTTTCTGTTTTTTAGGGTTTTAACCAGACTTTATCACCTTTCCCTATGGTAACTCTTAATGGTTCTGTGAATTAGAGCTGGACAGGAAGGGACCATGGAAACTTTGGTTAACTTCTCCTGCCACCTCCTGGACAAGGCTCTAAATAACTTTTCCCGACCTACAGCTATAAAACCTGAGGCAGCACAGCCCTCACACTAACAACCATCGACTTGTGAAATTATCTTAGCCTCCCTGCTAGCACTTTTCAGCATAAAGTAATAAGGAGCATGTCATAAATTATATTTCTTCCCCAAGAAACTTCTCTCAACCCCCTGAGCTGAATACCAAAAAGTTAAACAAAATGTTTTAACTCCTGTGAATACAAAATGCCTCAGCACAAAGCTTTCAAGTCCTAGCTAGAAAATGTTCTAGTTGAGACTGTGCTGCCTTTCACTGATACCAGGATAAGGGAAGACCTTGAATAACCTTTGTAATAAATATCTTAAATGTGGATTTGCTTAGATTTTGAAAAACATCACCACCCTGAGTGGCTGTAAATCTTTCTGCTGGTGTTGCTTGCAACTGGCATCATCAGGGAAGTCACAACAATAAATAAACAAGCACTGTGCCCTGTGCCTTCTGTATTCTTCTGAATACCTTGATCATGTTAGTTTGAGTCTACTTTACTCAATTTATCTATCTGAGTTACTATTCCCATTTTCTTTTAAAATATAGAATTCCTTAGCATGATGGCTTACTTTGTTTAAACTCTTTGATGTGTGTCTCCAACGCTGTTATATTCCAGAAAAACAATTTATTGGTTCATACCTGCAAAAATATTTCCCTATTTATTAACAGGTTGCTATGTAATTTAAAAATTGTACTTTCTAGTGCTTAATTTCCACTAACTAGTGAAATGTAAACAATGGCTCCCTTATCTTCTAGAATATTCCCCTGGTTTGGATATTCTTAATTTGTATGGATAGGATGTTGCCTTTTGTGGTAGGCTTGGTTGACAGAAGCTTTGAGAGTGAAACCTCAAATGAACCAATATAATTGTATTTTATCTCCTGTCTAACTCAGACCATGACACCTTGTAATTCCTTCATCAAACTTGCAATCTATATTTGAACTGTTCTCTATCTCAGAGAAAAATAGGCAGATGTGTGTGTGTAACTTTCCTTTGTCCTGTGTCCCAGTGATTGATGAGCTTTGCTTCAGGATTACTGATAGAGAAGTTAATTCACTTTTACGCCAATGTATCTACTGCTGATGTGGAAATGGAATCCTGGAAACTGAATTACACAGAAACGGTAGATTTACCTCTTAAAATTGCTGCTCTCAGAGCAACTAAGTACTATGTCAACTCAGATTAAACTTGGTAAATAGTTCAATGGCAAAGAAAAGCTAAAAGTTATCTCTATGTGATATTGCCAAAGTGAAAAGTTACAACTCTTCCTCTCAAAGTTTTTTAAAGAGCTAGAACAAAAGTCTAATTTTTAACTAATCTAAAATTTTATTTTCTCTTTCAGTAAGCAGAGAAGGGAAGTAACTTGTTTTCCCTTCATTCCTCTTTAGGGATGTGACTTCACATTTTTTCCTGTTTCTGTGGCATGTAACAGTTTTACATGTGGAACAACAGTCACCTGTAAAATCAGTCAACTGGGAGGTATTTTGCAGCTTCAGAAATACTACTTTAGGCAACATTCCACTTCTTATTCCTCAGTGGGTCAGTTAACAAGCTTTGGTGTCAAGGACTCTTTTAGAAGAGTTTGGCCCATATGGCTGCTGCTGGTGGCTGTAACAGGACTGGGCCAGCTGGGGAATCTGTGGTGTAAATATAGACAAATGGGAATGATGGAGTTGCAGAAAAACAAAGAACTTTTAATGTATAAAATAATAAACGTGGAAAAACCTCATGGTACAATGGTAACCTCCAAAAACCTCAAAACCTGGAAAGCACAGAGGTGTATAGATGGGGTGGAGGGCACAGGATCCAGACAATCATGAGGACAGGGAACAAAACCATAAATGTAGCTGGCAGCCAGCCAAGCATATATCAAAAGCAAGAACAACAAACACCTTATTTGTCACACACTAGTTAACATATTAATTCCCATGAGACAGCTCTTCTTTTTATTCTCTCACCACGATGTTAAAGGACATCCTTTCTCCTAGCCAGGTGTCTCCCAGGGTTTGAAGCTGAAGCTCTCTGCATCTGCAGGTGAAAGCAGCTCCCTGTCCACCCCAATTTCCACAGGCCCATAGTTTAATACCTCACAACATGAAAATACACTTGGTGAAATATATGTGATGAGATGTGTTGAGCAGAAACTACCCTCTTTATAAAGCTCCAAGAATGGCTTTATCTCAACCTAGGAATGTAAGACAAGGCTCCACTTCTTTGCCCCTCTCATCAAATCCATGTCCCTGTCCAGCAATTCCAAAGCAATTGCCCTATATACATATATATACGTATATATATACATATATATACACATATATATATCCTATATATATATATATATACACACACACACACATATATATCCTATATATATATATATATATATATATACACACATCTATGTAGGGTATATATAAACAATAGAAGTCTGGGGCTTGATTTGCCATGGAACAGCATGGATGTTGATGGAACAGCAACCCCATTTTTGTTTACTCTTTATAATTTTACTAAAATATCTCTTTTTTCCTCATCTACTAGCAGCAAATTTAAATGTAATATACCTTCAGCTTCCTTTTTTCCCTCTTTTCATTAAGGGCAAAAAGAGTTTCTCTTATTGTTCCCAACAATAGGATCTATGATAGAAATTCTCAGGTTGTTGTGCAGACGGCCTACAGCTTCATTTACTCTTTCATCCCCACCTGAGCCTGACATTACAAATATCCTGCCTTTTCAGTGCAGCTGAATGAAAAATAATCTCGGTGTATTACGGGTAGAGCCAAGAAATAATACTTGGAGGAGCAGGAGAGGGAGGGAAGGATAGATAAATGCAGAGAAGCAGGAAGAGGGAAGAATAGACAGAGAGCAAGAGCCATTTACATCCAGCTCCTGAATTTCTTCCTGATAAGCAGCTAAAGCAGTGCGGAGCTGGAGGAGCAGCAGCTCTGTGCCCCCTAAGCAGTTGCAGCTGAAATAGCCAAATGTTTTTGTCCAGATCCTGTGCTTCATTTTTTGGCTCTGCTGCTCCAGCTGCTGCTTTCTCTTCCATCACTGACTCCAGCTCAGGCTGTGGTAGCAGGGAAGCTTCCCCCTCTCTCTATGTTTCCAAATGATGGCTCTGCCACTCCTTTTTGAGTTTTCACCTCCTCTGCCGTTGTTATCCTTGCTGTGGCCACATTCTTCGGCAGCAGGGGGATTTCATGCCTACACTTCTGGAGTGTCCTTAAAGTACACATCTCTTCTTCTGGGGTGTTGCTGATATAGTGAACTAGTAGAAGTCAGACTGCTTTTTATTATGATTCTCTAATAATTTTAATTATAAGATTGTGCTTTTAATTATGAGCTTGTTTAGGGATCCCCCTTCTGAATGGATTTTAGCACAGAAGCCTTGGTTGCCAACCAAAAGGGTCTTGAAAGTGTCCCTGCTGTTCAGTGAACCTCTAAGTCAGTACATGCAGGATGCAGCTACTCTTTATTCATGTTTATGTCTCATGGAATCAAAGAGGGAGAAATAGATTTTCTAATTCAAAGAGAGACTGTAGAGTTATATGTTGGCAGAATGTTACATAAATGTGTTCTGGATGCAGTTTAGTCTCTTATATCAGCAGAATTTGATGAATCCGTTTTCATTAGCTATCTTGACTGAGGATGGATTATTGCACATTTCCTGTAAGCAGCTTAATTTTTATTGTTCTATGACATTCCTTGCTTAGCATAAAAAATGAAAAGCAGAATGGCATTAAAAAAAAGCCAAGAGCTCTCATCAGTAGCTGTGGGGGAGTATTTTCAATCCTAACATGACAAAGATGCCTTATATATGAAATCATGTGTAAATTTCTGGATTTTTTTCCAGAAAACCAACTTACTTCTAACGAATAGCTCTAAGAGCCACTATACTGCATTAAGGGAGAAATAGCCTAAGTGCACAGTGCTTGGAGAGACAGAAAATATGGGACTTCTTTATTAATATAATGACCCATTTATAAAAAGCAAAGCATCAACAGCTTGCTGTTCTGAAGCAAAAGGATACACAACATAACCTTTATGGTATGGGTTTGCTGTTCTGGATTAGCCTAGAAGGGAAAATAATTACTGTTAAAGTGCTAAAAGACAGTGTCCTTGTCCCCAGCAGTTGGTCTAAGATTATGGATGTCCCAGAAGTTTTTTAACTTGTAGCTGACCATGAAGGAAATAATTTACTTTCTGTGAAGTGTAATTACTAGCTAAGAAAAAAATCTGTAGATAATCTTATCTATTGAAATAGTTTTAGATGTGACCACATAAATCAGGGTGAGAAATGCTGCATTTTGGCTTTTCTTTTTCTCCTTGTGGGATGCAAATGGCCAGGTCACACCTTAATTTAATCTTGTTAGCAGCAACTGATGGAGATCATGAATGATTTTAATGATTTTAATTGCCCTACTGTCTAAACACTATACAAAGGAAGTGTCACTCTGTGCATTATCTGTAGATATCCCCTATTTGCTGCTCTCAGAAACTGCAGGCTGAGCAGATGGATCTTTGATCTGGCCTGGTATAATTATTCTTTTACCTGGCTGTTAACACAGTGTATTTTACAGTGCTTGGATAAACGTGCCAGCATTTCTGATTCAAATACTCATGAATAAGATTTTCCTGTGTTGTCTGCAGGAAGTCATCTGCAAGAGACACAGAAAGTTGCGTTTTGTGAATTTTAGTAGTAAAATTAAATAAAGAGATTTGTGTTGCTTTAATTTTCCTTTCTTCAGTGAGAGAGGAAGAATTAAAACTCAGGGAAGCTTAAACTGTGGGATACCTTTTCCCTTTCTATTTCTGAGTATTCTGGCCAAAAGACCAACCCAAACCTGTTTGGATGGATGTGACAGTTTAAGCTTGTCTCAGAATTATAATCCTCATGCCAAGTGAGCCGGATCCATGGATTTTCCCACTCAAAGAAAATCCATTTTCAGATGAGATAAATTTTCTCACTCTTCTTTGCAGGGAGTGTCTGTGAAACTATTAAATAAGGTGTCCAATAGCAACTTGTCACCAGGGAGAAAAGATGAATAAGAAATATGTTTGTCTTTAAAATATTTCGGTTCTTAGGAGAGCAGAATATAGAGATTCTACCTTTTAATGAGCAATCCCTTATACCTATGTTGATTTTACTGGTGTTAGTAAAGCTCTGTTTGGCATAAGAAAAAATCCAATTGCACATATCTCTTTCCAAGGAATCTGTTTTAGAGCTGATTCTTTCATTAGGAAAGGGAGAGGAAAGGAAAAAGAGTTATTGGTGGCTTATGAACCAGACCTGCTGTTCAGATAGCATCAAATTCACAAAATCTAATTTGAACAGATGTTGTCTGGCTAGGAGTGTTAGGAAATGTTGTCAATTACTCTTTTTTCCATGTCCCATTACTGGGGCATGTGGACTAAGTCACTCTGTTGTCTGTAACCTTACAGATGAACGTGCAATGAAATTCCCAGGCTGCAGTTCCCAGCTGAAGAAAGTTCAGACATCAGGTAGGAGTGTTCTTGGAGGTCATGTATTGCAAGAAGTTTGTCAGGAATAATGATCCAAATCTGGATTCCTTTGCTGCCACACACAGCCTCTTATTATTCACACTGAATTAAAGGTTGTCAGTGCAGCGGGCATCAACAGCAACCAAATTCTTGTTTCATGTTTTAAAAATACAAAAGAAAAAATGTTTATCTTTCTGGTTGTTCTGTGCAAATGAAAGGAAGGCAGTGCATTTCTACTGCACTTGCACTTTCTGTGACTTGGGTATTTGAGAATATAATTTAGGCATTTGCTTTGCATATTCTGACTGAGTTCAATCTTAGTTTTGGTTCTGCCACTGGAGCTGTGGTGTTGGCCCACATCCACCAATGAGTTTGAGAGCAGTTCTGCTGAGCATTGCTTCACTTAAATTTCAGGGAGCTAAAATTCCAGGAGTGGAACTTGGAAGTCCATGCAGGTGCTCAAAGTGCCTGCACAGTGCACAAGGGGCATGTCCCAAAAGAGAACTGGGGGACAGCAGGAGCAGGTCGTGCAGGAGAGCCCAACTGTGCATTCTGGAACTGCAGGAAACGTGGCCCAGGTGTAGTCTCTGCTCATAGATTTATTTTCAGTGGAGTCCCAGGCTGAGTTACCTCAACAGCATCTCAGGCAGGTGGTCTGTGGATGGCAGTGCTGGGGAATCTTGGGGTTTGTTCCTAAAGCCAAGGATTTCAATGTCTCCTGCTGTGTGGTGCATCACAAGTCACCTCCAGGCTGTGAGCAGTGTCTCCTCAGGGAAATGTCATTACCATTTGGCTACCACATAACTCTTCTGGCTACCCACTCAGGGAATATTTCAGCTCCTCAAAACTCCAGCACTTCAGGAGAGGAGTGCCTGTGGCTAAGCCCTTCTCTAGGGAGGCAGCTGTGAACACAGCTGGGGACCACAGTTCAGGATTGCAAGAGGTGTGGCCTCCACCCCTTCTGAAGGTTTGTTTTTAACAGGGAAAGCCCTGTAGCTGCTGTGCAGTTGTGTTTTAGGATCCCTCAGCAAATTGTAGCCCTAGAGGAGTTGGTTTGTAGAGCAAAACTGTTGGTGCAGAGGAGCCAGCAGTCACAGAGGTGGAGGGGTGTCCCTCTGGACTGGCTGTGTGCAGAGAGCCCAATAGCTCTGGAGATCCCCAGATGCACACTCTGCCCTCATCCTTTGGGACACTGTGTGTGTGCTGTCACATTCCCGGTCTGGGCTGGAACACCAGTGCTGACACAGGCAGAGGCAGAGTGCTCATGAGACAGTGCTCCCCAGGCAGGAGATAAAATAGCTGCATCACTCCACAGAGCATGGAGATGCTTGTGGTGTTCTACTCCTGGAGCATTCAAACTGCACATCTGGATTTCACACTGGAATGGCCTGGCAGAAGTGGCATATTCAGTGCTTCTCTGGGATGTAGTCCTCGCTTTAGTCACACTTTGGTTCACTTGTCTGTAAAGTTCTATTCTCTTGTTCTTATCTCCAGGATCCAGGGGCAATCCAGGAAGGATATTGAGATTATATAGAAAAACTATTTTTTTTATTTCTCATCCTCCCATTTAGAAAAATAGCAGGGTTACAATCGTTAGACTTTTCTAAATGTTCAGTACAGGAGATGAGCCTCCTTCCAGCAAGAAAATATGAACTGCTGGTGTAACCAAACGGTTTTGAACTGGGCAGTTTCTGCTGTGGCAGATTGCCAGTAAGTGATGACATGGGGTTGGCATGGCACTCCTGACTCTGGCCTTTTCCCAGACCTGAATGCACACTGGGAATCCTGGGGGTTTTTTTTGCTGCAAACAATTAGAAAGGCATACCATGTTTCAATCCAGCAGCTCAAAAAAGGATGATTCAACATTTCTGTCATTACCAATTCCCTCTTCTGCAATTCAAACCAAAGATTTAAATTTAAATCCAATACAGCTAAAACAGAAAAAAAATCTTGAACCAAAATTTCAGGAAAGTAGGAAACCAGGACCTCAGTTTTCTTTTTACTGCAGGGGTCATTGAAAGCAAATGAGCTATGCTGTACTGATGATGAGGAATCCTTCTATCCCTTCATGTCCATCTATTTTCCAGCATATTCTATTCCATTTCTATTTTCTATTATCTCCCTTGCACTCACCTACAAAAGGGATTTAAACTCTATGACTTTACTCAGCCAAACCCTCCCCTCTCTGTCCAAGGCTTTCTCCAGCCAGACACACCCAGAAGCTCCAGCACTGTGCTGATTAGGATGTGTTACTATTGCTTCCTACCCCTCTGAAATCATGTATGCACCACTCTGTCCATCACACATTAAAAAAACCCTAGCTAGGGTACAGCTGTAGGGCATTTCTAAAGCAGTGAATGAAAATAAATACAAGGGTTGATGAAAAAATAATGAAATAATATAATATTTTTGTTCAAAATCTGTGTTATCATTTGCTTAATGTAGACCCACTCTTAGTTTACAATTTAAGCAATTGCCCCATTTAAGTATTTTAATTTGGCCTTCTTTAATTTCCCCTCAGCTACCCTAAGTCAGAACACAGGAGGAAATTGCATCACTCATATGAGAAAGATGTAACTGCAGATACTTTGCCCAATGGACACATGTGCTTGTCCTCCCCTTGTGCCAATTTTGTCTCTAATTGTTAAAAATACCTGTCACAAGGACTGTGTGTTTTGATGGGGTGGGTTCTCAGAAGCTGGTATGTGAACTATTCTGTGGATTATTTCTCATGAGCTTCTGCTAAACTCAGCTGGTCTGCACTCTGAGCAAATAAATCCTTTTATTTGGCAGACTTTAGAGAGAAAAGAAAGAGAGGGAAATAGGGGCCATCAGACTGTTCTGGAACAGGAACATCCAGAATGGTAACAAAAAATGTTGCTGCTGTGTTGCACAATTATTAGAATTGCTCCCCATCAAAGGTCAGAAGCATTAACCACGTTGGCAACATTTATAAATAGACCCTTTATGGAGTTTTACCTAAAGTGAGATGAATAAACACTTTGACTCAGGAAGACCAATTAGAACCAGTAGGATCTTTTAATTTAATAGCTGCATTAGGCAAGATTGAATGAATGTTGGTACAGACATAGAACACTCGACAATTTCACTGCTTATGGAGTCTGAAATAAAATACAATTTCAGCTTGATCAGAGAAGGCCACAGAACAGGCGGTCCTGGTGCAGCCCTGGAAGAGAAGGAAAGCAGAGAAAACTTTTCTAGCCCCAACAGAGCCCTGTGACAAGCATTGCACCTCTTGCCATTAAGGTCTGGAGGGATGATCTCTGTATCCACTGGGATAAAGTGACCCAAAAAATGACTGGAAGCTTAAACCTGCTGCACAAATGGCATCCAGTGGGGTCCAGACTGCATTCTGCCAGGAATTTAGGATGCAGGCTTTTCTAGCACACCATTTGCAGTGTTTGCTATTGCATTCTGGTTAAAGATGCTCATAAAGTACTCAGAAGCCAGGAAAAGTTAAAATTAAGTGTGACTTGGGCACGTTAATTTGTTCCACTTTGTCCCTGCCTAGGATGCATGAACGATAAATGTTTTGTTCAATCTAGGTTTGAACCGGCTACTGCCAGTGAGAAAAGACTAACAAATAAAAAATTACTACTAGGATTAATTACTTTGGAATTACTAGGAAGAGCATTCCTTGTCTTTCTGGGATGTCAGGTGGAAGACAAAAACCAGCTCTGTCTCTATAGAAGCATCTTAACTTTAGTTTCAGTTTTTTTCATTGTGACAAGGAAAAGTAACATAGCTTAATAGTTCTTGTTCTCAGTCTCCTCCTTAAGGTTTTTTTTGGTGAGAAGCCCTTGTGATGAAGATGCACAGTCATTCGTAGCTCTGCATTCTCCCACTGCAATTAAATGTTAGATGGTAGGAGGAAGCTACTAACAGAGTCATGTTTGGAGATTGTTTGAGGTTGTTTTAGTGTGAAGAATGGGAAATATGCTCTAAATGCAAAGGTAAATTTACAAAAATTTTTTAAAATTGGGGTAAATTTCATTTTTTCCTTTTAGTTCTTTTCATTCCAGTAACATGGGTCAGGTCAGTAAGAATGAAAAGAAATTAAGAGGGGATTGTTGAATGCAAGCATTGACTCGATGCCAGGAGTTGATTTGGCTTCATTTGGTTAAACATCCCTCTTGTGGAGAAGAAATTGCTTCAAAGGAGGTACAGTCTTCCATATGCTTAGTGGTCTTCAGAGCTGATGATCAGTTTGTTAAAAAGGAAACTGAGACTTCAAAATCTACTTTCACTCAGAATGGCTTTACTGTATTTTTTTCTTTGTGTCATACTTGAATTCATCAATCACTTAGATGGCTGGTTTTTGCTATTCAGAGTGTTTTCTCGGTTTTTTTTACTATACTCCCCTTCTAGACACTTTTCCCTGCTTTCATTTACTTTCTTTCAACTCCTTCCTAGCCAGAGGGACTAATAATACATTTTTAGTATGGTTAAAACTACCACAGAATTATGGTGTGTTGCTTTTCTTACATTAATGTAGAAGAATCAATTCCCCTTCTCTTGCCCTTCCTCTCACCTTTGAAGGTTCCTGATCCACCGAAGTGGTGCCATACTCTTGTAGCCAAATCTTCTTCATTTGTCCATCTGCTTTGATACGATTGCAGAATTGAAACAGACAGGACATAACAGATTGTCCCAATTTATTTTTTCAGCCGTAGGTTACAGACAGATTTTAAACGTAGAGTACAGCCTAGAGCCAGTGTTTGTCAGCATGTAAGCCATTTTAAGAAGGATAATCAGTTCTAAGGATTTCACTTTTAATTCTTTTTTAGCCTAAGCTTTTGAAACAGCTAATCATTTTGGTTGTCAGACTTGAGAAAACTGAGAGTACTGTGAATTTCTAGAAAATGTGAAGCACCTCTATGCTGAAAAGGAGGCTTGCTTATTGTTTCTTAGGACAGGTGTTTTAGGAATTGAATTGGAATTTGGGTCACCTGTCTATTTTGGAAACACAGGCTCCACCACAGCATCCTGCAGTTGCCTGTGTTCAGACTTTAAAAGTGGCTCACTGAGAGTTACTTTGTTACTTACATAGCTGAGACAGGCGACAAAACATTCAATTCAAATTGATGAGCCCAAATTTGTCTCCTAAACAACTGGGGAGAATGAATTAGGGAGTGATATAATCTTCTAAATTGCATCTATTATGATATGATAATGCAACATGCCAGAAGGAGTATGGAACTCTCATAAAGGCTCTTAATTTAAATTTGCTTTGAGTTGGCAAAACACACACAAAACCAACATACTCAATTTAACTCATTTAAACAATGTCAGCATTTAATTAGACTAAGAGGATAAAGTGATGGGATGTTGCAGTTCAAATTTCCATGAAATTTTACTAATCTAGGGGCAAGAACTTATAGCACTTGGAACGTAAAATAAAGTACTAAATTTAAAATCTAACCCCATGCATATTAGCATAATTAAAATGCCAAACTTTAAAATGCAATTATCAAGTAATAGGAATGCCATGCATCTGTAATGCTAGAATTTCCTTAAAGCACATTAAGGACATGCAACACTCAGCAGATTCCTAACTACTACTTAATTATCCTTGCCACTTATTGCTGCAAAGATGGAGAGTATGGAAAAGATACACATTTACCTAACCAAAAGAAGGATTAAGAGATTTTCTTTTGTAGTTCTAATACAGATAGATTTTTAATATCTGCTGTATACCTTGCTCAGTGAGCAACTAATGAAATAATCTGCAAATCTAAATTTTAGAACTGTCCTTTGAATACTTTAGCTAACATCAAGCACCCTCTATTGCATGGATCTCTGTTGCCTTTGTACAAAGCTCAGTGTAAGAGCTCCAGGGTGCTCCTTAAAAGCTGTTTTGATTTTGTACTCACCAACGTGTTGACTTTAAAAAGACAGACTTACCTTTAACAGAGTATTCCTTTTGACAGCATCTCCTTTATAATCAGTTTTGCAGTTCCTAAGAAGAAGATTCAAGTTTTCATATTATTCTAATCCCTTTCATGTAATTATTATAGGTTTTGTGTTAATTTAGAGGCTAATGTCCTTCCTCTTAAAGCTTTTAGGGATAGTTATATGTTTGAATCTTGTGATTTATTTTTTCCCTCTCTGACTTCTCTAAAAATAATGGGAAATTTGATGTTCTGCTATTACAGCATTTAAGATTAGAAATAGCTACCTAAGATAAGCACAGGTTAAGAGGTCTCTCTTGAGATGTTTTCCACTATCAAATACTTATCTCACACAGTATGGCTGTGCTCCAAAGGAGGTGGGAGGTGGGAAAGAAGGATGTCCTGAGAAATTACATCTGCAATTATTTTGTGAAGTGTCTTCCCCCTCTGGTGTCTGGACTTGTGTGTGCCTGGTGTTGTTACCTGACCAGGAGAGCTGGGATGTCTGGATCTCATCCCTTGCATAGGGAACATCCTGGTGGAATTCAGGTGTGAGCTTTCAGGGTCCCCAGGTTGTGGTAGCCAAGCCTTGTCTTGGGAGAAGACTCGTGGCAGTCACTGAAGACCTGGTTTCAGATTTTCTGATTCTAGATTTCAATGTCTTCACATCTGTGCTGCTTATAAGATTATGAAGTCTTTATGCTGCAAAGATTAAAGATGAATAGGAAATAAGGGTAAAAAAAAAAAAAAAAAAAAAGAGAAAAAGAAAGAAAACCTTTGTAAGGCAGCAATACACCAGAAACAGCAATAGAGGAATTTTGCTGAGGGGAAATGTTTTTTGTTAAGAAAAAGATAATGACATGTGGGAAATGGGGTTTGCCACAAAAACCTCAATCTCTCTCCACACTTGTTAATTTAATTTAGCTGTGTGTCTCCTCTGTACTGCCTCCACTTTGAATACAGACAGGTAAGAGGCTGAGTTATTTCCTTCAGCACCAGCCCAGAGATTCTCTGAGCTGTGCTGGCCTCAGCTCCTGGAGCACTCTCTCTGTTCTCAGGGCAGGTATGAGACATTAATTTCAAGAGACAGCTGGCTTATGCCTTAGTGCTGGATTGCATTTCTCTTATCACAAATGCTGCAGAGAAGTGGTGAAAAACTTATTCACGTTATAAAAGTAGTGCCCATATGAAAGACTCAGAGCCTGCACCAAATGTGTTGTTTCAGCTCAGGCACCTGGAACAGGCACAGTGAATGAGAATGGAAGAAAGAAATTCTTCCATTAGACATTGGTCAGGAGTTCATTAAATTTTCCCTTAGATTCACTGGACTGATGAACACAATTAGCAGCTGCTTCACTGGAAAGAGTTTTCACTCAGTTATTTCTTTCATTTCAGACTTGGGCTCATTTGATAATTATTTTTACATGCTGACTTTCACATCGTTGACTGTTCTTCCCAACTTTGTAGTGTAGTGACAAAGAAATTATAGCAAAGTCAAGCCATTGATTTTTACTTTTTTCTTCCTTACTTTTTTTTGCAAGTGCAGTGATTTCCCTCGCCATGCTGAGATGTGTTCTACATCCTTCCCAGGACAATGGATGTATTTGATCAAATCCATCACCCAGGTAAGCCAGATGAAACATCTACTGCTGTTCAGAAAATAGATTCTGCATTGATTTAACTACTAGAAAAGCAAATCTCCATTATTTCAAAGAGCAGTAAAATTGCCATCAATGCTCATTTCCTATCAGTGTGGGACAGATAAAGCACTGAAGTGGAAGTCAGAAATCTATCAAATGGCTCATTGACTTGGGCCAGTTTAGAACGGTTTTCCTTGTGCTTCTTGGCTGTGTGACTACTGTAATAGCTCTGTGGAGGAGAAACCATTTCTGTACTTGTTTGTGCAAACTCTGCTTTGCTTGGAGTCTCCAGGTAACTTAAAATACTCCTCATTTAAACGAAGCCATGAAAAATTGCAGCTCCCACCTGTTTCCTTCCAATTCCACAGGAGCAAATAGCTTTGGCTGATAGCAAGTGCAGTTCTGTGGCATGGACTAAAATGATGTGCAGTTCGAGTTGCTGTATCCTGTGGCCTCAGGCTGTATTTACTTAGGAGCTACTGCTTTAAGTCTTCTAAAACAAAAAACGTGTATTATTCCTGTCAAAATGAGCTGACCAGCTTTGGCGATATTAAGGTGGGTAAATAGCTGGTGTGTGGATAAAATTAATGGAATAATATTGGATTGCTGAGAATTCAGTTAAAGAGTAACCAGGGTGCTGAAATCTTGAGATGTTTAATCCATCGTTCCATCTTCATGTCCAGGGAGCAAGTGCTTCTGGAGAGTGCCAGAGGACAGCAAGATCTCACATCAGAAATCCAGCACAGCTGGGGACAGCATCCTTCTCTTGAACCACCATGTCCTTACAGCTCTGGGGAGCCAAAATGAACCCATGTGCCACCAACATCTCCACTGGCTTCAGCACAATACCAGTCAGTGCCAAACTATGAGACCTGAAGTCCTAATCTTGCTTTCCATCCCCATCCCCCAATTTTTTTCCCCCTATTTCCCAGCGTATTGTGTATTTCTTCCCTTTTATCCCCCTCTTACATTTTTTTCAGGCATTGGGCCTTGGTAGCTAGGGTTGTTTTATGGCATGTCAGAGAGCCTGTGCTCACAAAAGCTGCTTGAGCAAAGTTTTAAATAATCTGATTTGGGAGGTTTGTCAGATCCAATCACAAAAGGTAAGACCTAGTGCTGGGAACTTGCCATTCTCTGATTGCAAGTGAGACACAGCCTCAGAAAGAGCAGATGCATTTTTTAAATCTCCACAGTTCTTTTTAGTTTCTGCCCTTTTTGGGCTTGCTTTGTCTTTGAGGAAAGATGATCGAGCTGGACTAGAAACAGCAGTGGCAAAAATGCATCCAGCTCACTTCAGCATCTGTTTTTCTTTACCATCAAAAGGACCATTAGGTATTTCCCTTGTTAGCAACCTCTGGTAGATTTGCCAAACACCATCCTTTGTGTGTTAAAACTCTAGTGACAAAATAGAAGGGGAATAACAGAGGCTGAAAAAAACACTTAATTCTCTACCTCCCATGTGTTTTCCTTTCATTACATTGTGAGTTTAATGTGCTTGTCAGGAGTAATTTGCACAGAACAGTAAATAAATATTTTTAGTGTTCCTTGCTCTGAGTGTTGGGGTTGAATATGGAGTTGTTTCATGTCTTTGCAGTAAATATTTGAAAATGTCACTGTTGCTGGAGATTAGGGAAAGAGATGATAAAGTTTTATGGCTTCCTCAGAAACAGAGGATTCCTTTGAGATTGGGGGGAATAGGTGAACTGTCAATATATACTTGCCCAAAAAATCCACAGACACCAGAGGTTTATGTCCAAAAAGGAGATTGAGGAGTCCTGCAACTTTGAATAAAAGACTCAAATGACCTCAAGTAACCCCTGTGACCCAAAGTAACCCCATCAGGGCCTGACATGACCTCAAATGACCCCCAATGACCTCAAGTAACCTCAGACAGAGCCTCAAATGACCTTAAGTAACCTCTGGATCACAAAAAAAAAAGTGCTCAAATGACCTGAAGTAACCCCTGGATCAATTAAAAAAGATACCAATGACCTCAAGTAACCCCTGTGACCTCAAGTAACCCCACCAAGGCCTGAAATGACCTCAAGTAACCTCAGATGGAGCCTCTAATGACCTCAAGTAACCCCCAGAAGAACTTAAAAATGCTCAAATGACCTCAGGTAACCCCTGTGACCTCAAGTAACCCCTGGATTAATTAAGAAGTACTTCAATGACCTCTAATAACCCCTGGATCACCTAAAAAAAAGATACCAATGACCTCAAGTAACCCCTGTGACCCAAAGTAACCCCGATTGGGGCTCAAATGACCTCAAGTAACCCCCAGATCAATTTAAAAATACATAAATGACCTCAAGTAACCCCTGGACCACCAAAAAAATAGTTCAATGACCTCGAGTAACCCCTGAATCAATTTTAAAATTTGCAAATGACCTCAAGTAACCTCAGACAGAGCCTCAAATGACCTCAAGTAACACCTGGATCAATTAAAAAAGATGCAAATGTCCTCAAGTAACCCCTGTGACCTCAAGTAACCTCAACTGGGGCTCACATGACTTCAAGTAACCCCAAATTACCTCGAGTAACCCCCTGATGAACTTAAAAATGTACAAATGACCTCAAGTAACCCCATCAAGGCCGAAATGACCTCAAGTAACCCCTGGATCAATTTAAAAAGACATAAATGACCCCAAGTAACCCCTGTGACCTAAAGTAACCCCGAATGGGGCTCAAATGACCTCAAGTGACCCCCAATGACCTCAAGTGACCCCGATCAGAGCCTCAAATGACCTGAAGTAAACCCCAGATCAATTAAAAAATGCATAAATGACCTCAAGTGACCCCTGTGACCCAAAGTAACCCCATCAAGGCCTAAAATGACCTCAAATGACCCCAATGACCTCAAGTAACCCCGATCAGAGTTTCAAATGACCTGAAGTAACCCCTGGAATACTTAAAAAATACTCCAATGACCTCAGCTAACCCCTGTGACCTAGACTAACCCCATCAGGGCTGGAAATGACCTCAAGTAACCCCCAATGACCTCAAATAACCCCTAGAATAATTTTAAAGCTGCTCCAATGACCTCAAGTGTCAGGTTCCTCTCTTGGAACTCCACGGTGTTCTAGTAATGAATGACCAGGAACAAAATTAAGTCAGCCGAGACAAACATTGTATCTGAGAAGTGTTTATTGGTAAGCAAAAAAGAAAAAAAAAAAGAAAAAAAAAAAAAAAAAAAAAAAAGGAGTTACTCTACTAAAGAGGAAAAAGATCAAGTTGAAGAAAAATGGGAAAGGAATGGGGAGGAGACAGAGAGAAAAGGACGGTGAGATACCACTTGGGGTTGGGGAGTGCTGTCAATGTTCTCGAGGTGGGAACTCTAGGGACCTCAAGTAACCCCTCTCAGGGTCTCCAATGGCTTCAAGTATCCTGAAATGGCCTCAAGTAACCCCTGTGACCTCAGGCAGCCCCTGAGGTTCTGCACCATCCCACAGCAGCACATGAGAACCAGGCTGGCAGGGACAGGGATGCAGATCAGACTCTCCCTCAGCTTCCCTCCCAGCCTGGTCCCTCCATCCATCTTCTTCTCGAGGAGCTGGCTCCTCAGCAGCAGGATCTGAGCAAGCCCAGAACTCACCTGGCTCATGGCAGCCATTCAGTTTTGCTGCACAGTCAGTACAGAGTCTTAAACTGGGCTAAAAAAGCCAAAAATGATGAATGTTGTTACACAGAGAAAAAATACAGAACAAATCAGTGGACACAAGCCAGCTGACTGCTCACATCTCATTCTTCCTGGCCTCTCCCAGCCCTGTGCAATGTTTGAAGGGAATGGCAGAGGCAGCTACAGGTATCACACACACAGTGCTAATTCCCCTGCACACCTACATTCAACAAGAGTGCTCGAATCAGTTGCACCTGCTCATCTTTCCCATTTAGCAAAGGAACATCTCAACAATTGTTCCCCTGTTGGAACCCTTGAAACTGAGAGTTTTGAGCTTTCTGTGCTTTCTGGCACTGACCCTCAAGAAAACACTGCTTTTAACCTGAGGCCTTGGAGAAGGCTTCCAAAATTGAGTGATAAAACTAAAATCACTAGTGTGTAGTTTGACTGAAAGTGTGTAATATTGCATAGTGGAAAATTTAAAATTTAAGGCTTTAAAATATAGTTATGTGTATGGAGCAAAATAGAAGTTTTAAGGCAGAGGTTTCTTTCTTCTCCACCGTCTTCTTCACTGGTCTAAGTAAAATCTTGTTTAATTAAATAGAGAATTCTGCATTGCAGGTCATGAGTGTTTGGTTATTGGGTCAAAAGTAAAAATAATTTAAGTAGCTTTTCTTAATTAACAGTTAAGCCTTAAAAGACTTTGTAACAAGAGAAATATACCACCATTTCATCCTTTTTAGGTTGTTAGCTAAAAGTGCTCTAGCATTCACTGTAACATAGATAAAACTTAATAAACTTCTAAGACCAAACACAAAATTCCATCTCTTGACCTTTTAATCCCACCTCTAGCAAAAAAAAAAAAAAAAAAAAAAAAAGATAAAACACAATATTCCCCTTTGGCATAAAATTCAAATCAGACAGAGAAGTTCCTGTGTCTACCAGGAAACATTTCTTGGTCCAGTGAGGGCTCCAGTGTGGTGAACCCCTGGTACAGCAGCAGATCCTGACAGCCTTAACAATCCATTTCTAATGTCATTTAATCCATTTCTAATGTTATTTTTACAAATGACACATTGATTCCTTCCCAGCTGTCCTGGTGGCTGCTCCCTGCACTTTTTCCTGTTGTGCCATTATCCTTGCCTGAACTTTTACCTTCTCCTCATCCCTTCTTTCATATCTTTTTGTACACATGAGATGCCTTTCTAACCAGTTCCTGGAAGGGCTGGCTCTGCCCCTGCTCCTCCTGCCTGTGAGCTCTCACCCCTCACCTCAGCTCTCCTCACTATAGAGAATCCCCATTAAGTCCTGAATAGCAAGCAGGCAAACCCAGATCCTCCAGCCTGCCTCCATAATGGCCTGGGGAGGGCTGGAGGTGTAGGGACAATACCTCCCTCTTTCCCCTCTCCTGGAAGCCAGGAATACAGAAGACTTTGCAGCTGGCCCTCTATTAGACTGCAGATTTTGAAGATAAGGCAGAGAAATTCTCACTGTTCTTGCCTTACCACACCTTCACCTGCTGCTATTTGCATTAGCAGTATTTCTCCACACTCCCCTTTGACCCATCCTTTCCCAAACCACCACCATATTGCCCCCTCTGGACATCCACATCCTTAACTTCCTCTGGGAGAACGTGAAACCATCTCAACATTCTCCCAAAGGACCCATCAGAGGTATTTTGGGATCATCATCCCTATAGTCAAGACCCTTTTACAATTCTCCCTTGTTGCCCACCCGGGGCATCCTGCCATGTTTTGCTCCCCAAAATTGCACTCACAGGTGAGATTTGCTGAGATCTTTCCTGACATTCCCTCAGTGCCCCCTCTGGGCATCCAGGTCCAGGAGAGTCTTCAGGGACCCCCTGGTCCTCCTCTCATCTGTCTCCAGGAAGCCTGAGGGAGTATGAAAAAAGACAAGGAAATCGTTTGAGGGCTAGAGAACTTTTTCTTTAGTTTGGGAAGAAAAGCAGCTGCACTGTGATGTGATTACAGTTCTGAAAGCACCAGAACAAATGTCTGGATTTGGGAGCTAGAGAACATCCAGGTAGAAACCCACCATTGCAAGCAGAGCATCTCCATCATCCTGGCTGTTTTGGGGGGTATGGATTCAAAACAAATCCTAAAGGCAAAAACCCCACAGGGCATGAACATACAAATCAGAAAACATCACTGAAGATAAATTTCATTAGGCATCAGGCAGATCAAAATGTTGAACAGTGTGGTCATTATCCATTAACAGTGTGGTTAATTATCCATTAACATCAAGTCTATCACCTCCAAATTATCTTTTCCTTTTTCTTTGAAAAAGCTATATTAAAGGAATATGTAACTTCCAGGTGGCAACAGGGCTTCTAATGGAGTCAACTGAAAGTTTTGTTTTTTGAAGTGATGATGAAAACCTTTCAGACACCACATATTAACTATAAACAGTGACTAAAATTTTTTTGAAAGAACATTTTTTTTGAGTCTGAAGAAAAAAATATTTGTTGTCTTTTTGTGTGTGTGTGTTTATGTCAGTGCTGGAAATGATGACTATTGAGTGACATCTAGTGGATGTGAAGATGCTGAACTCCAGCTTTTCAAAGGTACAAAACCTTTCCAAATACATCAGAGCTGAAACGCTTGCAAAGGGATCACATAATTAAAATGCTGTGCATCGTAGCAAGATGTAGGCAACAAGCCAGACACAAATTCCAGCTCTTCAAGGAAACTTAACAAACCAAAAAGTGTCAGATTTCTCTTTTTTATATTCCTCCAATTCCCACATTAAAAAAAAAAAAAAAAAATCCCCATGCTACTGTCTGCTCATTGTCCTGCTTCCAGTTGTGCTTTATATATCTCAATACAGAGACCATTTACCAGCACACTCTCTGAAAACCACAATCTGTCACACAGTAGCCCTGCTATGGTGGCCAGGGCCTTCTGATATGTTTTGGATGGATAATTTTTCTTTTTCACTTCCCTTTCACATTTCACAATTTAATATGTACTTATCCTTGAGGCTTACTGGCCACAATAAGTCCAGAGTTTCTTTATAGTGAGTCAGTGACAGAAAAATTGCAGTTTTTCCATGAGAGATTATTGAAGAAGAATACCTGAAATGTTTGCCTACCTTAACTCTCTTTTTGGGAAAATGTATTTCTGAGAAGTCCACATTTCAGAAACTGAGATACAGAGACTTCAATTTCTGGAGCTGAACAGAAAAAATCCCAACAGAAAGCTTTTATATTCCAAGGGCACGATTCATCAGGTTTCTTACAGTACACTTAAATTTATTGATCTTTAAGAGTGTAGTTGTGAACTCTGGATTTTTCACCTTGTCCACAGAACCTTCACAGTGCTCTGTAAGAGCTCTTAAGCTCCCACTTATTAACTTTCTTTCCCAAGTTCATAATTGTAAATTTTTCTTTTTTTTTCATTTATATCACACCCAATTTAAACAAATCTCTAGATGCAAAAAAAAAACTCCACTGACATCCTATTGATAAGCTAAATCCAAAAGTCTGCCCAAAGCAGAGGCAGAAGGGCTCAGCCTTGCAGCAGGTGGTTTGCAGAGCTGCAGCCACCTGGCAGCAACATTTCAAATGTCTGCTCACAAATCCCAGCACCGAGTGTGTCAGAGTGCAGCTCTGCTTCATCCGTGCTCACCTGCTGGGGTGGGGAAATCAATGCCACGTACCCATAACAGCTGGAGGAGTGAACTCCAGGCCACAAGGAGGGATTTAGAAATGGTTCACATTTGAATTCTCTTCCTCCTGCTCTCTTCATCCAGCCCCTCCCAAGAAGAACTGCAGTGGCAGTTTATTTTTTTTAAAATGGCTTTTATTTGATTTACTTTTGTCTTTCCACATAACCTGCACTATATTTACATGCAGATATACCTTTTCATAATGCTTGCTTGTCTTTCTGTGACATCTTCTACTTTTGCATAGGCCAGGGCTATGCTTTTAATTTAGAAGAAATTAAATTTTTAAGATTCAATACTGCTTTCTCTTTCATTGTATATTATGTTCAGTTCATTAAATAACTAAATTTAGGTAATAAAGAATATTTTAAAGTTCGAAAAATCCTCTAAGATCCTCAAGATCTCATCTTTGACCAGTTGTCAGCTAGACCACAGCATCTCCCACCCCTCCTTCTGCACTGACCTGGGTGTCTGCAGAGCTGCTCCTCTCTCCTGTTCTCCTCCTGCTCTTCTCTGGCCACAATTACATCTGTGCAACAACTTTTTATTTCTTCTTAGATCGGTTATCACAGAGGAATTCCCCCCATTCCTGCTGGGCACAGCCTTGGCCAGCAACACACTCGTCTTTGGAGCCACCAGAGGTTGGCTCTGCTGGACATGGAGGAAGATTTTGGCAACTTCTCACAGAAACCACCCTTGCTACCAAAACCTGCCCATGCAAAGCCTGCCGGTTCCTCTTGCTGCTGAGCTGAAACTCTTCTGCAGTCTTTTAATGAAAGAAACCTGGGAGAGCTAATTTAGCCTTTCAACTCAGCTACACCATATGTCCCTCTCAGATTACTGAGCATTATTGGCAATTTCATTCTCTCTCTCTCTCTCTCTCTCTCCTTCTCCCTTTGCTCCATCCCAGCCCTGAGCTCTGGTCTGAAAACTGACAGATACATTTGTGCACATCTGGGGATGGGGCAGCTGTGAAGCAGCACTGAGCCTTGCAGAGCTGAGGGCAGCCCTGACCTACAGGGCTTCAAATCTGTGCTGCTGCTGATTCCAAATCACTGCTTAGCTGCGAGCCGAGTTATTGCACACAAACTCTGCTTGAGCAGTGGGATCCTACTGAGGAATAATAAAAATGCTAATAAAAATGCTGCTGCCACGAGCCAGGGCAGCCAGATGCCAACAGCTCCTCCTGAGCTTTGCAGCCTGAGAACATGGAGCTTGGGATGAGGCACAAAATGCAGCTGGAAGGCAGAGGACACCACCTTAGGACTTGAACACAAGTTTGTGGTTTGTGGGCTGGAACTGATTCACAGCTGGAGAACAGGGAGTGTGCAGCACTGCTCAGACCTGCTGCCAGTCTGAAAACGTCTCCTTACTGCTCTCATCAATTTGGTATGCTACCAAATTAACAGTGTTCAGCTGCCAGGAACAGCCCAGAGAATGGGCTGATGCTCCAGCCTGAGTGAGATTTGTTGGGGTTTTTTTGGTTATTTTTAGACTTTTTTTTTTTTTTTTTTTTTTGGTTGTTGTTGCTATTTTAGTAGTCAGTCTGGACACTGAGTGCAGATTTTTTTAGCATCTTTGCTTCTCAAATTGATCTGACCTGGACCACAGAGTCCAGGAACCACTGCTGAGGTTGTGCACTTTTTCTCCAGCCATGCATGCTGTTGTCCTCAGAAAGGAAAAGTGAGAGAAATCCCTTTTCCTGGCAATTGTATAGAAAGGACTTTTTTTTTTTCCTAAGCACTGTTAACTATGTAGATAGTTTTGAAGTTTAAAATGGTTGGGCATTTGAATTTATTTATTTATTTTGGGGAATCAATATATCATCTACTTCAAATACTGCTAGACTCATACTTGTCAAAAAAGTTTCCACCCCAAATCTGTTTTTTCTCTGCATGTACTTAAAGAATTACTACTTCCAGCTATTGATGATTAAGAGTAATTTTTTTTTTACTGCTACTTAGCCTGAAATATCTGTGGTTTTAAGTGTTGTCTCAAATAATGTACATGAATCAGTATCCCAATTCTCAATATCCCAGTGTAGATTTGTGAAGGGGGAAAGAGTTTTAATGTTACAAATTCCAGTTTTCAGAATGGGAATAATTATCATCTTTTCATTAGGCACAGTTTGGGAAACAGAAATAGATGTGCCATAAAATAATTTCCCCAATCTAAGTTTGTTTGTTTGTTTGTTTGTTTTTTGTTTTGTTTTGGGTTTTTTTTGGTCAGAAAATTCTGATCCTATGAATAATGAACAAGGAATATGAATAATTAATAATGAAGCATTGCAGGAGAATTCCCTGTTGCTGTGCCACATCCTGCTCTCATTAAAACCACACAGTTATCAAGGTGTTGGTCACCCTTTTCTAATTTTAGCAAACCTACCTTTAGCTGCAAATTCTTTGTTAAAAGTTACTTTGCTAAAGCTCGGGAACCCCCTGGCATTGCTGTGCTGGGCTTTGCAGGTATCCAAGCACACACAGAAGAGCCCCACTGAGAAAAATATTGCCCACCAAAAATGCAATGGGGGCAGCTGATGCAGGGTTTGATCGTTCTGCAGTGCTGCTTTTTTAATTAACATCATCTTGACCCACACCCACGATTCCAACAACTCACCTGGAGGAAGGGGCTGCTCTTGAAAACCTGACTGATCCCTTGTGTGGGGGTCACAGAAAGTCAAACACCTCCTCCCTTTGACTCTCAGTGACTGGGAGATTCTAATTTTGTACAGGATGGAGAGTTCTTGAAGAAGTTTGATACCTAAAGCCAAGCAAAAGCTACACTTAACCAGCACAAAGAAATATTTTTAAAAGCATTAATATTATTCTCCCTGTGAAAGTCAGAAATATTTTCCTCATTAGCCAGGAAAAGATATCTTCTAGTATTTATATTTTATAGTGCATTTTGTCTTTCAGTAGTTACCAGAGTGAAATCTTCCCATTTAACTATGTTTTACAACAATACAGTGACCATTTTATTTAGCAAAGGTACAAATAAAGCAAGACAGGCCTATAAGACCTGAAAATGAAATAGCTAGAAGTTAGTAATGCCTATTTTATTTTGTACAGAAACTTTGGAGAAGGCTTCTTACTTTCATTTCAATATACTTCATAAGGTCATCATTCAAATAGGCAAAAAAAAGAAAGCTGGATTTTTTGGTTTTTTCATAGTAAAGACCCCTTGCTCTCTTTCAAAATGATACTCGAACTACAGTTCAGGCAGGCTCAGACCCTCAACTGTCTCAATTATTAATATAAATAGTTTGAAAAATCTTTAAAAATGTGTGCCATAAAGAAAAAGAGAATTAGAAACTTTCGAGCTGAGCTGTACACAATCACCCTGGTCCCAGGTGGTACAGTCTTGTGCAGGGGAATTTACTTACATGATTTACTGGTGTGGGCAAAGCTGCTCACAAAGAAAGAGCATTTGCACTTCTGGAGCCATAGTTCTTCCCTGCAGAGAGAAATAGAAAAAGGTTGGAGACTTTAGCTATGGCTGTACAAAGTGCCAAAAGCAAAAATGTGTTATTTGCACTCTGATCAATGATAATAAATCATAACAAGAAAATCAATTGTTTCTTTGAATCAGGATTAAGAGTAGCTAGAATTACTTGCAAAAGTGCCACGAGCAGGCAAGAAATACCAACAGCATAAGTAGATGGACAAATTAACATCAACTGCTGTAACATCCTTCCCCTTTTCTGATGGGCAGAAAATAAAAATGCAGGAACAACACAGCAACTAGTTTTTCTGTGTCAAGTCTCTCCAATGTTTAAATTAGGTTCATAAATTAAATTAGACATGTTATTCTATACTAGTTGCTGTTAAAATTGAATACTGCTTACTGCTGGTATCAATATATTATCCAATTCCATTTGCAGCTCCACCAGTGGTCATTAGTTTGCCTTTGGCATAGCCTGCAGGGATTTTACACAAAAGCTATTTAAAACATGTACCTTTCCCCATAAAGTCCAGCCATTAAACCAGTGATTTGAAAGTGTAACACGACAGAATTGCTTTTAAGAATAGTGTCCTGAAAATTTACAAGCTGTCAAGGTCAAATCACAAAAGTTGCAATAAATGAATATGAGACTGGACTAGAGATAGTTTAGTGGAGGATAAACACTTGCACATCCAACTCCCACCAATGTGCAGTGCTCTGGTGTTCACTGCAACTTTCTCCAGCTGGCTCCCACTGTGATCTCCAGGAGAATCTGTAGGAATTTATTGTAGCAGTACAAGGTGATCATGTGAAAAACCCCTGGACAAATGTCTGGCTGCTTTCCCCCTCCATATTTTGGCAATTTTCAGGATGGTTGAAAATGTTAAATTGTTATAATCAAGATTTAAAAAGTAAAATAAAATAAACAGTTTTCTTGCTTGGCTCTGTTTACTTTTTCTCACTTTCCCTTTCCTTTTCCTTTCCCCCTTTTTCTCTTTTCCCTCTTTCCCTCCTCTTTCCCTGTATTTTCCCTTTATTTATTTTCCCCTTTCCTTTCCTTTTTTTTTTTTTTGACTCTCCTCTCCTTTTTTTTTTTTTTTTCCCATTTATTTTTACCATAGCAAAGGACAAATCAAATTTTGGGGTAGAGGTTGTGGGATCTTTGTCTCTTGTAGCAATGATCATCAGGGAGGGAAAGTTTCCTGCAAGGACTCACACAGTAATTGATGGAGGTTGTTGAGCTATTGGCAAAGACAATCTTTATCTTTGGCATTCATTATTTAGTGAAGTTAAACGTGTTTTAACAATGTTAAGCAAAATATTAGAGGTTAGAAGAAGTTTCTGAGGTTAGAAAAAGTGAGCAAGGTCTATGAAAGGCAAGGGAGTCCATCTAGGCAAACCCACACTTAACCATACACAGTTTCTTACCCCAGACAAAAAAAATTAAAGTTAAAGAAGCAGCATTTTATTTCATTTTATATTTTTGTTTAGTTTAGCTTCCTACTTTGTTGGGGGTCTTGTAACAACTTCACCAGCATTGTTTCTAGAGTGCGAGTCACTGCATATCTCTTGGTGTGATATTTTTCTCGTATTATTTCCTCAGAGGAAAAGAACTCCTCATTATTTATTCAAGTATATGTATAGATATACATATATATATATTTTTTAAGGACTGGGGTCCATTCCGTGTTTATCTTAAAATTATGTGGTTTTGTGTATATATGTGAGAGAAGGCAAGAACAAAGAAAATTGTGGGTTGCAGAAGTAGCACTAGATGGTGCTGTGAAGAAAAGTATCCAAGCCAAGTCTCAGCAGCCTAACCAGGGTGCTGAAATTCGGACAGCCACCTTTGTTAGCTGTACAAAGCAGGGAAACGTGGCTGGTTAGGATTGCACTCGATTATTCCCCTTAGGATTGGAATATGGTGGGAGCCATCATCTGATCAGCACATGGAAGAGCTCAGGTCCTCCAGGCAAACACCAGAAAATTGAAATGTCTTGTGTGACCTTTAGCTCAGTCCCAGGTGGCTGCTGAGATCTTCTGAGATGAGAACCAAGGGTACAACAGGATTTAAAAATCTGTGGGGCATCACCGTAGGGAGGGGAGCAAAGCTCCTGCAGATCTGTAGCAGCCCAAAAGATGCAGAGCACTGTTCTGAACTAATTAAGGCATCAGTGATTTCCTAACCTGTTACAGAAGCTGGGAAAGTGGTGCCTACAATTGTTGCCAGCAGAGAGCTTCACATCAGGAGGGAAAGTACTCCCCTAGCCATTATTTATCCTCCTTCCTGACAGACACGATCACCTGCCAAGATCCAGCCGCTGGGCTTTGTCTCCTTTCGAGATTTTCCCTTTGTTCCATCTATGAGCAGAGGAAAGGTCTGAAACTGCAAGAGCAGTTGGTGCTGCTGCCTGGGCTCTGCAGGCAGTGGTGCTCAGTGCCTGCCTTCCCCACTGGAGCCAAGGGCTGCATCTTGCAGCTTCAAGCCAAAAATCCTCGAAAGCAGCCCAAAATGCTGAATGGTGAGGTGTCTGTACTCACCACTCTCAATTCTCAAGCTGCTTAATTCCTGAATTTACCCAATCAACTAATTTTCCCCCAGGACAAATGGTGCACCAGAGAGACAAGGCTGAACCCCTCTGTCACCATGTTAGACATTTCCAGTGTCACTTCTCCTCATCACCACCCCTTCATTCAGAGCAATCCCCTTCCACTCCACTTCCTTCTCCCCTAACTGCCAGAGCCTCCATCCTTGAAAAATGGATTCATATCATTTTATGTCGGTGTTATTCCTAAGCTTCAAGAGGCATAATTTATTTTGCCATCTTTATGGTGTTCCCACTTATTCTTAAAACACTTCAAAACACAGCAGATATACAGAAGGCAACTTGAATGTCTGGTGAGTGGGGTTTTTAAGTTAAAATTATAGTATTTTAATACTTCACATGCAATGATCTCTTTGTAAAGTTTTCATAATGTCAGAGAAGTTCATAGAGTAAATTAGTTTGACTTCACTCAGAGTGCTAACATTTATAAATCTACAGCGCTGCCTTTCTGAATATATTTATTGCTGCAGAGAGGAAGGAGGATCAAAGGGCTCTAACACTTATTTCTGCCATCATTTCTCATCTCTGGCACAGTTTGAATTTTGTATACATAGCAGTTTCTTGCTCCAGAGATGTCAGAAATTACTTGAAGACTGTTTACAGGACATTAGAATAGAATATGGACAAACCTGCAAAAGAGTAGATACCGCATGCATTAAATATTAATGGCCCAAATAAGTCACGAATCCAGATTTGCTTGCAGATTTGTTGTGTGCTGTATTTTTCAGTGTGAGCAGAGGAATAAAACCAGAGTCTGTCTTTTCTGAGCACATTTCTCTCCCACATATTATTTTAGCCTTGACAATAATAAAAGCAGAGAAATAAACAGTGCAATAATAGTGATCAAAAGCATAAAAACACATGAGGAAATTGTCTAGTTGTAAAAGATCACCAAAGTAACAACAGTAACTTCTGGTTCTCCAAGGGCTGAGGCCTTGAGATGTTAAATTTCCAGAACTTGAGTTCTTAGCTTATCACACCTATGAAGCACCAAGCCATCCAACAATATGCCCTTTTTCCCCTCAGAAAAAAGAGAACTAATTTTTTTTAATTTTTCAGCAGCATGGCTCACTCTAGGATAATGCTGTTTGAAAAGCTCCACCACACTGAGTCATACAAGCTCAGGAGAACTTTGTGGTTTTAACAAAAAATGTTGATGTGACCCCTAGGAGTTTAACCCCCCACCAACCCCCTCCAAGCAAAAGAAGAGAACTCACAATTTACTCAACCATTGTTTCTTGGCATGGAGTACATAATATTTTTTAGTATTTTGGGATGGTAGTACTCTGAAGACTGACACCTGAGACATCTCATTGTCCCAGTTATTTCCTGTATGATTGAACAAACCACAGCATAGCCATTTGAAGAATCACAGATGCCTTACTCCTGGGTGAGAGGGGATGGAATGAAGATGTGCCACACCCATGGTGTCTGGTGTTGGGCAATATTACCTATATCTGTAGTTGAACAATGAATAAACAACTGCTGTGATATATTCTGTGAATCTGGAATTATTGGGGATCACTGCAGCCATGGGGCTTGACCTTTTCTTCAGCACAGACCAAAAATCTCCTCATGAGTCTGTTCTGGAGCTCAGAATATATGAAATACAACATTTCTTCTAGAAGCCAGCTGCCTTTGGCTTAAATTCTTCCCATATTTGCAGTAAAAAGGACAAATCTTTTAGTGTAACTATTTCTACATGCTATTAATAATATTAGAAATCTAATGAGAAGAATAAGACCAGGGCTCCTGGGTTCCTTTGTTTTACAGCAACCTTGCCTGCAGATGTCACTCCAAATAGCTCTGTCTGATCTGTTTTTTCTTTTTTTTTTTTTTTTTTTTTAATTTTTCCAGTGCTGAAGGTTCCATAGCTTCCACAGGAATGTGGCACTTTTGGGTCCTGGGGACAAACAAACCTTCAATTCCCTTTTTTAAAAATGTCAGAAGCAACTAACTGGGGGAATTTTTAGATTTCAACTTTTTCTACAGCTGCTCTCCATTTGTACATTTTATAGCCTTGACAGAAACTCCTAGTCCTCTCCAAATTGTCTGGTTTGCTGGAATTGAGGAGGATTTTTTAGGAAGTGCATTCAGCGGCTGAGGACTTTTGTAGGAGTCAGAACTCCTCAGTCATCAACCATGCAGGTTTTGCTGTTTCCTCAAAGCCAGAGAAAGGGTGTTCCAAAGTGATCTTAAGGATTGATCTCCTTTTATAAAAGTTACGGAATAGAATTGATGTAATCACTTACCCATTTATCAGCTACAATTTTGCTACTATCTGTTATTATATATAACATTATTATATGCTATTATATATGTATAAGCTGTTAAACAAAGGTTATTTGCTTTCTTCTGAGCTGCCAATTTCAAGCCTTCAGTCAAAAGAGGCCATTGAGAAAGCAGATGAACAAAGTACTGTTCCACAAGTGTCCACAAGTGGGTACTTGTGAAAATCATGTTTCAGAAAGTCACTGTGCATATATTTGGGGAGGTGGGAACTTAATTTTCAAGCGCAGCTCCCTGCACAATCTGGCATTGTCGGGGAGCAAGAGAGATATTAGGGGTCATCTCACACAGCTGCTACATTCCTTTAGTCACAGGAGTATCCACAAACCAACAAAACCCTGGCATCTACAAGCATCCTACCACCTTCTGTAGTGCTGTCCTCGTTAGCAGGGAAGGCAGAAGTGAATTTGTTAATCCTCAAAAAAACGGGAAGGAATGACTTTGTAACTAAAATTCGCAACGTGAGAAAATCAGCAGATACACTTCTAAAACTGCAGCATAGTGGGGTTTATTCCTCCCTCTTTTTATTTTCTGAATTTAGTAGAGCATTGTGGTACTTTAATCATTACTGAATTATGACCCTATAAACACTACTACATTTGTTACAATTATTATTATTCTTTTTCTTTATCTTCATGACCACACAATACAGTTTCTAGAAAAGGAGTGAATGTTGGCACTGCACCACCAGCAAAATACATACAGAGAAATGTGACTAATATCTAAACATATTCATCTGTTTTCCATGCAACACGTTAATATCATTTGCTTTACTACTTTATGTGGTAATTTTATTTCCATCCACTGATAATTTAGAATTGCTTTCTACTTGAATTTTGAAACACATCCTGAATTATGCAACTTGAGTCTGAGATCACCTGTATTCTCACTTTACCGTTTTACTGACTCTTCTTTAAATATCAACATATTTCCAAGGAAGGATAGTGGAATATTTACTTGTAACCTTACTTGGTACCTTTTGGAAAGGAAAGAAAGTAAAAAAAAAAAAAAAAAGGATAATATAAAAAAATATTGCTGTGGCTAGACAGCCATACAGAGGACAGACTGAAACCACTAAGATGTGAAATTTAATATCAGAATTGTAATTTAGTTTTGAAAAAGTGTTTTTCAGTCTCCTAGTATCAGGAAATAGTTACCAAGCAACACCCTAGATATTGGTAATGCAGGCAGATCTATTCAAATAAAAATTATTCAAAACATTGTCTTTATCAGCAGAGCTATGTTATTGCTAGATTCATAACCCTTGGTATCTGGACTCTTCCATATTCTATTTCTTGAGGAAAAATCTGCTTTTTCCTGAAGAAGGTGCCCTTAAAGTTGCCTCTGTTAGATGAAGCTTGCAGGGATGTGCCACCACCTGCTGTAGTTGCACCTGTATTTTGCTGGGCTGAATGCAGTAAAAGCTGCCAAGCACTGAAGGGCAAGTAGATGGTGAGTACATGCCCAGTGTGTGTGAGAAGCAGCAAAGGAATAAGAACACTCTTGCAGCTTTTGACATGGGATTTCTGCAAGAACCTCTGAATTCAAATTGTTCAGTTCTTCTTCAGGAAAACAGCAAATAAATGGTTTAGATCCAGAATGATCTCCCTGTTACCTAGAATCAGTCTGCATTTTAGAAGAAGTAGACAGCCCAGCTGCTAAATTGTGTCTTGCAAGCTGGCTGCAAGTTACAGAGCCAGGGATTGCCATTCCCTTGCCATGTGGCCTTGGGGACATGCACCACGGATGTTGCTGCAGATAGGGTCAAAATGATGAGAAAAATAATTGTCCTTGGCTGCAAGAAGTTCTAGAGCACCTTAAAGCAGGCAGATGAGTTAGTGGTTATTTCCAAAGCCCAGGAAGGAGCCTCATCCCTACTCAATCCAGATGTGTGCAGCTGGAACCCCACTGGCCAGAACATTGGGCTACACTTCAATTCTGTAAAGAGCTGGAGTGTTTAGGTGACACACACACACACTTTACAGGCACTCAGTCATTGTCTGATGCTCTGATCAATTTCTTCTCCTGAATGAAACAGACCTGAATCTTTTGTTTGATCACTTGGACCTAGCATGGAAATGGTCCTGAGACCTCTGATAAATGGAAGAAAATACGTCAAGAATTCAGGGGAGAGCTATAAAGGAATGGCAGCTGCTTGGAAGGTCTGATTTACAGCAATATTACCCAATCACCTCAACCTGTGCTCTCAACACACCTGGAACATTCCCTGCACCTCAGAGGAGGATCTCCTGTGCAGTGCTTTTTTTCTGTATGAAATGGCACAAGAACATTTCCTTGTGGAGTTTGGGACATCCCATTTCCAGCTAGCATCTGGTTCTGCAAAACAATATCAGGAACAAGTTAGACTTCAGTTTGGGCTAAACCAGCAAGTTGGAACTGTCAGATTCTGCAAATTGTTTTGGGGCTGACACTCATGAAAGGCTGGGGGAGACAAGAGGTGTGTCTGCTCTGCTGTTATCAGACTCCTGCCCCAACAAACCAGGACTGCTGGGCTTGCCTCAGTAGTGCAAAAAGCAGAAAAAAAGGCAGCAAAAGCCTACAGGGCAGCAATATTTGCTTTCCAGCTCCTCTCTCTTGTGAGAACAAAGGAATCTGGGGAAGTCAGCAACCTCTTAGTTCCGCTTTTAAATTTAGGCTGGAGGAGGTGCATCCTTTTTGACATGTATATCTTCTCAAATGATGGTGACATCTTCCTTTCTTGGTGCAAATGTTTGTAAGGACCACAGTTTAAATCCTCAAGGATTGCCTGCTGTGGGCAATTAAAGGGTTCTGATAAACATAAAGACAATCTTTTATCACAGACATCCCTCTTCATAGCCAGTGCTAAGAGTACCCCTCTTGCAGGATGATAAACATTCTAAGGTGATGATTACAATTTTTAAAGGCAAACCCTGTGACAGAAAGCCACAGTGCTGATCTTATCTTATAAAGATGCTACATGCTGGATGCTTCTGAACTTCTGTCTATGCCTATCTTCTTATAATGTAGAGAGAAAATTATTTGTTACAGTGTTTGTTCCCAGTTTAATTTAAGAAGAGAAATCAGTGAGTAGGAGGAGAGGGTGGAAGGAGGGGGGCAGGACCTGCTCCATTTACAGCTCTTAAAAATAGCATGTGAAGCCAGAAACACATTTAAAACTGAAGTGGCCATATCCACACGCAATGCATTTCCAAACAGAGGATATCTACAGTACTTCCCAATTATGTTCAGTTCACTGCAGCAGGTGACCCCAATTTCTTTGAAAAATCTTTATAACAGTCCTTTTTCCACAAAACCTGCATGGGGTGCTCAGAATAAAAGTCAAGGCCATAAGAGTTTCACTTACTTGGGCTTCCTTCAGATTAAAGTGTGTGCATTGCATGACCAGGGAGAAAGCTGGAGGATGAAGATGTTTCTCCTGCTCGTGGGCATGAGCAGGATGAGCTGAAGATCATCAAAATAAAAAAGCTGAGACCCCTGTTGTGTTCACCCCACAGAGGACCTGTTCCCTGCCTCAGTTTCCTTCTCTGACTGCTCCCATGTGCCCTGGGGCTGCTGCTGGCCCTGCTCTTGGCAGCCAGGTGGGGTCGATGCTACTGGGCCCCTCCAGCACTGGTGAGGTTGCCCTGGTTGGATTTGTAAGGACTGGATCCCAGAGGGATCTGTAATGGCAAGGGGGACCCTGTAGGGATGTCTGTGCTTGCCTAAGCTCTTTTCTTGTTCAACATCCGTGTTAAAGGAATGGACTCGCTTTGGTTTTGTGGCTGTTAATAAAGCAGTGCAATGGATAGCAGGTCTGCTTTTATTTAATTTTATTTCGTTTTTTTAAAAAATATTTATTTTAATATTTATTTCAGGGGCATTGGCATGAGAATGACCACAAAAGGCACAAATGAAACTCGCTGATGACACCATGAGGAGGCACCAGTGTAAAGAACATTGGGCTGTCATAGGAGGGAGAACTGCACAACCTCAGGGGAAAAAGTAATAGGAGTGGAATTAAATTTTATAGTGCAGAGGGTAAATGGGTTTGGGCTTGGGGACTATTATCACTTTTTTGCTCCATAGTGGGAGCTCATTAGCTAGGGATGACTGATGCTGAGAGGGATCTAGGGGTATTGGCCATTGGACAACTGAGAGCCACCAGTGCTGTCAAAAAGGCAATGGCAATCCAAAAATGCCTCTGACAGGTTACTTTCAGTAAGGATGAGGGAGATTTCATGGTATTTTACAGGGTACTACTTAGACCTCATCTGCAATACTGTCTTATCAGCCATAGCTAAAAAAGATGAATTCAAATACAAGCACTTTGCAGTGAAAGGCTAGGATGTGTCTGAAAATATGAGGAAAAAGGTCCTTGGCAATCATCATGCTCAAGGAAAATGACAATCTATGATGTTGCTTAGTTTGTTACCTCAAGGGGTTTTTTCTTTGTATTGCTTTAGCACTGGACATTTAAACGTTAGGTAAGCAAAATACAATTTGCTTTACAGATGAGAATCACTCCTGTATCCATTTGCAATAACAAAAGTGTGTAGCTTTGTGCTAAAATGGCCAATTTAAATTGGATTCCAAAACTATAGTTTGCTCATCAACTTGCAATTTGTAGTAACATGGGCCTGAATATCTAAAATAATTTCCAGTGGTGCATAAATGACTTTATGGCATTTGGAAGTGTGTACAGGAATGGATCCCAAGCCATCAGAAGTTAATGAAAATAAAATATAAAAAGAAATTACAAAGAGAAGAATTGATATATTTTCATTGCCACCTTAATTCACTGTTATACTAGAATATATACCATTCTTATGCAACCATGATTGTATTTCATCATCTGTGTTTTGCCACCACACACTTTATGGCTACTTTATCCTCGTCTGACTGCTTTCCATGCACGTTCCAGGAAGCTGGAACTGCATATCTTGGCCATGAACTGAAAACAAGCAGCAGCCAGAACACCACAGCTGCCTCCTTTCTCACCCTCTGCCCTGGGTCTCTCTGGAGGTCTGGGGCCAAGTGCTGGTGTTGGGAGGGTCTCAGCAGTGCCCAAATCACCCCCTAGCTGTTCTGTTCTTAGTGCAGGACCTGGGCTTTTCATGGCTGTTCCTTTCATCCTCAGCTCCTGCAGAGCCAGTCTGAGTCATCAGTGGGTGATGCTCAGTTTTTTGCCTCTGTTAGGTCCAGGGGGCTGGAGGAAGTTGAACTATTCCTGCTGCCTGTTTCCTATTTCCTAGAATTTCCATCCATTTTCCATAGACTGGTTGAGGAGGGGAAGTCTCTGAGGATGCTGTCACTGTTTTCCTTTTCATGAGAAGTGTGAATTTTACTTTTGGCACACAGATTGTAATTCTGAAAACTGATGCACTCCTTTTCAGTTGGGATTGGGCCATCTGTTTACAATAAGAAAGGTAATGGATGTTAAATCCATCTGTGATCTCTCCTCAGAAGTTGCTTGATTTCCCCAAACCTGCATCCCCCCCTCTCCTCACCAGCCTTGGAGGTGAGTGATGGATAATCCCGTGGGATACATCACAGTTCCCTGCTCCTTTCACTTATGGATAAAATACTGTTGTTTAAAGGAATTCTGGGTGATTTTGATGTAAAGCTTAAATAAACAAAAGGTCTGAAAATTTTATAATAAACAATGCGTGAGCAAACATTTTCTTATGCATCTCAGGGCAGGGAGCAGGCTATAACCCATGAGCAACCAGCTTTCCTCTATCCTTTTCCAAAGGGACACTCACAGCCTCTTCCATCTCACAACTTGATGAACACTAAACTAAAATTTGGGTATTCTACTTGTGTGACAGGTAAGACCATGGTTGTTGCAGTTGTTGAGATGGACACGACTGGCACCATCACCAGTCCTTTATTAAAAGCTTCTCATGCCTTCTCTCAAGCAGCTCCACACAGCACTGACTCTTTCTCTCACCTCTGCAAGTTTCCTTCTGCATGACTGGCTAACCCCAACCTGTCCCTTACCCAGCCACCTGACCCTGTCTGTCCCTCACCCAGCATCTTCTTACCTTGTCTGTCCCTTGCACAGCCACATGTCCCTTCCTCCTCATGGCACAGCCAGCAACTCCATCCCAAACTGCAGCACACTCTGGGGCTCCAACTAACTCTGGACCAGCCAACCCACACTTCTATAACCCCATCCTCACTGGGCAGGCAAGGCTGTCTCCACTTCTCAGCAATCAGTACAGCTGTAATTCATTGAGGAAATATTGCCTCCTGCACTATCCTTACAAACCATCCTCCCAGACATGGTTATTTCTAAGAAGCATCAGTATGCTTCAAAGCATGTAGCAGAGAGTTCCTTCCCTGTGTTATCACCTATCCAGACTGGGGTATCAGCATATCTGTATTTATACCAGCTAGAAGCTGATGTTCTGTCCTGTAAGAGAGGCTTGAAATGGTCAGACAAACTTCCCATGTCATCTCACACGGTGCAAACCCTGTCTCAGTCAAAATGTTGGACTCCAGTGGCCAAATTTGACAGCGCTGCTATTTGTTTAAGACAGAAAATGTTTCAAGGCTTTAGCTAGGGAATACATGGAAATATTTGCATTGAGCACCACTGTGCATAGTCTAGAAAGCAGCATTTTGTAAACCTGCAACCTGCTGCAACATTTTGCAAAATATATTTTGAGACTGAAAGGCCAAATGATATAGAGATGCTAATCAGCTAAACCCATCAATATCTGTTTTCTGAGCATGGGCCGGAGAACTGTATCTTGGATACAGCACAAACTGACAGACAATATTATTGTCAAGCAGAGAAACTAGCAGGTCATACTTTAATTCTTCTCAGCTGTCCAGGGAGTTTATTTAATCTCCAGTGCAAAGAGAGGATTCACAGATATCTCTAGCTGAGGCAGAATAGATGTTGTAAAGGCATATTTAATGGCATGTTGTTAAGATTTTATCATGCCCACATGTGAGCTTGGAAATGTGGAAGGTTCAACCATTTTTTTTGCCATAGCAAAGAAGATAGCCTTTTTAGCACAGATTGCAATTTGCAATACATAATCTTTACTGCAGATAGCATCCTGAAGATTACTGGTTATATCTATTTTGTGGTCAGTTTGAACTCTCTTTTTTACAGTCTGTGAAAATACCTGTATGCAGTTTTGTACATGTCATGCAAGAGTGCTTATAAAGTGCAGGTGGGGGTGCTTTCTTTTTTTCCCTCATTTCTTCAGGAGCATCAGGGATGTTTCTGTACTACAAGATGAGTTTAAAATGGTTCTAGTCTGAAGTACCCCAGACTCAGATAAACCTCACAGATGGAGCCCTCAGGAAAATATGCAGATGCCAAAGTGCCAGACTGCAGGGAATGCCAGAACCTGGCAGTGGTATTGGGCAGCAGGAGAGATGAAAGCTGTGCAAGATGTGACCAGGTGAATGATTTATCCAGCCCAGTGGCAGAGCTAAGAGATGGGGGAGAAAGGTTAAGCCAAGGAGAGGGACCAGTGGAACCATGCTCTGACCTCCCCCACAGAGGAGCAGAGACCAGAAAGAAGCAGCCCATGAGCCTCAGCCATGGACCAGGATAGCACAGAACAGCTACAACAAAAAGTTTACTTCCAAGTAGTTTGAACTCTGCAAACTCAAACTCTCACACAAGAAGGGACAGAAATTGAAAGTGTGGCCTTTTGGATCTTTCTCTGACTTGGACTTTTCATTCCACCCCCATGCAAACTACATCAGGTGTTGCAAAGCCCAGTTTTAAGGTACTGTAATTTACAAAATTACAAGAGGAAGACATTTCTGGGTATTGTTGAGCTTGTCTAGGTTTACATGATTGTTTAATCCTTTAATAAAGCATCAAAGGTAGGATGGGCAGGCTGCTGTCACTGCTCCTCAAGTCACATTTATTACATCACTTCTTAAATCAGCAGCACAGTTACTACTGCTACTCATATACTTAGCCTTGGAAGTGATTATCTAAAATTTCAGCTCCTAAAGCTAGACATATCAAAGAAATAAGTTGCCCATCTCATACTCAGTTGCTTAAATATCACAAATTCTTCTTGGCTAAAATTAAAGAAACGTATTTGCAGTAATTTTATCTATGTCAAGTCATCATGTTAGAAATTGTTTTACTTGCATCTATAAAAATGCACAAATCTCAAGAATTAGCATGCTAACAAAAAATAAATTAAAAATACCTATGGATAGCACCTTTGTGGGGAAGCCAAGCCCAACAAAAGTCATGTGTATTTGTATCACAGACCGTAAGCATGATCAGCCTTAAAGCTGAGTGACACAGCTTTGTCTCTGCTTCTGCATTTGTTAAGGTATCTGATGTGCAGAGAAGAAATAAGGCCACAGATGACAGTGCTATTGTGCTAGCTTCTTTCTCAAATCCTTGTGTTTGGGGAAGAAGAAAGCACAGAAAATATTGTTGACAGTTCCATTGCATGATACTGAAAATGTTGTTCCAGGGTTTTCTGTAATCACTTTTGCCTTTAAACATGTGATTTTGCTATAAATTATCACCCTGACCACAAGCACTTCCTCCATAAACTCACTGAAAAGCAAATTAACCTTTTCTCTCTACAATGAACTCTCTTATTAATATGAAAATCAATTCAGTCCTTTTTGCTTTGGTTACCCCAGCCTGTTTGCACTTCCCAAGCTGAATAGTGACTGTCCAGTTAGTCACCTAAGCAGAATTCATTTCAACAGCCAATTAAAAAAACCCAACCCAATAATAGAGTAAGTGATCTTCTGGAAAGCTTTTCATTACTGTGTGGTTTCTAATTGAAAAACAGAATGCCTAATTATTGCCCTGATTCTTCCATCCTGACCTTGGAGCAGATCCACAGGTGGTGAACACCAGTGCAGTTTGACACACCAGCACAATTTAATAGCAGCCCATGGCACTGTGCTGGTTTGGCACTGAAGACAATTCCCATGAATGGAATGCACCAAGCACCACACCAGCATTTCTGGCTGGGCCCCTGCACGGCCTGGAAGAGATCACATAACTCTCTGCAGGCCTGGGCAAGATATGAACTCTTTCACTGCCCAGAATGAGACTGGCAGACACTTTGTTCTCTCTCCTGAGTGAAAGAAAAGGACCGAGATGAAGATATACACAGAAACATCATGGAAACACCAAGGTCAGACAGGAGGAAGAGTCAGGTCCCTGAGGGAAGGGATTGATGGAGGTGCCGCACTCTTGGACTGAAATTTTTCCTTTTTAAGCTATAGAGACTCTTGTTTCCCTACAACTCATAGAAACTCATTATGAGGTGGATGAATGTTCTAACTGTAGACATGAGCAGAGGCATTTGTGCTAAAGTAAGGAGATGTTGAAACTAGCTGTGATTCCATAGGTTTGAACAAAGAGAAAACCCCTGCTGCCCCCCAGGGAAGAAGAAGAAAGACCTCTGATTTCAAAGATGAAGAAAGCTTTTGTTTCAACTATTATAACCCTTAAAGTGTGCCCCATAAGTTGGCATGGTCCTCGATAACAATTGTGGGAAGACTGTCAGTCAAGGAAGGGATTTTTACACCGTGATCAGATTTCCATTCTCTTGGGCAGCTGATTCACTGTGACATCGAGGCCATGAGAAAACAGTTTATTGTGGAGAAATCTCCATAGACTGAAGAGATGTCTCCTCTCCCAAGCAAATTGGTGAAAGACTATTTTTAGAGATGATAAACCGACTGATTTGTTTCTGTATGTTGTCAGTGTGAAGGAAAATAGGTTGTTTGGAGAGGAGAAGTGTTCTGAAAGTTTTATTCTGATTCTTATTATTTTTTCTTATAGTTGGTAGTAATAAAATTTTTCTTTGTACCCTTTAAAGTTTGAGCCTATTTTGCCTTCCTCCTAATCCTATCTCACAGCAGGAAATGAGTAAATAATTCTAGTGGGTGCATTGGAAATTTGGCAAATGCCAAATCTGCAACATAAATTGATGCATTGGCCAGGAAAATCTCAAACTGGCGAACCTAAACCACAACAGGCACCCACACATTTTTCAATTGGCTGCAGATCCAACACGTTCCTGGGCATATCTCTGAGGTCATTTGTCCACTGGATGACTTTATCAGCATCAAACTTTCCTTTTCATGTTGTAAATATAATTTAGCATCTGTCCTGAAGCAGTATGCATAAAATCTTACTTGTAGAAACATATAGGCTTTTTTTTATCCAAGGAAAAAAATCATTCAAAGAACAGAAGTCCACCAAGATCAAAGGGACAAAGTCTGCACGTAGAGAAGAGAGAGCTGCAACAGAATCCAAGTGCTGGATGAGTGTGGGCACACAGGGCAATGGGAAAGGATACACAAGGTTTTCCTTCATTCTCACTATCCTACACAGCAGATGCTAAGGAGTATTTTCTCCTCTGCTTGTCAGGCTATCATCTCTCTCACCAAAACCCAAATAGGGTTAGTAGAAAGATATTTCTGCTTTCTGTGCTGTCTCCTTTTTCCCTAGACTCAGTGGCACAGCTTTGGTTTTCCTATCCCCACCACCATCAATTTATTCCTGTTTTGCAGGGAAGAATGCAGAGCAAGATGCAGCCATATCCAGTCTCACTAGAGAATGGCTCTGAAAAGTTAATGCATTCAGACTTCTGATAACAGCAAAATAATTAAATCTGCAGTAAAACACTGACTCATGTGGTACTTTAGCAAAATGTCAGATTTCATGGTGGCACAGCATCACTTCTGTCTCCAGGCTGTCAGGAGTGTTGTTTTAAACTCTTTGATGACTCAAAGGAGATTAAAAGCATATGTTTTCAGGACATTTTCAGAAACATATAAAAGGCAAAAAGAAAAAAGCTGAGATTCCGTGGCAAAGGCTGGAGGTTCCTGCCGTGAGGAATGCTGACAAGAGCTCTGTCACACAACTCCTGCCTCCTACAAGCTTAGGGACATGATCCAAACCCACATCCAAACCCCCTGGAGCAAACCCACTGATTAGCATCCTAATTCTGGCCCTGCCCAAACACCACTGGCAACGTTCTCATGTCTCTGTAGGTATATAAAGAATTGCTGCATTTCTCAAAGGCTGAAAGCAAAGCTTGTGTTGTCAGCTGGGGCCTAGAAACAAAACCTCCCTCCAAGTGAGGACTGATCCGTGGGTTTTTGGAGGGCATGTAGAGGATACAGAGGCAACAGGTTGCTTTCTTTTAAAAGATGGCCAGAGGAGGAGGTGGGCCCCCTTTTCACACAGCAGCCTTGTGTGTGGGCAGTCACCCAACAGACAAAAGCATGGGAGATGCTTCCAGGACTGTGACAGTGCTTTCTATGCTTTGGAATAATCCAACTTTAGATGAACATCCTTAGAAATGGGAGCCCTTCTCTTTCTTTTCTGGCTCACTGCACCTTGGGTTAATTCAAGAGAAATGCAGCACGTTTGCTTTCTGTCTGTGACCCAGCAAATATTTAACTATTTCTCACCAAGGGAAACATGAGATCTCTTCCATTTCCCTGGGAATAATTGCCACATTGCAAACCCAGCAAAATCTTGAAGACTGCAAAAGAAGAAGAAAAAAAAAAGGAATTGTGAGAGCTCTCCTGGTTCCTGAGGGATAATTGAAGACCCCGGTGCACAGGTGAGCTCACGCTGGCTGCTGTCACAGGTTCTTGCTGCCAAGGACATGAAATACTTGTAAGGAGAGTAAAGCATGCTGGTAGGTCTGCACCAATTTACTTGGTGGTTGGGAAAAGGAGAGGGAATATGGGTAGAGAATGGAAAAGTTAACAAAGAGGCAAGGGAGGGGCAAAGCAAGGATGAATTTTCCTGCCATTGCACATCCACGTGCTGCAGAATTTTGGACTCAAATGCTGCTAAAAATGTCCTCCTTATTATAGTTGTCTACTGAAAAAAATCAGCTCATCAATGCACTGCTCTGAAATTAATCTTTACTTTTTTTGCCAATGTGCATATTTGTGAAGGGAACACAAAATACTTTCCAGAAGTATAATGTTAGCATCTGTAAATTTATTGTTGGCCTCTTTATCTTCTTGTTCTATCACTTTTCATGTGCCCTGGGCCAGTGTTGCTTTAACAGCTGTATTGAGTAGTACAAGCTGGGCTGGAGCTTTGAGGGCTTTTTTTTTGTCTGCTCACTTGTTAAATGTATGCTCTGCTTTTCCTAATGGTGTTAAATTGAACTCCTTGGATTAAGCAGCTAATACAGGTCAAAATTAGTCCTTCAGGGATAGGCCAGCCTTGGCCTGCTACTTCTCTCACCTGCAGAGATAGGCTGTGGTGTTTGTCTCCTCCTTTAATTTTGTGGTGTTGCTGAGTACTTCCCTGTAATTTCAAATACTGTTGGCTTTGCTAAAATCATCTGTCAATAAAGCTCCTTGTTAATAAGCTGCTGCTTCATTTCTAACTTTTTTTTTTTGCTGATTCAGATCTACTTTGTTAAGGAATGCCTACATATTGCCTTTGCCCTCATAAATAGAAATACCTCCTTTCAAAGTACTTAGCTGCCCTGCACAGTGTGGTGAAGAGGGTGAAATAGAATATATTATGAAATGTCATTGCCAATTTAAACCAGATGAGCAATTAGTGAACGAATAATAACGTTGCAGCACTGTTTCTTCAGAAACCTTTAATTTCAACATCAATAGGCATCATACATATCTCAGTGTGAAATAACAACTTGATAGCTTTGGTCGGTCCTGATGATAGCAGTGCTTAGAAAACAAAATAAAGGCATCTATGACACTCTTAATGGAATGATTAAAGCTGCAGATGAAAATGCACAGGAGAATAAATGCTCTGTTAGCTAATTTACTTTATACTTTTACAGTGTCTCCTGTGGGAGAATGGGGAATTCTAGGCCGGGTTGCACAAATACAGAACGACTGCCAGCTCCACTCCAGTGGTGCTGGTCTCCCTAGGCTGCCTCTGCAGCCAGAGAAGAGGCAGAACCCTCGTGCTGCCACTCAGAACTGCCCTGTCTCATTAGGCAGAGCTAGCTTTGGTGAATTAACCCCTCTTGTTCATATTAAAGTTATTGCAGCTCATCCTCACCCTTTCAATTCCTGATAGCTGAAATTGAAAAGCCTTCTTTTGCACTAACACCACCTCTTGCATTGAACTTGCTTGTTTTCTTTTGAAATAAAGAGAAAGGGGACTTTGTCCAAGTTTAAAGGCAGTTTAGCTTTATAGCCCTCAGTACAGGATCCATCATTAAAATTAAGCATGTACTTAATTGGCTTACTGAATACAGATGGATTTAAGCACATGCTTAAATGCCTTGCTCACTTGAGGCCCTAATGGGCCATGCAAATTTAAAAGTTCACTTCTCATTGAGATAAATGGAGTGGATAATCATAAATTTATCAGAACAGAAGCTGCTACTCACGGTATATGTTGGCAGCATCTTGCAGTATTGTCCTTTCCCTCTGCCTGGGATATGTAGAATTTGTTGAAGTAGAAAAGTAGCAACAGAATAAAAACTGTTTTTCTTCACTCAGTACAGATCACCAATACAGTATTTGATGGTAAGATAAATGTACATCTGCCACAGAGAAAAGAAATATTTTCCAATATGAAATCTTATAATTACAAAAAAAAAAAAAAAAAAAAAATTGGGAATTAGGTGGAAGAAAAACAAGGAAACAGAAGAGATATTTATGACTGAAAAATCTAGTAGGTACTTCATGGATTTGCACAGCCTTTCCTAGTAAATTTTTTTTCAGGTGGATAAGGGTTGTTACAATGGTTAGCACTGAACACTCTGCCCAGAAATGCATTAACTGGCCAGCAAGCTGTTCCCTGTGAAGCAGCCCAGCAAAGACCAGAGAGGTGCAGATTTGTGTCTGGGTTTTTCTTGTATTTGATGGGATTTTCTTGTGTTTCATAAGGATTAAACCCATGTTTCCTCAGTAAGAAATCGGTAGTTTCTGAGATGTGCTGCCCTGTTTTGAAATAGACAGAGTATGGGAAATAATCTAAAAACTTTCTGGAAGGAAGAGGAAACAGATCAGAACAATGTATTCATACAGATACTATTATTTCAAATGCCATTCTTTAGGAAATAAGAGTATGAATTTTCATTAAATCTTATGGTGGTGGACATGTGTTGGATAACCCAGTGATGGGCTCTGGGAATTTGCTGCTTTTTAAAGTAAAGTGTACAGAATAGTCTTACCAGTTGTTGCCTTTGCTTATACAAGGCTCAGCCTCTATTAGCTTTTTTTCATTTCTTTATATGTTACAACTTCTAGGTTTGTTTTGAGCCATATTGGGTCATAGAATTAAAAATTCTGGAAGCTAACATAGCAAGGAACACTGTCTAGAAAGGTGACACCCTGGAAATTTAGCACCTTGTCCCTTATGATACATCTCACCAAGCTATGCATGTTACATTATATAACTATTTTGTTATCACTGCCGTTTTACTGAAGGTCACAAAACAAAGCATTTATAAGAATTGCAGAATTATTTGGGGAGTGAAATTCATGTTTTACAATAAAAACATAAAGGTAAATCTGCTTCACGTCTCTAAGGAAAGGTAAAAGACATTACGTAAGAACATGCTGTCATTATATTGATCTGTAATACTGTAATTGCTGTGGCTATAAACTTTGCACTGAGTTTGCAAAGTGTCAGCTCTTGCTCTGTCTGAACTTTTCTTGACCTGCCTGCAGCCTTTTTTTCAGTTGGTTTGGGGTTTTTTTTTTTTGGTTTTTGGACAGCAGTTTCTCCAAATCTTTAGGAGTTTTTGCTTATCTTTCTATGGTGCCACCATGGTTTCACCAGTACTGGTAAATATGGGCCAGGCAGGATAAGAGAGACATAGAGTTCAGTGTGCAGGGGTAGAGGCTTGGGATGATGAAATTTGGAAGTCAGACTTGACACCAAAGGCCCCACAGCTAAAGAAATGCAGACCTGGAGCTGGACTACTCTGCGTTTTAGGATAAGCAAGCAAACAAAGAAATAGCATCTAACACACATAAACCCACCTGTTTAAAATGTCTGTAATTCAGAGGTGCAGATCAATGAAATAAAGCCTGGCTGTAAAAGCATGTTAGCAAACATATAAAAGTGAGTCCAAAACAACCCAAGACAGAGAAAGAGGAAAACTTCAAAGTGAACACTGTATTCCACCTGGCAAAGGACTTTGGGTGCTGGCAACTCACTGGGAACACAGCCACCATGAGAAAGGAACCCCTGACCCAAGGGGTAAGAGCACCACAAGGGTGAGCAGAACATCATGAAAAGAGGTAGAAACTAAGTGCACATGTTAAGACTTAACTGCATTATTATTTTTATGAACATTTTCTGAACAGACTTATTCATTCTCTTTCCATAACAATTATTTGTGAAATAGTAACGATTCTTGGATGAGACTCTTAGGATTTCAATTGTACTAATGATACATTTTGACTTTATGTATAAAGTATGTTTCGTCTTTGCCTATAAACAAGATTTTAGCTCCTTAAGGAAGAAATTTTGAAATCGTACAGCTCTTTTACACTAGTATATGGAGGATCCGGTGGTCAGAACTTCATGTAATGAAATAATGAATCATAATAATTAAATTGTTTTTATCTGCTGCCAGCCATAATAAATATATACTAAAACCAAAAGCAAACTGTGCAAAATTGTCTTAATAGGGAAATGAGAAACAGGAACGTGCACACTGTAGGAGTTTGTTTTGGCTTTGTCCTTTTGCCAATGGCAAGCTTTAGGCAAGAGGGAAATAATGTCTTATTGTAGCTCATGAAAATAGTCTGCCCTCCCTTCTGCAGCTGCTGGGGTGTTTTTGTTGCACTGGCTGCCTGCTCTGTCAGGATCCCTGTTTGTGCTCCCACAAGCTCTTCAAAAGAAGCAGTGCTTGCTCAGGCTCGTGGAAGTTTTCCATCAGGAGAGCAGAGCAGGATATTGGCTCCACGCTTCTTAACACTCAAGCTTAGAAAAAAATAAAAATGCTCCTCGCAGTCTTCACTGAAAGACCTTGGCTTTTCAGGGGCTCGGAAAGATGTACATAGAATAAATTTTTACTGCCAAAATGATCTTATTATTTGGAGTGGTTTAGGCTACATTTGTACGACGCAGCACGTAACTGTTCTTTGGAGAGCTGGGGCGAGGTTTTATAAGAACATGGAATGAAAGCAAAGAGGTCGTGTTAATTTATGCTTTCATAATGTTGGGACTGTAAGGAAATATATTTTAAATAAGAATTGACATAGGAGACCTCCATGATAGCAGCTTATATTGAAGGAAATTATTCTTATACAAAATATTTCTCGAGGCTCATAAAAAATAGCAATAACAAACACCATTATGCAGTATCTGGGAAATTCTATTTACTTAAAATGCTTTCTGCTTTTATTATTATTCAGGCTTGTTCCTTCAGTGGAAGTTCTGATTGAAGCTTGAGCAATGTGCATGATCTCATTACAACAGGGCTGCATTAGAAAATCTGATAGTGAGAGTTCCAACAATGGCACCTCTCACTTATTATCTGTCACTTGGCCACAACAAGAGCGGTGCAAATTTCCTGCCATCAGATTCTGGCAGGTGGCTGGAAACCAATATAATATTCCACATGTACCCTGCTGCACTCAGGGGGAAAGAAAAAAAAAAGTGTGTTCAATATCCTGAGTGTGGCTGGTTTGGAGGGCAGGCTGCCTCGCAGGCAGCGTTGGGTCACAGGCAGGTTTCTGCTTTGCTGGGGAGGCTACAAAAGGCCACCATGCAATAGGGATACACATCAACAGGAATCTTTCCACTGCACACCTTCAAGTAAGGCACTGACAGCTTTTAGGGCTGTCATTCATTGATTTCTAGCAATGGATTCCTTGTCTCCTCATCATCAGTTTTCAACTGCATGCACATGTCCTAGGCCAGCTGGATTTTTGTCTCTGAAAGCTGCAAGAGGCTAGGCAGCATCACTTAGCTACATATCTGCATAGAAGCACAGATCTGCTTGCAGATTTGAGAGAGGAAGGGAGGAGAGTTTCCTCTCCTTGTCCCTCTGTGCAGCCTTCCTAAAGTAATTCAACATTATTCTTTACCTATCCTCTACTTTTGTGGGGTTTGTCAGTACTGACAGCTACAACTGGAGGTGTACCTGCTCACAAGACCTGAACCAGCAGGGCCTAGAAATAAAAAGCAAACGTTTCCCATTAATCTGAAGTGAATAGTTTTGTAGCCTTTTAAATTAGTATTAATTAAGGAGAAAAAATTCTGAACACATCACACACAGTAAAGCAGGATAGCAGGCTAAGCAGGAAAAATTCAGAACCTAAAATGTGAGGAATAAAGCGTATGAAAAGCTAGGAAACAAATATCCCTTTTGAGAAGGAAGGGTCCTTTTCTCTAGACTTTCTTTCAAATTCTTAGCAACTTTCGGTGTTTCTGTATTTGACATAAAGTGTCCCCTCCCCTGACTTCTCTTTGGAGTCCTCAAGGCCAATTTCTGACATTTCTGAGGTTTGCTGTACATCTGCCCTCCTCTGCAACAGCTTCTTGCTCCCTTCAAATATTCTCCAGTACCCACTCCTTCAGACTTTTCCCTGCTTTTCTCTTCTCCCACCATTTGTCCTGCCCTTCCCTCCACAGGAATTGGGAGTCTGGCTTGTTTATATGCTCTAGTGGGAGGTATAGTTCCCCTTCCTCTCTTATTTTTCTAGGGTGTTCCACTTCAAATCACAGCACAGGCACAAACACCGGCCTTCATCTCTGATGTCCTCCTTCAAAGCATTCCTGTAATGGTATCACATGAAATAAATTCCATGTGCCATTGGGTAAGGTCCTGCTGAGGAACTAAAGTCATGCTAACCAGCCTGGTCTTCTCTAAAATCTGTTTGTGGCAAGGGCAGCACAAATCCCTGGCTGAAATGGGCACCTTGTCTCCTCCCCTTCTCCTTTCTTACCTTTTTCTGGTTCCATAATGTGTGGTTTTTCTTACTCATTTGTTGACAAGTCTTGGTGGAAGCCTCACACTGGACACTTTGAAGACACTTTCTGACAATCTGGTAGACAGGCTTGCTGAAATAGAAAATCTCCTTATTGAGAAAGTTACTTTTTCTTTTTTTTTTTTTTTTTTTTTCCCTGAAGGACTAGAAGTAACAGAGCAAAGTTGCTAAAGAAAAGCTATTGCTTTCCCTTTGTTTATAAGTGCACATCTTGATTAGATTCTGTGACTAGTTAGCTGCCAAAAACATTTAACATTATGAATTAATACACCCATGAATTTTGTATAAGATGTTTTCTGTATTGCCTTTCTTGTTGCTGATTACCATCTTTCTTAGCAGGATAAAGCCTCTTGCTTGGGGTTGTTGCTGACACCTCAAAGTAGCTCATTTATTCAGGCAGTAAAACAGATTTAATGAACTATGGGAAACACATGATTTTTCAGAAATGACCTTAATGACAATTGTTCATGGATTTCTGGCACGGGCTATTTACCTGTGCCTGAGTTGCTCCAAATTTATTTCCTTTGGACAATTTCCTAACCCTGGCTACAGCAGCAATATGATAGAGCTGTAGGTGTACAAGCAGTTTATTAATTAAAATTAATGCTGCATTATTGAGCTGTTGCATTAAGCACATAGGTCTTCTGAAGAAAGCATGATCAGCTAACCAAGCAAATCTGTGGGTCTGACCAGTTTGAGAGATGAAGGATTTCTCATAAATTGCCTACAGCCTTCCTGGTGGTTGGGAGCACTTATAATCAGCATATCCTTAGGATTATTGATTCTCCCCCATAAAGTGTAAAGCTTGTTTCTGTTGATGTCCAGCTTATTGGACTGATGTGTTTACCAAAGGAAGTGAGAAAGCCCTTTATATTCTTATGTGAGCTAATCAGATTTGCATATAATCTGGTCGAGTATGATGGATTAGATGGGTGGGTGATTACTGGAGATGGAATCAGCACTTTTATGCATGACAAATGTTTCCTATCCAGAGTTACTGAACTCTAGGAGTGAAGAGAAATTAGGAGTTTGGTCTCACCTTTATCAAAATTTGATTTGCCACATAGCACAGCAGCAGATACGGGGTTAAAATGCACACATGTGTAGGGAATATATATATATATCTCTATATATATAAGTGATCAGGAAAAAACCAGTAGGAAAAAAAATCAATTCAGCAGAGGTAGTTCGATATCCTGGGTAGGTTTTATGTGAGATTTAGACATTGAATCCAAAACCACAATCCACAAAACCCTTTTTTAACGTCGCTGGCATCCAAAAGGATTAAAATACTCGGATGTTCACCAGAAAATTCCCTGGTGTTCCTGTCTTGCATCTGATCCTGCTCAGAAGTGACAAAACCCAATCTCTCTCCTGATATTCCCTTCTATATGAGGAATCTCCTTGCTTTGAAGACTGTTTTGCAGTTTCATTTAAATGCCACAAATTCAAGACATAGATCTCACTGGGCTGGAGAACTGCACTCCATTTTCTGTCCCTTCTCATTGTCACCAAAATCAAATTCCTTTGTAATAAAAGAGGAAGAATTTTTCCATCTATAGATGGCTGATTTAGGTACCTAAATCTTTGAGACTTGTGGGCTAAGATCCTTTGATCATCACAGACCTTGGAGGGTTCCAGTGTCACTGGCTTTCGTTGGGCAGATAGGATTTAACCTTGGAGATCATTTAAGTGCTTTAATAATTCATTTCTTAGATCCAGTTATGGACCTGAGTTTGGATTTGCTTCATGTAGCACAAACACAAGCATAATACAGCTTTCTCAGACAGACTTGCATTTCAAAATAAACTCCAACATCTACATGACAGAAGATGAATTTTAAGCATTTTAAGGAGACAATTTGGCACTTGTGTAAAGAGAAAGAGAGGCAGAGAGAAGAGTTGCAGCGATAATTTCCAAGGAGCTGAGTAATCTTGATACTTTTTTCACATGCATCCCACACCTTCAAAAGGATACATTCTGCCTCTTCTGTGACTGGAGAGTTTTGAGATGTGCAACATTTCCTGTGTAACAACATATCAGTTTCAGATTGTGATGAGAAAAAAATTGCTTTCAAATATCACGAGTTCAAAAGTGCAGCTGAAATTTGAAAGTATTAGCTTCACATTCTGCTTAAGAAAAACTGTGAAAAGAGAAGCAGAGAGGAGACTGAGGATAAAATTCCAATAAAAATAAGATATCTATATCTAGACAGACAGTTGGTATTATATATCTATATAATACTGTGTGCATGACAAATATGGTAGCAGAGCATTAAGGCTGCATGGTTAGGCAGTCAAAAGTTTGGAAACAGCCTAGTTAAGGTTGCTTGCTGTGTTGCCTCTTCTCCCTCACATTGTGAACACATTATGACTTTTTAATTTTTTTTTTTTTAACTCCAATACTTCTCTGCATAGTCTTTTTCAGATAGAATAAATATTTCTTTTATATAACCTCAGGAAACTTGCAATGTTGTTTATTCCTCTAAGCATTTGTGGATTCTCATTATCTTAGTGGTGCAGAGAGTAACGCAGATGCTCAGGCTGTTTTTTAGCCCTTTGCACCATTTAGATGGCACAGAAGGGCCATAAACCAGACACCACCAGCCCACCTCCCCACCCTCCTCCCATATTTCCTTCTGTTGTGTCTGTTATAGATGCTTCTCTTCTGCCTCCTGCCTTCTGCCACTTTTGCATTAAGTAAAATGAAACACAGCAGTACAGCTTTTAGAATGGGGGGGAAAAAAGCTGGCAAGACCTTTCCTCCATCATCACTCCTGTGCATTAAAAAAGGTGCAAGGCAGCATCTCCTGCAAGCCTTCGTGTGATTTGTCCTTGTCTGTCTCTCAGGCTGGGTGGAGACCTGGGGAAATCTAGGTCTGACTTTTGTTTTATAGCAGTCATGACCATGTTTTAACTCTCCCATCCTCCTCCCACAGACACATGGCGTGCTCTGTTTGGAAGGACTACAGAGCCTGCAGAGAGCAGTTTTTTTCCCACCTGACTTCTGAGGTGTCCTCAGCTCGTTGCTGTCAGTCAACAGGAAAGCTCCCCAGCTTCTGTGCAGCTTGGAGTCAGCTCACCTACAAATTCGTCTCCCTGATAAACACAAGCTTCAACTGCTACCCGCTGGATACTTTTATTGGCACAGAATAGGATCTTTGAATTTGTTTCCTTTCATTTTCACGCTGGTGCCTTGCATGTCCTCTAACCTCTCAATCTTGAACCAGAGCACAGAACTGAAAATCTTGTACCCACAGGAAAGGAGAGAAGCTTACCATCTCCTAAAGAAACCCCCTGATATAAATGGTATCACAACTGAGTTGTGCTGATGCAAACCTGGACTATGAGTTTTAATGACCTTCTTATTCTGAGGGTCCAAATATTTGCCAGAGCATCTGATGGAGAGAAGAAAATATTTGTGATAAATGTGAAGATATCCAGTGCATTCATGTTCTACATTGTCAGTCTAGAGGGCAAGAGCACAGATGCCTGTATATCCCTTCCCTTTCCAGACAGGAGTGAGCAAACACCCAGTGTTGGACGTGATTAATAACTTTACTACTTCCAGACGATTACCAACACCCACCTGGTAGAGATCACACCTGAAACTGAAGAACATGAATGTTCTTTCATTCGTTTTTGGATAAAATCTGCAGGGTTATTTTACATCAGCAGTTTACATTAAGGTGGAAATATCTGAGAGGAGGAGTAGCCACTTTCTGCCAGGACTTCTCTCCGTGGGTAATGACCAGTGGAAGAGAAGGGAAAAGCAGGGAGGGGGCACAGGCTTGCAAAGCAAAGGCATTTATATGCCTTTATGGTAGCTGTTGAAGGCTTCTTATTCCTATATTTATTTACTCAGAGCTGAGGCTTCAGCATTACCTTGACTCTTACATGCTCTCTGTAATGATTGTGCAGGGGATTCAAACCCATTTTCCTGCATGGCTGACTAAGAGACTGAAGCAAAAGGGGCAAAATATAAATTGTCAGCATGAGGTGGAAGCAACACATAAAAAAATTTCATACTGTATCTTTTCAGCTTCTATTTCATTTTGGTACATAGCATAAAATTCTTATTTGAAGTGGTGTTTTTAAATCTGAAGGAACACAATGTGATTCTGTTACGCCACTTCATGATCTTTTATAAACCTGTGCTTAGCTTAATAGATTTCTATTCTAAAGTTACGACAGGACAAAAAGAAAGTATAATGTGTTGAAAACTCAGAGCAAGATCAGCAAGCTGTATGAAAGAAAGAAAAAAATATTTAACTGGGAAAGTCAGCAACTCTTCAGCAATTTTATAATAAATAACTCAATTATATTGTATAATTCCCATGACTGCCAGAGACTTCATTGATTACTCACAATGGTACTGCATTAGGCTGCTGATAATTAGATGTTTAATTTAATAGCTATTTTCTATGTGGATGTACTATTTTGCAGAAGCACTAGGTTAAGGATACTTCAGTTAAGTGACTCCAGAATGAATTTAACATAATAAGGAGGACAGATGGGCTTTCAACTCCACAGCAACAGTAAAGAAAACAAGACATCACTGCAGCACAGATCTGTTCACGCTGTTCTTTTTGCAAATAAAATCTACTGCCTTTCAGCACATTGGCTATTTCGGCTTAGGCTGGTTATATCATATAAAGAACTTAGAATCTTAATTAATAAAGGCTCAACACTTCTGACGCTTGTGTTAAGCAGCAGCTTAGCCTCAGAAGAACAATTTTCCATGTTTCTTTGATACGTACTGTAATAAATGGAATTGCACTGGGAACAAGGTAATGGGTACCTTCAGCAATGCTTGCAGATCCTGGCCTATAATTAGTGATGAAAATAATGGGGTTTGATTTTTACCAGAACTCTTATGAGAAATTAGATTCATTTTACCTGCTCGTGTTTCTAATCCCCATTTTGCAGGCAAATCTGGGTTCTCTTACTGCTTCCCTAACACCTCTTTGGTGAGCACATTTCACTGTGTGAGCTATTACCCTGTGTAGAAAGCTCTCCCGGGAATCCAGCTGCAAGTCCATTTCTATGCTCAGAGTCATTATCACTCTGGCATGGTCCAAAGACATTCATGATATCTGCAAACAATCAGGGAACAACTAAAGATGCAGTCTCAGCAACTGGAATTTAAAAATCCATTTCAAGCACAGAGGCACTGTGATCTGTACAAAATTATTAGATTTCACACAACTACTGAGCTATTTTGACAATTTAGTCCTCAAAAATCTGTACCAATAACTATATTGCAAAATACAGAGGCATTGGCACAGCGTGATGCAAGTCTCTGAGCTCAAGTTAATCTTCAACAATAAAATTACCTAGAAAGAATTTATTTTTATTTCTTATGTGGCTAAGGGGTTTGAGCTACACTCTGCAGACAGGAGAGACCTGGAGAAGATTTCATTTGATACTTCTTTTTGTCATTTCTGTTAAACCTCCACTTACCCTCATTAATCTCACAGCAGACTCTGCCCAGCACCTTCCCTTGTAAGCACGACTTCCCTGTTGGGAAGCCTGAGCAGATGCTTGGTAAAACTTCCAAGATTTGGGCCAGCACATCATATGCTATGGAAGAAAATGTCTCTGAGCAGGTTTCAGATGTGTAGCTGCAGCCACAGGCTCCCACTGAGAGCGTGCCAAAGCCTTTTGGAGAGTGCCCAGTCTCCTGTAATCCCTGCTGAATCTGTGCTGGGGCTTGAGGAAACTCCAGACTTTCCCTGCCCAGCACTTCAAGCTCCAACAGCAGAATGATGCTCCATGGACCCTCTTCTTTCTGTTTGATGCACTGGGGTGGGGCTATACCCAAAGAGAAATCCGAAAAGATTATCCCAAGAATCTCATACAATATTAATCAGTCTTATCCATCACAACCCCCTTTTAAACAATACAACTCCCATCCTTACTCTAGATAGATCTGTTTATAATCCAGCAGTAATATTACTTCCTGACAGCAAAATAAAACAAATTCATTGAAATATATACAAGGAAAATTTTGTGCAGGACTGAAAAAAGATCTTTTGAAGAAAAACGTGATGTGTGTACCTACATGAGTATGGCTGTGGTTGCATAGAGAAAGGAATTAGAGGAGACGTTGCTTTTTATAAATTCTTAAAAAAACTGCCACATTTATGCCTCTCCTTTTCTTGCAAAAGGGGTTATAAGGATTCTCTCCAGATTGTTACAATCTGTCATGATTTCACATACAAAATTTACACCTAACATATAATGGAAGTACTTTAGTGGATCTTGGATCTCACTTTGAACCCACTTATCCATAATGCTTTGCAAACACAAGCTGCGGTAGAGGGAAATGTTATCATCTTCTCTTCAGAAAAGATAAAGAAGCATCAAACCAAAGTTTATGACAGTTCATCTTCTTTGACAAAGACAAAGGAATTAAACTGTACAAGGACCAATGCAGGTTCATGATATCTGTTTTAATAACCATGAAAAAGGCTGCATTTTCAGACAGTTTTTGACCTTGAATATTGAACTTTAAGAGGTTTCCTGGAGATTCCATTTTAACATGCACTGTAGAATATAAAACATATATATACATATATAAAGTGCTTAGTTTTAACAATTTTAAGTAAAACTAATTGTCTGTCTAAAATTTTCCCTTCCTTTTGTATTAGATAAAAGCATTAACTCTATTTGCTATATAATTCCTTTTAATCTCATCTGGGTTTTACCTTCTAAGATTAAGACTCTTATAGGGAAACTGGAAATCTCTGTTTTAATCCATAAACAGATTTGTCTTTTACCATACTCAAATCTCTCTCTCATTTGCCAGAAGACACTGTAGTGACAATTTTCAGGCAGAAGCACTACATGAAAAAGAAGGCTGGTTTTCAGACAAGTATAAAGGACAAGGCATTACTTGCATCATTTATTAAAAAGTATTTTTTTTTAAATGGGTAAGACCAAATGCAATTGACAAAAGCAGAAGCACCTGAAGAAAAGTCATCACTATTTTGCTTAATTCCACATTTAATTTGGTGCCTAACCCTTTTATCATGTTTCTACACAAATTAAAACTGGTTAGATATCTCTCTCATATCTGCCTTCATTTTTTGCAGCTGTGGATTCCTTAACAGTGAAATGAGGACCACAACACGTCTCTGCTTCACCAACCAGTCCAATTATTAATTACTAAGGGACAGAAAGACTTTCTAACTTTATGCCCAGTGTAAGCATTTCTTTACCAGAGTAAGGCAGCTGGTGCCTTCAATGTTTTCACAAACCCTTCTATTCTTTCCTCTTTTTTATGGTCTCCACAGCCAGCATTTTACCAAACACTTAAACACAGGAAATTCATCCCTCATGGCCAGAAATATGTAAAAAAAAAGGTTAATTAAATCTATACTTGCTTCCCATCCTGCTTTCTGTACACCCCAGCAAGTGTGTGATTCAGGTGAGCGTGTGCAAGCAAAACTGCAAAAGGAAATGGCTCTTGAAAAGTAGGGAAAGAAGCTGCTTGGTGTTCACAGAGCATCAGAAAGCTAAAAGCAAATTTGCCCTTGAAGAAAAGAATGGAAAGGAGAAAGTTATTGGAAGAGATTGAGGCAGCTGAGTTCAAGTTTTCTTTTAAGTTTCAAGTTTGTCTGAAACAGAGTTTGACTCTCAGTGCTGCTGACACTGCACAAAGCAAACCCACCAGTGAGGTTTAGATGAAACCCGTGTAAACAGCAGCAGATTTCATGCTGTTCTAATACAGACCCCTGTGAAAGCACAACTGTTCAGAAAAATATGTAATATACTTGGAGTATGTGGACCTACAAACCTCAAGAGGCACCACTGCAATGGTTCTGGCCGAATGACTTCTAATTTGACACTGAAGAGGCAACCTACCAAGTAATAACTGTGAAAACTGCACAGGGACAATAATTCAGCTGCCATAGCTGTGTTTTTAGCACAAAGAGTTCTTGCTATATATTAGTGCTAACCTCAACACAAAGCTTACCTTGTCATCAGGTTACTCCTCCATGTTTTAATATGTGCCCCAAACCAAAAAACCTTAAATCATAGAACCTGTTACAGAGGGCACACAGACATGTTCACTTGCCATGTTGCATATATTGGTAGAAAAAACAGAAGTATTTGCAGTAGAAGAAATAGCATGAAGAATAGAATAATTCTTCACCTGAGACAAATGGCCAACTTGGGTTTAGTGAAACCAGAGTTTCACTGGACAGGGTTGGTAGTCCCACTTCAGCCAAGAATTGTCACTGAAGTCCTGTTCCATTACAACCACAAACCTTTATTCCCATATGGCACTTCTACACTCAAAGAACTTCCTGGGCAGTCCCTGGTCAGCACAGCTCAATGATAAGTGCAAGTATTGTGTCCATTTCCCAGAGGCACAATGGCGTTCAGCAGTACCAATCCAGACCTGAGCAGGAATTAAAAATCAGGAGTTCTGGCTGGGCAGTAGATGCTTCTAGTCCTCCTGAATCTAAAAGTAAACATTAGGGAGGAAAATATTCATTTATTGATGCTGTTCTGCACTACTGTTTATAAGATGCATGCTTAATTCCCAACCCTGTGCTCTGCAGGGACCACGAGCACTTAAACCAGAATATCTCATCACTTCAGTAATGACACCTCCAGGGATCTCCAGTGTAGGGAGACAAAATCTGGGCTACAAAATCTGAGAAAGTGACTGGTGCTGTCTTTCGTGGTGCCAACACTGATTCCCTAAAATATGAGCACAAGAAGCTGCTGCAACGTGGTGTTATTAAGTTCCGAAATACACGTTTAGAAAAGAATGTGTGAGTTTCATTAATCACCTAGACCACTCTGGTTTGGAGAAATCCTTTTTTTAAAAAAAAAAAAACGAGACGCGGGAGTGCCAAATTAAGAGGCGGAAAATAAAGTCGTATGAAAGGAGAGAAAGCCATAAAGCACAGAACCACACCACGGAGGCGCAGCAAAACCCACAAGATATTTCTCTGCAGGAGCAGTTTGTTAATCCGGCCGTCAGGACTAATGGGCGCTGTCTCTTTTTTTGGCACGGAGCTCCGAAATGTGGGTCAGCCCGGCGCTCCCAGCCCGGCACTGCCGGCGCCCGCCGCTCCGAGGAGCCACAAGGCAGCAAAACCGCCCGGAACGGGGAAATTCCAACGCGCAGCCACCGAGATCGCCTCCAACACAACCTCCGGGAGCGCCGCGGAACTTGGGGAAAGCTCAGCGCCTTCGGGAAGTCAGGCAAGAGCGGGTTTGTCTCGGTAGGGAAAAGCCTAAGGTGTCCTGAATGCGAGTAGGGAATCATGCTGGCGTTTAAAAGCCCGTCTGGAACCTTAGGAAGCTGTTTGAGAGCTGCGGGGTGAGCATCCTCCAGCGGCGGGACAGCAGCGCCCATCCCCGGTACCCATTGCCGGTGCTGCAGCCCCAGCATCGCTGCTGGATGCAGACACAGCCCTGGAGATGCTCTGTGCTCCTTCCTGCCTCCCAAAGCCCAGGAGGCCACAAGGACCAGCTGGCCAAGCAAGCATTTCAAAAGGGATGCAGGGATCAGCTCATGCCCAGCACGGCTGTCAGGACACCTGGTGCTCAAGAGCCCTGGACCAGATCAAAAATAAAAACATATACCTGTGTATTCACCACCTGTGACCCTAAACCAAGGGTTGGAGGCAGCACTGCCAGCTCTCTCCTCAATGAAATAACGGGCTGGGATCAATCCCTTCAGTGACTCTCGCATCCAAACCCATTTGGAGGCTCTGGATCTCTCAGAAACAGCCTTTTGTCTGAGGAAGTTTCATGCAGCTTCTACCAAAGGCTTTGCAGATTTTCCAAGAAGTCTGAGATTTCTGGGCTGTGTGCAGGCTCTGCCACAGCTCTGGTCCTCTCAGACAGGTCAGGTCTCTGCTCAGGGTTTCTGTGGTTGTGTCACATAGCTCTGCTCACCAAACCTGAGGTTTCCAGGCCACGTTTCCTGGATCTGCTGAGAGTGAGCTCAGTGTGTGATCCATCCCTGAAATTTCATCTTTTCTGCTTGTGCACAGAACAAGGGTTTGGCACATAACTACATGCTTCTGCCTGGGAAATCCCTTGCAGATATAGATGTGTGGAAAACAGAGAGAGCAAGCAGGGTAGCAGATGTAACAAGGAAAACAAAGCTTTGAAGGCAGTTTGCCCCAGAAGGATGACTCAAGTGTGATGATTTCCTCATGTTTTCACAAATACTGTGCATAAAGACACAAACTTGGGCATTGGAGTCCAAGCCCCTCTCCCACAGACACCTGCATGTCTTCAACACCACGTACTTTCTATTATAAGTAGCAGCAACACCTTGCTTTTGAGGCAGAATTGTAAGTAAAATTTCTTCTAAAATCAGCCAGCACTTGCAGACAGCTTCAACCCCTACAATCAATAGTTTATGGATAATTTGATGCATGCACTCTGAAGAAAATGAAACGAAATGTACCGTGTCAGTTTACATAATCCAAGAGCCAATAGCCTTCATTTTCTGAGCCACCAAAAGGAAGATCTAAAATTAGGAGATTTGGAGTCTGGAGTTTAATCGCTGCATGTTTTGCATACTTCCTTTTTTCCCAAAAAATGTCTCAAAACCTTTTTAAGGGGAGAAGAAAAGCAAAGTGTCAGAGTGTTTTAGACATAGGCTGAGAAAATGAGGTAAGCTGGGACAAATGCTGCATAAATACCCTTCTTTCTGTGTCATGCTGACTGTCTGACATATTAGATAAGTCAGAGAAAAGCAAAAGCTTTCAGGATCCATCATCTGAATTTGCCTCAGGACTTCAATTTTCAACTTGATTTAGGTTCCTGTAGCATCCAGAAAGAACAGGAGGGGAATCCTCCCCGCATTGTGGACAGCAAGAGCCAAGCCCATTCTGGAAAAGCAGGGTCCCACACTACCCTGCTCTCCTGGCCTCTGTGGCAGCGTGACTACTGCTTGTACATGTGCAATTGTAAAATGTTTTGATGAGGAGAGCTCTTCAGGAGCTCTTTGTTTAAGCACCACGATTTCCACAGGCAGGTGATGGCTTCCATGAATCCTGTCAGCTTCAGGCACTCACTAACCTGAACCTGCACACAGGCACGGTTTTGTGTAGGGCTGGATGCACAAAAAATTCAGGGCTGGGTTGGAAACTGTTGTATTAAAGAAGGAAATATTCCTTGTCCAGGTTTGTCCTCTGTTGTTTGAAACATGTTTCTCTCAAGGGTCACTTTCTTCCCATGGAATAATTTCAGACAATTATTCTGATAATGATTTATCAGATGTAAGTACGCAACAGAGATCATTGGCAGCTGCATGAAAAATAATTTTAAAAAGGGTAAGGTATTTCCTATGCATTGTAACAAATATCATGGCAACTATCATATGAAAAGTTGTTTAAAAAGTATGAGACACAACAATTTCATTATTTTCGAGGAAACAGAAACTGCAACAAAACAAATCAGATGATAACTTCCAGAAAAGAAGAAGAAATATGTTTTCTTTTACATAGACACTTATTCAGTTGTTGGAATATTTGCATATATACCTTTACATTTGCAGATTTTCACATTTACTTTTTGCATTCCTGCACAGCTCTGCCAATTGCCATGATTTTACAAGACAAAATGAAAATTGTAGAAGATAAGGATAAAGCAAACACTACAAAATCCCTTGGCTTGAACACCGATACAACTGATTATTATTTTAATCTAGTGCTTCTTGGGCAATATTTGCTTACTATTTAATATTTTGTATTTAATATTTGGTTTAATTTAACCAGGTAAGGTCTCAAGAGAATAGATGCTGACTACTCTCTTTCTAACCCTGGGCACCAACCAGGTTATCCTAAAGCCCCTAAATTTTCTGCAATGTGCTGTTGAGCACAACTCCCTGCTGAGTGCACACTAAAGAGATGGATGTCACTGTTTGGGGACCTTGTGGCAAGGGCAGAGGACCTGCCAGGAAAGCAAATTCAGAGTCTGCATGGAAGGCCCACCTTTCAGCTCCATGGAGCCAAGGTCTGAGGAAGAAGGAAGTGTTTCAGTGCAAATGGGAATATCAAAACTGACAAGGAAAAGTCAAAACAGAGCCCTCCAAAGGAATCAATGTAGCACCAATTATTCAAGAACAGAATCTGCTGCTGGGTGCTGGTCAGGGAGATAATACATTCACTGTCTTTCCTGTTTTCATCTCCCCTGCCAGCTTGGCCCTCTAAGTGATTCTGTACTACTCTGTCTCGTTACTTCAGTCTCCATTCTTGAATTTTCATCACACTGTCTCCCTAGAGCCTTTTCCTCATCCTGGGCTACTAATCTGTGGGATGATAAACCCAGGAGACAAAGCTTCTTGTGCAGTAAGCTACATTTTGGGGTTTTTTTGTTCTTGCTCTGTCTGTTCTGCCATTCTTACTGATCTCCTCTGAAACACACAGGGCAGAGAACTGTAAAGAAGCACAGAGAGAAGTGAAGTTATTGCCCAATGCAGAAGAAGGCTCAAGTTACAACATCTTCAGATGGAAAAAAATATCAGAAGTAAGGTTTTAGAAGACGAAATGACTTCCCTGCTGACAGCACCGTAAGGAATAGCTGCAGGGCAGAATTTTAAAAACAGAAGTTGTCTTGACCTCTCTCCAGCCTTGCATGGTGCTCAGCATGATAGATCAGGGGGAAAAAAAATATTGTAGTGGGTCAGACACAAAGACATATCACATTGCAGCAGAGATGCAACAGCACCCCTGATTTTTCTGTGGCTCTGGATGACAAGAACGAGGATACTGCATTTAATATGACTACAAGCAAGGTTTGGAAAGAGAGAGTTCAGAAAAGAGCAACAAAATAATTAAGGGACTAGAGGGATTTACCTGTGAGGAAGATTAAAAGAACTAAATAAATATGTCTAGTTTGGCTAAGTGATAACTAAAGAGGGGCATTCCAACCATCTACAAATATTTGACTGACACACACACTAGAGAAGGAAAGGAATTACTTATCAGGAAACAAGCAGGTGTATCAGGGACTAATGGGGTGAAATTAAGAAATAGAGAATTGAGGAATTTAAGGCAAATCCTCCTGACAATGAGTTCTAATAGTCTGCAGAAAACATACCAGCATATATGCAATAGGGAACAGTCTTGCATTGATAAGGAGGGGGACTTAAGTGACTTGCTGGGCCTTTCCAATCTCAAATATTTATGATTCTATAATTAAGCATTATTAAATTTAATGACATGTGCTTTTTTTTTTTCCCAGCAAGTTCTGACTGTTGCCTCAGGTCATAAGTGTGCAATTATTTCCTAACTAAAGGTCTTACATTTTGACTCATGAATCTTTATGAAATTAACTAGGTTGGTCTTTTTATTTTTTTTTACGCTTAAATTGAATTTCTGTGAATGTATTTTCTCTTATTTCCAACTAGCAGCTATCTCCCCCTGCTCACAACTCATCATCCCCTCTTTATGCAAGGCAAGCCTGCACACTTTAAGCTTTGTGGCTCAGTGCCTGAACCTGCTCAGCCTCAGGTTGAATGCCTCTTGTGTTCAAGGGAGCTGCTGCTCCCAAGCCCCGATGAGCACAAGGGCTCTTCTTCCTCTCAGGATGAACCGAGTGCAACAAAGGGGAAAAAAAAAAAAAAGTTACACGATATTTTCAGCTAAGAGCTGTTTACAGAGCTTTGAAAGCAGATCACGGCCGTGTGAAAAGCCTCATGTCACCGCTCACCCCGGTGTCACAGCACCACTCAGCAAATGAAAACAGGTGTTTGTGTGGCATTGCCCAAGCTGCTGGCCAGGATCACAGCTGGTGGGCAGCAAGTTCCCCTTGTTTCTCTTTGGCAAACTCCTTGGTTTTGATGCATATGCTTGCTTGTGCCAACATATACTCCAAAACATGCCCTGAAATGGGTACAAACCGAGGTCTCGTGTGAGCAGTCATTTTGGGGATCCAAGCGGTTTGCTCTGCTCTGTCTCAGACTGTGTGTGCTGCCTGAGGTCGTTGCAGCTTTTGCTGATATTTTACCATTAACTGTGTTACATGCACAGTCCCTCAAGAGAGTTCGTACAGTCTAATTCTTTGTGAACTATTATCTAAATATATCTTTTGTCCAGGTGAGAGTGCTGCTCACCACCCACTGTGAAAGGCAATCTGTGATGCCTATTGCTTTTGTGATACTTGGTTTTAGTTTCCCCCTGTAGTGCAGCTGCAGGCTGGACACACTGCATCATCAATATCTGACACTCACACTCCATTCTTGACTTCTTGCTTAAAGCTCCTTTCTATTATGTGTGCTGGACTCCAGCCTCAGTAAATGACAGCAGAGCTTCATCTGGCATCAGGATGTGGTGACAGCAGTGCCTGCAAACACTCTGGTGCAGAGTGGGCTTCGTCCTGAAGGAGGAGATGGATTTTCCCCACCCCAAAAACAGAGTCCCCCCTTTGCTGCCAGCCACAGGATGCTGAGCCCAGAGCTCCTGTCTTCCAGCACGTCTGAGGAGACCACAGGATGTGAGAACCTGCCTGTTTCATCCCAGAGTGAGTAAATCCTCAGTGAAAGATGCTGGGTGCTGCCATCACAATATTCTGAACGCTAATTACGAGAAATCTATTTCCCAAATCTTTTCACTTTTGAGATAACACTGCAGGAATCAGGCTGAAGAGGGATAATTAAATAAAGCAGTGTCTCCTCTCCCCTTCTCCCCCAGTCACTCTGTAATTTCCTAGTGTGGACTGACTGAGCATGGTGGCTGATAGGAAAGTTCAGCTGCCGTGTGCATTTTACAGGAGGTGTGTCTCCAGCACAGCTCCCTCACTAGGAGAGAGCCACAAGGAGCCCTGGCTGCTCCTGTGGATGTTTTATCACTGAGCTGAGTCCAGCCAGATGTAGGTGAAAAAGATGTAGGCAAAGAAAGGGAAGAAGGAATGAGAATATTTTTCCTTTTTCCCAAGCAAGAACAGGCAAAATCTCGCTCTCTTTTTGAAACCCACAGATTGTGAATCCAGTTTTGGCAGCTGTGATAAATGTCCTGAAGCATCTAAATATTTGGGGTATAAGAACAGGATTACTGCCTGTCAGAACTTGTCTATCTTTTGAATATTCTGCCCAAAGCAGCAAAAAATTGAGTAATAACCTGGTACTGACAGCTCTTCATTAAGGTACAGCAACTTCAGCCATTACCATAGTTCACAGTCTTCTCTCTGTCTTCACAGCTTACTAAAACAACTTTAAATGTTGCAGTTTTGGTCTTAAACCAAGGAGGAGAATTGGTCTTTCACATCTGACCTTCAAGTAAAAGTGTCCTCCTCCAAATCTGGACTTTTCAGGAACATATATTGTATGTATGTGTATGTACCTTTCCCACTTGGGAAAGTCTTTTAGAGTACATGATACAGTGAATGCCAGTTTAACCCATGTATTGCTAGATAAGTGGGGAAAAAAAGTAATCTGTTTTTTTCTTCCTAAAGCCAAGACTTGTGGCTTCTGAATAAAAATTCCTCTGGGCTTTTAATGGAATTTTAGTTTCTGTGTATTTTTACATTCAGTAGCTAGTGTTTTTTTAAATTCCCTAACAGTTTTCACTGTTACAAAATGCTTTCCACTAGACAGTCTACATTTTCACCCTTATTTTAGGCCATTTTTGCTTCTTGCATGTGTCCAGCCCCTGGGAAAAAAACCTCCCAAGTCACATATTTTTTCATCATTCTACTTATCACTCAAAGAAAATAAAGAGGAAAAAACACTGACCACTTCCTTGTGTTTTCTCCAGGCTGTTTGCTAAACTTTTTCATCAGTTACTTATTTCTGAACTTCCCTGTGATGGCTATTGTTGCTTGTCTCTTTATTTTTGTTGGTTATTTCCATACCTCTCAGGATACACACAGTTCAGAAAAAACAAACAAGCAGACAAAACCCAACCCAAACCCCAAATATAAAACAAAGAGCATTTTTTCTCAGGCTTCTGAACTGTAAGTCAGGCACTCTGCATAGTTACTTTACAGAGGTAGAGGTAGTTTATATATCTGCTTTCACTCAGTCTCTGTTGAGTAGGAAACAAAATGCATACTTCTGAGGATGCACAAAAGGAAATAGCAGCTCTACTTATGCATAGGAAATAAATTACCTTTGGGTAGAATAAGAATGTGACAGTTCAGAACTGAGGTGGTTTTCTTTTTATCTTAAAGAATGATGTGAAATCTTTCCTCACTGCATTTTTTTAATGAAGGTGAGATACAACTGCACCACTGAGGCACTCGGATTCAGGACATTTGCACATTCTGTGACTCCTACCAGACTCCTGGCTCACTTTGCTGAAGGTAATTTCACTGTGACAGCCGTGAGATAGAATCTATAGATTGTTCTGCAAAATGTAACTTTCCATTAGGAGCTGGGGGGACAATTCTTTAGCAATCAGAACTCTTTGATAAACATTTATTTTTGTCTTTTTCACCTGGACAAGACTCTGCTACAGTGCTTGGAACACCTGCCAGAGCAGGCCTAGTTGCATTTCTTGTAGCCACTGGAAATCCATACAGTGGCAGTGGCTAGCAGTGATAGCACTGGTCAGACAAGCATCACCATTCCTTAGTGTCCTGTTTCTATATCCCATCTCAGAGTGAGGGTCTTGTCTCCTGACTGCTCAGACCTGGCTGGGAAGGGGCTGGCCAAGGACAAGGGGACACCTTTGTTTGGTGTTTTGTATGACTTCCTTGTTAATATCCAGGTTTGCCATGACAGCAATAGCTTTTTATTTTTAATTTTTATGGTTTCAAACTCCATAATTTCTATTCTTCCCCTGCTGTTGCCTTTTTGCAGAGCAGCTAATTTTCATTCCAAGGATGTTGTACAGAGCAGCCCACTAGTTAACACAAGAGGCAGCCATCTGACAAAGGACTGGGAAAGGACTTGGGCTTTCTGTTCTAATAATCACAAGTGCCAGTAACAGGACGGGACGAGAAGCTCAAACAAAAATAAATTAATTAGCAAGGACATTATTTATGCACTGGGAATTCCTAGTGTATGTGGTGTCTGCTCTAATAACCTGTGGACAAATCACCTCCCTCTGCTGCAACACCTCAGGGAGAGGGCCAGCAGAGGAAGACAAAAGTAAGTTCTCATCTAAAGGGGAAAGGATAAAAAGCAGCTGGAAAATCTGCAGGGAAATGCCCTGCATAAGCATAAAGAGCTGAGAGATCCATATGGACACCTGTCCCTCAGCACAGCTCCTCTTGCTCCTGGCTAGATATGTTCCAGAGTGATCTGTACTTAATATCAACAGGATTGTGATCCATGGGGATCTGAGCATTCCAAGCTTGTTGTTCCCAGTGCATTGAAACAGAGGTGAGCACAGAGCTTTTAGGAGAAAAGGAAAGAAATAGAAAAAAAAAAAAAAGGAAAAACTTTTCATAACATTTTTTTGAAAACAAACGGAACCATATAATTTGTCTAACATTGTAATTACTTCTCTGTTTGAGATGTTCACTATTTTCTGCCATTGTAATTTCACATACTGGATAATTAGTATCCTCTGCACAGAAACAACAGGAATGGCTGGGCAGCGGGAGAACTCTTTCTGGATGCTGCTACAATAAAATATTGTCTCATTTCTTCTCAGCCCATGACTCAAATCCAGGTGTGCAGAGGAGTAAAACTGAAAGACCCGAATATTAAGTTAAAAACCAAAGAAAGGTAGTTTGTTGAACAGTCCAGCAGAGCAAAGAAAAGCCATACTGTATAAAATTGATATGAACGTGAACATCGGTTCAAGAACTGATATGAACGTGAGCATGAAATTGGTGTTTTGAAACAATCCCCTGCAGATGACCCTTAAAAGACAGCCATTGACTCCATATGGAGGTAAAAGTCTGCCTCTTTCTCTTTCTGAGGGATCAGACACAGAAGTTGAAATAACAAATCTGTGTAGAGTATTGTCTGAAATACCAGTTTTTAAACACTGTCTAATGGCTCAGTGAAAGAATAGCTGCATCCAAATTCCATTTCAGTTCTATGGAAGCAGAGTATAATATGCTAGGAAACAAATATTCAATTTCCCTTCCAAAAAATTAAATAGATTGAGAATTATATCACAGGGTTCTGAAACTCTAATGTGAATATGTTGATACTAAGTTAGTAGTGACTTCTTTAAAGTATTTGTTAAATTATCCTTTGTACCAGGCTTTAAATGATCTCACAAAACTCTGGACTAAAGCGTTACATATATTTTGAAATCACTGTAAGTTTCAGTTTTAAATAGGTTAAGGGGTTTAGATTTATATGGTGTGCTATTGCTTCCCTGTGATACAGAATTTGTGCAACTGTATTCAGTGTGAACATGGGAAATATTGCCAACAGAAGGTAAAAATGCTTCAACAGGAGATCAGCTTACCATGGACGATAGCAAAATTGATGCCAATATATGCTTAGGGGAAAAAAAAATTCCATAACTTTTGAGTGATAAAATTTGCATTTACAGATCTGAATGGATGTCTCAATTCTCTGACAAAGGTGCCTTTCACTGAGGTTGTTATCGTGCTTCTCTGTCTTTTAAACTGGGGCAAACACCTTTCCTCATGGAATATCCTGTATGCTAAAAAATGGCAAGGAAAAGTGAAAACAGGCTATTCCTAAACAACATTATCGTTAGGTAAAAAGCTACTTTTACAGTCAGTTTTCCAAAAGTAATATACAACTCCAGGCACAGGGAGGCATCAGCCTAGAACAGTAGTTACAGCTGATCTCAGCCAAATTTGAGAAATAGTTTCTTGCACATAGCCAAGAGGAAATAAAAATTCCTCAAATCATACCAGCCAAGAAAGGGTATAATGCTGTCTCCTATGTGGTAGAGTCCAAATAGCAATATTTAAATGCAATGCTATTATCTATTTCTAGGAATAGAATAATTTCTAGAGTTCATTATAACATTATGAATTTCACTATATTGAAAATCGTTTTGAATTTAAACCACAAACCAATTCTCAATACGAAGATAAAACCTAAAGAGGAAAAATAAATCTTACAGAGCCCTCCTAGAATTAATATTGGATTCTCCAAGTTCATATTACAATAATACCATCATCAAGAGGGTCCTCAATTAACCTCATCTGACATTCCAAGAAGAATATTTTAAGGGTTGTGAAGCATGCAAATAGAAACTTCAATTAAAGGCTGACTTCATACTTTGGACAGCCTGTGAGAATAATGTGAAAAATTATGTAACCAACCTGGTACTTCAGTAAACACCCACAGATGATGGCGGGGAGACAGAAAAAATTGAGGATCAGCATCCCAAATCCTTTCTCAGGTAAAGCCTAGAAAGAATAAAAACTTGTTTACACAGAGGGGCAGGGACTCCCTTCACATTCCTCCCATTTTGGATTCTGCACGTTCAGATGCCCTGCTTTCACACAGCACAAATCTCAGCGTGCATTAACTGCTGAGAGAAAATATATTCTGTGCTTCTTCTGGAGCTGGGGTAGATTCAGAGAGCATTAAGTGAAAGCATGCTAATATTGCTTGGGTGCAGTCTCCCCACCAGGAGCTGCTCCCTCCGGAATGCTGGAAGGAGCCCTGGGCTGGGGCAAACACAGCCCAGGGGTGACCTTGGTGACAGCCCCGTGATGTGACCGTGCTTTGGCACTGCCTGCAGCGGGACAGCCACCCCAGAGGGGAGAAGGTGCAGGGTCAGGCTGCTGGGTGAGGAAACGTGGCTGCCACGCTCTCTTCTCAGGTGCCTGATGTGCTGAAGGGTCAGTGCGGGGTTTTTCTGCTCTTCTGCACTCAAGCGAGAGCCCAGCATGAATCTTTTTACACCGATGGTATAAAACCTGTCAGCACTTTGCATAGGCAGCTTGTTTAGTACAGACAAACTGATGTGGGCTCGTGGCTATTTTTTACTTTTACTTTTCTTACTTTCAACTTTCCTTATTAGATGTAGCAAATGTTAAATATTTTGACACACCTCCAGGACCTGTTTTTCCGTGTATCTGCTGGAGACTTGTAGCTGTTTGAAGTTTTAACCTTTCCTCAGTGACTGTGGCAGAGAAAACACTACTTAGACTTGCTGCTTGTTGTGTGCATTTAAAATTTCCTGCTCCCACTCTGACTATCAAACGGGTGTTTGCTTGCATTTGCACGAGCCCTATTTGATTTCATGCATGATGATAACCCTTTCCCCTAAATGCTCAAAAAGGTAAGTACTTTCCCTACTCAAAACCAGAAATAGTGGTTAAAGAAAGATTGTGAGAATGTAGTTGTTCGCTGTATCTCAGCTATCCATCCCTCAACTGGTCTGTTCCCCCCTTCTGCCATCTGACATATATTTTCTCCTTCCACTCCTTTGGCTTCTCCCAGCAGGAAATCTTCTCTTACCAGAGCATTCTTAAAATGTGACTGCTAGCTCCTGCCTTTTCATGCAATTAAACAAAAAAAAAAAAAAAAGATAAATGCTGTCTCCCTACCCTCCAAAATCTATTAACAGAAGTGTACTTACTGTGCACGGCTCAAGCTAAGAATAGTGTTAAATACTATATCCTAATTAGAAGGGTACAGTAATGCTCTCATTTTAATCAATGGGTTTTGAAGTTCCAGCTTTCATGGTATGCAATGAAGTACATTTCAGAATGCAGCACCACAAAGCTCTATGGAATATTTCACAGGCATTTTCTTCCCCAATTACAAAGGGCAGAATTGCTGTTGCAGAAACATATTTTTGAGGCTTTTTCCCAGGATAAAACTTAGCAGTGCAGCTGCAAATCAGCTCTGCATAAGAAATGCACAGACTTAGGGAGCAGTGAGGCTGGAGGCTCTGGGCATCATTAACCCCTGGTGTTCTGAGAGTTATATTTCAAAGCACAGGTGCTGCCTCTGTGTCCTTTGTGCCTGTCCTTGAGAGGTGTGACACGAACTGACTTGGACAGCAAATCCAAGGTGAGAAGAAGAATGGTCCACTACAGGAGGTGTAAAGGCTGCACCCTTTTTCTCTTTTCTTTGTGAATTGATCATTTTGAAACGTTGTACTGTTATGGCCCCCATGATCCTTTCTTACCTTCAGTGGTTTCCTTCGGAAAGGAAGTTCACACAAGGAAATTTTCTTTCCACCCTCAAGTCTGTCTCTCCTCTTTCCTTTTCCACAATCTTTGAACTGATAGCAGCACTGCAGCCAAATTTGACAAAGTACATGAGGTTTCAAAATTGCAGAAACTTAGGGAAAATGCAGAGCTGGTGGAAGGAAGGAAGGAAGGAAGGAAGGAAGGAAGGAAGGAAGGAAGGAAGGAAGGAAGGAAGGAAGGAAGGAAGGAAGGAAGGAAGGAAGGAAGGAAGGAAGGAAGGAAGGAAGGAAGGAAGGAAGGAAGGAAGGAAGGAAGGAAGGAAGGAAGGAAGGAAGGAAGGAAGGAAGGAAGGAAGTTTATTACTGAAACATCCTGAAGGACAGGGTGGCTCAACCTTTGTGCACAGATCCTTGGGAAACCCAGCTTCATTTCTACCCATGGATATGGAATAACACCATGGTTGCAACCTGTGTAATTTTGCACGGTTTCTTGAAGCATTTATAGCATCTAAATAGTTATAGATCCCTAACTGTGTTTTGCAAAAATAAATATTTTGCTTAGTCATCAGAGATATGTTTTTTATGAGGCTCATATTGCTAAGTACACGAAAGAAAAAGTGTATTTCTCATACTTTAGATTTTTTCATGGTCCAATAGGCTAATATTAAAACAAAATGAGACAATAGTGGGAATATAGCCACATCACAGACAATGAAAGCAGTATTTCTCCAATTTAAAAAAATCTTTTTTTAATACCCCTGCAACATTCACAAAATAGCTTGTGAACTCCTTAAGAAATAATGTACTGAAGTCTGATGAAATGCCCAGGAAAGTGCTACACACAAAAAAGAAAATAGAAAGGAAAGAAGAGGAAATCATACAGCTCTGAATTTTTTATCATGCTCCAAATAGACCACAAGAGTCTTCACTGATTAAGTGATTAAGTGTTCAGGTAAAAAGTGATTTTGAAGAAGGAGTTTCTCTTAATTTCTCTTCTCTTTTAGCAGTTCAAAAGATAGGATGCAATTATGTGAGAAGGGCAGGTAGTGCCCAGCAGCTGGTAACTTCTTACAGTGCCATGTCACCTGCCCTCAGCTTCCAAAACCTTCCTACTTCTCACTACTTTAGGTGATAGTTAAATTGCTCTTGCTTGTGATTTTTGTTGTTTAGAAGAAGGCAGGAGAGGGTCAGCAGAGTGTCCCAGGGTAAAGATTCAGTCATCTCTATTAATGTGATCGTGGTGGGAGCGCTGCTGTCTGTTTCATTAAAAGAAACAGCTCTGGCTTAGCAAGTGCATCTTGTGCTCCTGCTAATCATGCCACCCTGACTGTGAGGAAGTACAAGGGCAAAGTTCTTACTCAAACTGCTCTGGCTCTGAGCTCTGAGTTGCAGAGATGAGGCCAGCAGATGGCAAGATGACGAATTCATCCCCTCCTCCCTGCCTGACATGCACTGATAGAGGCCAGCACTACAATACTGGACACTTCTTATTCAAAATAGCTTGCAAAAAACACCAAATGGGCAGATCTAGGAATGGATATGTGTGAATTTTGTCTTGATATTGCAGTTGCAGAGAGGAGGATTCATAGCACACCAAAGGACAAAAAAAAGAAAAATCACAATACTTATTGCCTACACACAAAAAATAGATCAGAGTGGGTGGGGAGGTGGAAGCAAGTGCACTGAGACAGATATAGTGCAGTACTGGATATGCAACTGCTAAAGGGGGTCACACTTTTGTGCAAACCAAGCAGGTCATGTAGGCAGGCCTGAGAGAAGCTATTTCTGCTGATATTCAAAGCCAGCTGTCCCTTTTTGAGCATTATTTCCTTGCTCTTCCTTATACCCATTTGCACAGTGACTCTTCTCCCATATTTTCTACCTGTAGTTGTTTATTGTTAGATATTGCCAGCTACTACTAGAAATAATAACAAATTGAATACATACATTTTAAAAAATCCAGACTCTAAAATGTGCCAATTTAAATTAGGCTAAGAAGAAGTGTTCAAGATAAGCTAAAAAACAAATTAGATGAAAACCAGGATGAAATCTCTGCCCAATGATTGCCTCACACACCAGAGAAATGAAATCCAACTCTTCTCCAAATGAGGAATCAGCTCTTATGCAGTGGCCAATATCACAGAACTTTTTTTTCCTGTCTAGTTCTTAGGAAGATCCTCACTGCCTCCTACCAGGCACAGATGTAATCAGACAAGATTTAATCTTTTCTTGTAAGCCAGTCCCCTCAGCAATCAGCAGCATTGCATTTCTTTGGTTTCTTTTCCAACTGCTCTGCAACATCAAGGTTAGGGGTTGTCCATCCCCATTCTCTGTGTTCTAAGGCCAGCTCCCTTCTGCATCAGGAAGACCCAAGGGCATTTAGCAGGAAACATTAAACATCTTTCAGAATCAACCAAGATTTTTCCATTTCACCATTCTTGAACAGAAAAGCATTATTGTTCTTTCCTGAGTAGGAGTATGATTATTCTTCATTGGCAGACTGAAAAAAAAAATAAGAAAATGCCAAAAATGGCTGTTTTGCTGTGATGCTGCATTGCAGATTCACATCTAATTTCTGCCAATATTATGCACTCAGTCTTTTTCAACATTGCTGTTTTCCAAACTTTCCCTCCTACTGAATCTGTATGTTTGATTAATGTTTTCCCAGATGTCTGAACCTGGGGAAAAAAGGCACTTTTGGTCTCATTTTGTTAAGTGTTAGGAATCTCTTTGATGATCCATAACTAATTTTACTGTACTTGTCACAAAGCAGATGTGCAGCAATAGTCCCCTAAGCAAGCTGCATTCAATCATTACCAACTCCAGAGTTCCCCTTTCTATTCCCCCCCTTTTATATGTTTATTTTTTTCATTAGTAATTAACCTTCACAGTGTATCATATTCTTTATCACTGGCTTATTGAACACATTTGACACAGGAGTTAAACGTTTGATCCAAGCACATTTTATCCTCTCTTTTTAGTTTCATCCCTTTGAATGTCAGATTAGGATGCAGTTTGATGAACACAATTCTTCATTTTGGCTATTTTTTTCTCAATCATTTAGTGCATTAACTCTCCCTACTTTTAATTCACGTGGAAGACTTTTGCATTCAAAGGATGGAGAGTCTTTAAACATTAAGAAGAAGAACTATTAACATGAAAGATTGCAAATAATTCCCACTTAAAGAAGGTGTACTCTGTTACCTCTAACTCAGCATCCATAATTGGCAATAGCTCCACAGCTAATCCTTTTTCAGCCCTCTCTCAATTCACCTGTGAATTGTCCCTCTTATTTCTGAAAAACTTCAGTTATCACAACAAAAGAGAGATGACTGATGCTATTGAATCTGGCAACGGGAGGAATTTATGCAACTATCTAAAAAAGAAACTACCCTTTGTGACTGCACAGAAAACACAACTATTTAGATTCACAGAGTAGCTGAGGCTGGAAGGCATCTCTGGAAACTGTCAAGTCCAACCCTCTGCTCAAAGCAGTGTCACCTACAGACACATTGCTCGGGGCTGTGCCCAGTTGGGGTTTGAATATCTCCAAAGACAGAGACTGAACAGCCCCTCTGGGCTACCTGTGACAGTGTTCAAGCACTCTCACAAGTGGAAAAAAGACCCCAAAGTGACTTTCTCTTTCTTTTGTTTAAAAAGAATGGTTTATATTTCAATTTTTGCCCATTTACTACTTTTGAAAGTCACATCTCATTACACTCTCAAAACAGATTTCTTGTCAAGGTATATTCTGCAGGAAAAATAAATCAGCTACAAAAAGTGCACCTGTTTTTCTGCAGAAGGTGACGAAGTGCATTTGTAACACCAACCTAGATATTTGTACTACTGGACATATCAAAATCCTTATGAAACAAAAATAGTGTCTTAGTCATTTTAATGCATGTGACAAGTACACTGGCTATTCACAGAAATAAAGGAATGATTTGCCAGCGAAGGGTGGAATAAAAGCCACAGAATAATTTATATAATAATGGATATTAAGAGAGAAATTACAGTATTGTTCTTTTGCTTCTTCTAAAATTTTAGGAGAATTTACTTGTTTGCTTCTTACCCTTAGATTCCTTTTCAGTGAGAGGTACAGATGCACGTGTTGTATAGTTGCATGCTCATTATGTCTCTGGAGAAAACCTAGCTGAAACTTAGAAGAATTTTGTGTTTGAGTCTCCAAACTGAGCATGGGAGGACACAGGAGGAGTCTCTGGTACAGCATTTGAACAGGAGCATTATGTCAACTACCAAAACATTATCACACTCAAATAATTGCAGAACTAATACCTGGTGAACTTCCATGCTTTCACACCCACTGCTTCTGGTCCCTTCCTCAGAAAGTCCTTGGGGCTTAGCAGACGATTTACATCATATTCAAGGGTTTCTTCTTCTTTAACTTGTATTCAAAGGAGGTCTCCTTCCTTTAATGAAGATGAAATACAAAATACTTACCATCTGTCCAATGAAGCAAATTGTACTTGAATTTTTCTCAGGGAATGATAACTTCAGCAGGTGGATTGCATTAGGCAGATCTTCTGCAGTAAAGGCCCAGAGATCCTACCTGTCAGAAGGTAAAGTTAGAGTTAATAACTCACAGGCCTCCCTGGGACTGAATATTGATGATATTTGCTTCCACTGTCTACAAACCTTTCCTTACTATGACTTGTAAAGCTCTGTCCAACCTGGGGAGCACTTCAGCCTTTCCAGCCTTTGGGGCTGGCTACTCCTAGCCCCTCATTTGGGTGATCCAACAGCCCCATCCTCTACACACAGTGACAGCAAAGGAGCCCAGCAGTACTGGCTGTGTTTCCCACCTGGATGACCTGGCAGGAGCTGGACTTTGAAATATGCCAACATGTACAACTTCAGCTCAGCCCAGACACTGGAAATGGGTAATTGGTGTAATGGGCAATTTAATTTTGGCAACTAAAGTTGGTGCTCTGATAGGGACCAAGGTACCATCTTCACTTTGGAGGTTAGTCAGGTGCAGGATGAAATTCCTGTTCCAAAAAGGAAAGGCAAGCCCACAAAAATGCAAGAGGCTGGCTAATAGATGCTACCTTCTGCCAGAGAGACACTTGAATTTTACCATCCTGATGTAAAACGTGATTCTTCATAATATTTCAGAAACTATGGTCCTCAGTGGTGCTGAACCTTTGGACAAAAAAACCCCTTGAGAAGATATGTAGAAAAAGGAACTCCTAACAGTTTTTGCTGGTTTTCTTTCTTTTTATTTTTTTCCTGTGGAGCTTGTTTTGTTTTGATGTTTTGGGGTGTTTTTTTCTTTTTTCAGTGGATTTGACAGTATATGGAAAAATGATGACTCAGATATTGTCACAATGTTGAAGCTCATCTGTCTGGAAGGATGTAACACCATGTGTGCTGTGGGAGAAGGAGATGGCATGAGGGAGGGGAAGAGGAGCGAATGAGGTGCCATTTCTTGGATTAGAGCTTTTAAAAGCTTCCAGGAGAGAGGAAATTCAGATGTTTAGCTGGCAGCAGTTGGTGATGGGGGAAGAGCCCTGGCTCAGTTCCTTGTTGGGCTCAAGGAGCAGTATGCCTCCATCTGTTAGGAGCTTCTGATTAGATGAGGTAGGTTAAATCATTTTTTCCCTCTGCTCTCCCTTCCCAATGGTTGTGAAATCACTTATTTGTGTTGCTGTGAGCAAAGAGAAGAGAAATGAAACAACAGAGCCAGCACAGGGTCTTTTTAAACTCTTTGCAGGTTGCAGAGGCTGGAAAGAGATGATTGGAGTGATTGAAGATGGATGGAAATTATAAGATTGGTGAAAGGGCACAGAAGGGAGCAAGGAATGACCTGTTTGCTTAATGAGATATCTTAAGTTTCTCTGTCAGGCTGCCTTGTTTGCAATCTGTTTAATTTGCTCTTATCTTCTAAAAATGGTGGCATATTGTACATTTTCTAAAACTGTTTTCAGAAAGGGCATATTTTTATCTCCAAGCGTATGAATTGGTGCAGAGAAAGAGGAGTTACTCCACGCATTCCATGGGTCAGTGTGGCTTGTCTCAAGGCCATGTTGAAGCAAAATCAACTGCATCATGTTACAGTGATGTTTTCCACCTACAGGCACCTCTGAGCTGCCTGCCATAGTGATTAAAGTGAGATTCTACAGGACTGGAAATAGAGGCCAGTTCAAGCTCTTCGGGCAGCAATGCTCTGACATCAAGTTTTGGCAGGTTTTAGAGCAATAAAGCAGACACACAATTACAAAAATTTAAAAACAAAACAAAACAAAACAAGCAACAAAAAAAAGACACTGGCAAAACCCCTTCAGATAATCCCAAATATACAGAGGCATGCAGACCAAATCGAAAAAGAAAAAAAAAAGGAATAATATTATTTATGAAGGAAAGGAGGAACTTTTCTTCATTCCTCTTCTAGTCTATTCTCTCTTTTCATCTTTTGTGACTATTCTTGGATTCCTTACCTCTCCTTGCTGTGATATTGATCCATCTCCTGTTAGGTCACTGAATTCCATAATACACAATACAACAGGCTGCTCTATTTGTGTGGCATCTCCTTGTTAATTCTCCAATCGTTGTCTGGCCTGGCACAAAATAGTAAAAGAAGAGGCAGCCACAAGCATCCCACAGCCCAGGGCAGCATCCTTTCACCAGGGGTGCCTCGCTGCCTCCCTCTGCTTTGCCAGCCCAGCAGTTTGCCAGCCCAGCAGTTTGCCAGCCCATTGCTGACTCTGCCTGCTTCATCCAGGTGTCAGCTCGGGAGCACAAGTCACAGCAGCCTCTTTTCTGTGAGAAGGGAAATGAATTTTGTGATGTGGATTCTACATCACTAAACCTGCAGCTTTCCCACTGGGGGCTGACCAGAAATTAGGGTGAGATTATGCAAGGACCAGTTAAAGCTGGTTGGTTTTTTCTATTCAGATTTGTTATTAGGTTATTACAGTCGCAAGTTTTCTTAAATGGAAATAAAAATGTACCATTTTTGTCTGCCTTAATCAGTGGAAAGAGGCAGCTATGAA